>NC_045973.1:32958378-33261434 GCF_010909765.2 Amblyraja radiata
TTTTTCCCATTTACTATAACTATGGTTTTCATGTCATTAAAACCTCCTTCTTTCATCTCCGCAACATCGCCAAACTCAGACCCTCTCTCACACCTCCCGCTGCTGAAAGACTCATCCATGCCTTCATCTCCTCCCGACTGGACTATTGCAACTCACTTCTCCTTGGCATCAGCTCCACCTACATCAACCGACTCCAACAGGTCCAGAACGCAGCCGCCCGACTCATCACCCACACCAAATCCTGGCATCACATCACTCCAGTCCTCAAACAACTTCACTGGCTTCCCATCTCCCACCGGATCACCTACAAAATGCTGATCCTCACCTACAAAGCCCTCCACCATCTGGGCCCCCCATATCTCGCTGACCTCCTCTCCCCCTACCAACCCTCACGGTCCCTCAGATCCATATCAGCCAGTCTCCTCTCCATCCACAAGTCCAACCTCCGCAGTTTTGGGGACAGAGCCTTCTCCAGGGCAGCTCCCAGGCTCTGGAACTCCCTCCCCCAACTGATCCGCAATTCCGTGTCCCTCACCATCTTCCAGTCCCGCCTCAAGATCCATCTCTTCACCTCTGCCTATCCTTAGCCCCACGTCCCCCTCCCTTTTCATCTGTGCATTAATTGCCTCATATTGTGTTTTGAATTGAATTCTGTCTTTACTTTGTGTACTAGTCATGTCTCTACTATTTATTTCATTCCCCTTACATGTTTTTCCTCTACCTGCTAAATCTTTGTAAGGTGTCCTTGAGACTCTTGAAAGGCGCCCATAAATAAAATGTATTATTATTATTATTATTATTATTATTATTATACTTCACTACCATAAAGCACAATAGGCTGGATTACACTGTCAAATATTTTAAGCCAGATTTTAATTGGGATTTGGATGTTGTAGAATCTTCTTTTTATTGCATACAGAGCTCTTTGAGCTTTCTCTTTTAGTGCATTCACTGCCATATTGAAGTTCCCTGATGCTGAAACAGTTAGACCGAGGTAAGTATAGCTCATAGTGTGTTCGATAACAGTACCATTGAAAGTAAACACCTGAAAAATGAACCATTTTTGATGCTGTCTGGACCACAGGCTTTCCTTGAGTGGAGAGATTTTACTTTTATGGTCAGTTCTTCCAAAGTAATTGGGGAATCAAGAGGGTTTTGATAATCTTTAATTACTTTCTAGTGCTTGGAATTTGGAGTTTTTCTTTGATATGGGAATAATTTGAGTTTCTTTTATTTATTGGGATGTCCTTATATAGATTTTTGAAGTGTGCTCTCCAGATATCACCGTCTTGAATTGATAGTGTTTGTAGTTTTGTTGTGCTCAGGTTATTCCACATATCCCAAAATTGGTTTTGATTTATGGAATTTTCAATTTCTTTAAGTCTCTTGTGAGTGTAATTTTGTCTTTTGTTCCTAATCGTGTGTTTATACCTTTTAAGAGTTTCATTATATCTAATACGTAAGTCTGGGTTGTTTGGTTGACGGCGTTTTTGGTTCGATATTTTCCTCAGGTCTTTTCTGACACTTTTACACTCATGGTCGAACCATGTTTCATGGTTGTGTTTTTTGATAATTTTTCTCTTCTGTTTCACAAGGTCAGCTTTGATGGCTGCCTTGTGAAAGATCATGTTAATGTCACTTATAGCCATGTTTACACCATCTCTATGGGTTTGTCTTGAATTTCAGTATTTTATTTGTGAGATCGGGTGAGTTCAGGGCCATGATGAATTTATCTCCACTATCTGAAGCCCATCTGTAAGTCTGGTTTAGTTTATACAGCTTACTGGGTTCCTTTTTTACGTCTTTAGTTTGACCAGGAAATTTTAGGTACACGTTGATTTGACTATGGTCTGAAAGAGGGGACTGCTGCCTAACAGTGAATGCACTGATAGTGCAGGGGTCTATGTCAGTAATTGCATAGTCTACCACGCTAGACCCAAGAGCTGAGGAATATGTAAACCTTCCCAGCGAGTCCCCTCTGAGCCTACCATTAACTATGTACAGGCCCAAGGCTCGACAGAGGTGCACTACCTCTCTACCACTTTTATTTATTTCACAGTCAAGGTTATTTCGGTTAATGATAGTTGGTGTGACATACAAGGGGGCTTGACTGAACACATGGTTGTTGCCCTGTGGGTCTATGGAATCGGGTTCACATCCGGTCCTTGCATTCAGGTCTCCACATAGTAGCACATTTCCCTGGGCCTGGAAATGATTGATTTCCCTGTGGAGAGTTTCAAATATATCTTCTTCAAAATATGGCGATTCTGTTGGGGGTATGTAGGCGGCACATAGATATATGTCTTTTCCAATTATTCCAATTTCTTTATCTAGTTTCAACCATATATGTGATTTCCCCTGTTTTATTGGTGCAATGTGACCGTCTAGTTCTTCTTTGTACCAAGACCCCCCCAGAGGTTCTGCCCTTATGTATATCAGCAGTTTTTACTGAGGGCACCATGACTTCATGGTACCCTGAGGGACAGTGAATGAACGTATCCTTTCGATACCATGTTTCTGTTAATATCATTATATCAGTGTCTTCTAAAGACTTTAGGAACTCAGGGTTCCCAGTCTTCATCCCAAAGGTTGAAGAGTAGAGACCCTGGATATTCCAGCAGCCTATATGGAATGAACTCATTTATTTTGTATTTATAATCTCTTCTTTTTTAGTTTAAATAAAACCTATTTTGTGGGACAGTGTCTCTGTCTCTGTCTCTCTGCCTGTCTCTCTGTGTCTTTCTCTCTGTCTGTCTCTGTCTCTCTGTCTCTGTCTCTCTGTCTGTCTCTCTGTCTGTCTCTGTCTCTCTGTCTCTGGCTCTCTGTCTGTCTCTCTGTCTGTCTCTCTGTCTGTCTCTCTGTCTGTCTCTCTGTCTGTCTCTCTGTCTCTGTCTCTCTGTCTCTGTCTCTCTGTCTGTCTCTCTGTCAGTCTCTCTGTCTCTGTCTCTGTCTCTCTGCCTGTCTCTCTGTCTGTCTCTCTGTCAGTCTCTCTGTCTCTGTCTCTCTGTCTGTCTCTCTGTCTGTCTCTGTCTCTCTGTCTGTCTCTCTGTCTGTCTCTCTGTCTGTCTCTCTGTCCGTCTCTCTGTCTGTCTCTCTGTCTGTCTCTGTCTCTCTGTCTCTGTCTCTCTGTCTGTCTCTCTGTCAGTCTCTCTGTCTCTGTCTCTGTCTCTCTGCCTGCCTCTCTGTCTCTGTATCTCTGTCTGTCTCTCTGTCTGTCTCTCTGTCTGTCTCTCTGTCTGTCTCTCTGTCAGTCTCTCTGTCTCTGTCTCTCTCCTCCTTCAGACTGATTGTAGTTGGGGGGAGAAAGTTGGAACAGAGGTAGGACAAAGATTGGCAAGTGATAGGTGGATACAGGTGGGGGGGGGGAGGGATTGACTGGCAGTTAGACAAAGGTGAAAGGACAAAAAACTGTGAGATAAGAGGTAAGGAGAGAAGAGGGCTTGGGCAAGATACTTCACCTACCTTTGCCTGGGACTAGAGATGGAAATTAGCTACTGATTGGCTACAATCTTGCATATTTACATGCAAATGTTCATTAATATGCACTGTCCCTATAAACAAAATAAAATTAAAAAAAAAAAAAAAAGAGGCGTGAAATGTGAAGCCAGACAAGGGGCTGAGGGAGGTGGGTGAAATGAGTGCACATTCAGGCGTGACATAAATGAAACAAATGCCATTTCCTGCAGGCAGGACAGAAATAGCCAAAGGTAAAATGTAAGGCATCTGCTGGTGACAGTAATGAGATGTTTAATGTGTCCGAGCACTGTGAAGCAACACAATGTACAAACCCAATGCTCCCTCATTTTGGGATTCTCCCGACGCCGGAGCACCATCACCCCGGCGAGAACGGCCTGGAACATCGGGCCTCCATAGAGGCAACTGTGGAGGCCTCAATAGGCCCGACTATGGGTGAACTGGGGTTGGGACTGGACATTGTGCCTTCCCCCACAGTGGGAACCATTGTGGGGGGATGTTTTTATGTTTAAATTTCTTTATTATTGTTATGTTTGTATTCTTTCTTTATGTGCTGCATTGGCAAGAAGCATTTCACTACACCTAGGTGTATGTGACCAATAAAATAACCTTTGAACCTTTGGACCTTTGGAGGCACAAGAAACTGCCGATATTCCCTCGGATAGCCCGATACTAAATAAGCACAAGGGTACTGGATTTTATACTATCCTTACATTGGTGGAGCCTAATGTAAGCCATGGAGTGAGAGACTATAAATATAGAATGATACAGCGTGGAAACAGGCCCTTCTGCCCAACTTGTCCACGCTGACCAACATGTCACATCCACACTAGTCCCGCCTGCATGTGTTTGGCCCATATCCCTCTAAACCCACCCTGTCCATGTATCTGCCTAAATGTTTCTTAAACATTGTGATAGTAACAGCCTCACAACTACCACACCTGGCAGCTTGTTCCATATACTATCATTCTTTGTGTAAAAAAAAAAAGTTGCCCTTCAGGTTCATAATAAATGTTATAAAATAACATTGAATCCATCACCTTTTATCCCCTAGTATCACATAAACACTCTGGATGCACCTGCATCTTGCTAATCTAGATCACCTCATGTCCTGAATCCCTAAGTGGTTCAGGGGGTGACTGCCACCTCTAAGTTGCCTTGCAACTCAGAAGCTCTTGATCATCTAGAACAAATCAGCCCACATAATCTGCATGTATCCACCACCATTAGGAGCAGCTTCTTCCCTACAGCCATGAGGCTATAAACAACATAACCTCCAAATAGGCTCCGAACTACATAGACTTGGGGCATTGTTTTTGACTTTGCACTATTGTAGTTTGTTCGCACATGTACCCATACACACGTACACGCACACATTTGCACATGCACATGCACGCACACGCACGTACACACACACGTACACGCACACACATACGCGCACACACACGTACACACACACAAATACGCACATGCACGTACACGCACACGCACATGTACACGCACGCACACACACGCGTACACGCACACACACGTACATGCACACACACGTACACACACACATATGCACATTCACGTACACACACAAGCACACGCACACGCACGTACACACACACGTACACGCACACACACGCACACACACACACACACATACACGGACATACACGTTCATATGTATGTGTGTGTGTGTATTTATATATATATATATGTGTATGTGTGTGTAAAAATATATCTACCTGTTTAGTTATTATGGGTTTTACAGAGTATTACACATAACGGACCATAGGATCATTGATCACATATCTGTTTTTTGCTGCTGAAAGTGAGAATTTCATTGTTCTGTTGTTGGGACATGTGACAATAAAACACTCTTGACGATAAACATTCACTCGCCACCCTACCACAGGTACACTCTGGCTGCAGTGTGCACCAGCTGCAGCACATACTGTACTTGCTCTCCATCTGGTAATGTTTCATACCTCTAAGAAGGGGAGTTCCCTTGGTATCCAGGCAATAATTACCCCTGACATCCGCAACTGGTCACAAACACGTTGCTGTTTCCGGGAGCTTGCTGTGCACATCCTAGTTGCTATTTCCCACATCACAGTGAGGATTACACCGCCATAGCACTTCCTCAGCTAATAACAAGCATAAGCTGATAAAGACATTCTTTAATCAAAGTGCTTCAAGCAAATTTAACAACCAAAATGAATTTGATAAGATGAATAAGATGAATTTGACGGCACTGGGCCTATATTCGCTGGAGTTTAGATGAATGAGGGGCAACCTCAATGAAACGTACAGAATAGTGAAAGGCTTGGATAGAGTGGATGTGGAGAGGAGACTAGTGGGAGAGTCTAGGATTAGAGGTCATAGCCTCAGAATTAAAGGATATTTTTTTAGGAAGGAGATCAGGAGAAATTTCTTTAGTCAGAGGGTGGTGAATCTGTGGAATTCTTTGCCACAGAAGGCTGCAGAGGCAGTCAGTGGATGTATTTAAGGCAGAAATTGGTAGATTCTTGATTAGTATGTGTTTCGGAGGTCATGGGGAGAAGGCAGAAGAATGGGGTTAGGAGGGAGAGATAGATCAGACATAATTGAATGGTGGAGTAGACTTGATGGGCAGAATGGCCTAATTCTGCTCCTATGTCTTATGATCTTATGACCTAAGCTGCGTAAGAAGGAACTGCCAATGCTGGTTTGCACCAAAGATAGATACAAAATGCTGGAGTAACTCAGCCGGTCAGGCAGCATCTCTGGAGAAAAGGGATATGTGACGTTTTGGGTCGAGAACTTTCTTCAGACTGAGAGCCAGGGAGAGGAAAAAGACGTAAGGGGAGGTACAGAACAAAGCAAAGCCTGGATCGATGACTCAGGAAAGGTGGAGCCCACAATGGTCTTTTGTTGGCTGCGGACGAGGTGATAACGAAGGAATACAAACGGTGAAATTAGCAAGAGGACTACGATGGGGGAATGACATAAATTAAACTGAATGGCTTCACCTGTCTGCACCTCTCTTGCGATTGGCAACTCGTGCAAGCTTGACTTAAAAATAACTGGTGTTTCTTTCAACTACTAGACTGGAATAATTTAAAAGTTTGTGAACATTGAGTTTTAGTTTGCATCTGAAACTCCAGATGCAACAGAGCTTGGCAGATGTAACCAATTAATAAAGTGTCACACTCTAGCAGAGACTGCTAACACAGTGAGCTGGATGTGATTCTGAGAACCTGCTTATGTTAACTGCAAAGTTCTGTGCCAAAAGTTACTTTGCTATTTACCTCATCCCTACAAATTTTGCAGTTTGGGTTTCGGTTCGAATTTAGGTTTGAGTTTCAGATTAGTTTAGGTTTGAGGTTTCATTTTGTGGTACAGCATTGAAACAGGCCCTTCAGCCACTGAGACCCGCGCCAACCAGCAATCGCTCGTACACTTGTTCTATCCTACGCACTAAAGACAATGTACAGAATCTACAAACCGGCACATCTTTGGAATGTGGGAGGAAGCCGGAGCACCCAGAGAAACCCACGTGGTCAGAGGGGAAACGTACAAACTCTATACAGACAACACCCATAACCAGGCTCGAACCTGGGTCTCTGGCGCTGCAGGGCAGCAACTCTACCGCTGTGCCACCCTAAACAACGCTGTTTTTTTTTTCAGGTTAGCATAATGTTTTAACTCCCTGTGCTGTTAAGTTCTCTGCGGTTGGTTTGTGACCGTAATTCCTCATGAGGTTAATCCCCAGTTAGGGTCTTCAGAAGAGAGCGCAGTGTGGATGAAAAATAATATGTCGGAGCAGAAGTAAATTAGGGAAAGTTTAGCTGGCATTCAACACGTTGACTTCAACGCAGAAAAACCTGGGTATAAATAGTGGGTTTAATGTTGCGGGAACCTCGAAAGGTTAATTTAAGTTATTTAACTAAATTGGTAATTGGATAATAGCAGGACAAGTAACCCAAAACGTTGTCAAAGATTTGATGTGGCAGTATTTTTTTGTGGGTTAGGGGGGGTAGTTTCTTGGGAGTATATTGTTTACAGGGTTCCCTCTCAACCCCATTCTCCTGCCTTCTCCCCACAACCCCCAACATCCATACTGATCAAGAATCTATCAATCTCTGCCTTAAAAATATCGATTGACCTGACCTCCACAGCCTTCTGTGGCAATGAATTCCACAGATTCACCACCCTCTGACAAAATAAATTCCTCTTGATCTCATTTCTAAAGGTATGTCCTTTTATGGCCTTTGGCCTCTAGTCCTGGACTGTCCCAATCTTGGAAACATCCTCTCCACATGCACTCAATCCAGGCCTTTCACTATTTGGTAAGTTTCAATGAGGTGTACAAGGGGCTGTTTGTATTTGCACAGGTCTGTATTAATGAGGGGTCTCCAGGAGAGTGTTTGTATTAACAAGGTTTTGTCAGTGTTTGTATGGAGATTTTCTTTTTCAGAACCTGGTGGATTTGTAAGATGTGGAGAGATTAATGCCGTGAGTGAGCAAGCAGTGAGTGGTGGTGATGTGGAGATATTGCGGCAGGTGGCACGGTGGCGCAGCAGTAGAGCTGCTGCCATCTTACAGCACCAGAGTCCTGGGTTCAATCCTGACTACAGGTGCTGTCTGTATGGAATTTATACCTTCTCCCTCTGACCACGTGGGTTTTCTCCGGGTGCTCTGGTTTCCTCCCACACTCCAAAGACGTACAGCTTTGTCTAGTGTGTAGGAGAGTGCTGGTGTACGGGGTGATCGCTGCTCAGTGCGGACTCAGTGGGCTGAAGGGCCTTTTTCCATGTGGTATCTCTAAACTAGGGGCCTTGCCAGGGACAGCTTTATCCAGCCAGTGAATTGACGCTGCAGATATGTGAAGCATTATGCTCATTCGATCGATATTTTGTTATTCTGGAGGAGCGCAGTGGTCGGGCAGCAACGGCAGGCTTTGCACTACACCAGATAGTTCTCCAAACCAAATTAGTAACTAAGGTCATGGCCAGCCTGGAGTCCCACTGGCTTTTGATGGATGGATTCACTAGACTAACCAGCCATGCAGGGGAGGGGAGCTGCAAGCATGGTATAGAATGTAGTCTCATACAAGCTGATACATATTCAGAATTGTGAGGAGGCTATCTGATATTATACCAGAACAGGTGAATGCCATTTTTCACTGTTTATAATTGGCGGTTGTTGTTGGGCTGATCTAATCCTTCATATTTGGTCCCATTCCCAGAGCATGGAGGGGAAATTAGCACTGATTAAATATAATGAGGATAGAAGTCACTTGCAGAATGTTTTCGATAATCTGACATTTAATTACTGCGTTGGCTTGTCTTCAAAGCCTTCTGTCCAGTCCCTCCTTGAACCTCTATTCTTAGGGTTTCTCCCCGGGGGCTAATGATTATCCATTTAATAATTAAACCAGATCGAGAAAGAAAGGGGGGGGGGGGGGCAGGTGCATTCCTTTTGAGTTACTATTCTTAAAGGCACTGATCCTTAAAGTTCCACGCGCCCCCACACACAATCCATCTCCCCGCCCACAATTGGCAGCGGCATTGAGAGTTTGTCCGTGCAACTGTGGAGGTTTCAGATCGCATTGTTGGTTTACACCCACACCAAAAGCTTCAGTCAGAGTGCCCGCAACCATCGTTCCAGGATAAGGAAATGCTGAGTGATTCTCCACTGCCTCCTCCACCTGCACACTACCAGTGGGAGTAGTTGTAGTCTCTGTAAACCAGAGACCGTGTGGGGAGGGGAAGCCTTGAGAGAAGGCCTGTGGTGCTCATTTTGAAGGGTTCCTCATCTGTATGGAGATACAAAGGTACACAAAAAAGCTGGAGAAACTCAGCGGGTGCAGCAGCATCTTTGGAGCGAAGGAAATAGGCGACGTTTCGGGCCGAAACCCTTCTTCAGACTGGAGATACAAAGAACTGCAGATGCTGGAATCTTGCTTAGAATACAAAGTGTTGGAGTAGGTTCATAAATTCATATTTCATCGGAGCAGAATTAAGCCATTCAGCCCATTAAATCTACTCTTCCATTAAATCATGGCTGATCTATTTTTTCCCTCTCAATCCCATTCTCCTGCCTACTTCCCATAACCTTTGACACCCATACTAATCACCCTTACTAATGAGTAACTCAGCGGATCAGCCAGAATCTGTGAAGGACATGGCTGGGTGATGTTTTAGGTTGGGATCCTTCTTCATTCTGACTGTAGTAGGTGGGAGAAAGCTGGAAAAGAGAGGTAGGGAAGGGGATGGGGTTGGGGGGGTGATTCAATGGGCTGAATGGCCTCATTCTGCTCCTATGTGTTATGGTCTTTAGACTTTTGAGAAGCAGCATGGAAGTAGGCCCTTCAGCCCACCAAGTCAATGCCGACCTGTAATCCCTGTTCACTAGCACTATCTGACACACCAGGGACAATTTACAGAAGCCAAACAACGTGCAAACCTGCACGTCTTTGGAGCATGAGAGGTAAGCGGAGCACCCGGAGAAAACCCACGTGGTCATAGAGAGAACGTACAAACTCTGTACAGACAGCACCCACGGTCTGGATCGAACCTGGGTCTCTGGCGCTGTACGGCAGCAACTCTACCGCTGCGCCACTGTGCCGCCTTTCCACGCAAGATTTCTGCATTGGCAGTTTCATGTGCATTCTAATTCAATGCTTGTATCTCCTCCTTGGTGACTGGTTTTATACCCGCTGTGTAAGGGGAGTGGGAGTGGGAGAAATGAGTGCGCAACAATGCTGCATGGGTTAAATTTCATGTTTGTCATTCTTTGCTTGCATTAAGTCATTGTCAGGGGCAGCATACGACCATTTTCTCTACTGAAATAGTCAATGTCCCAAACTAATTAAAAGTACACATTTCTGTTTAAAATATACATTTTTCCCCATATGTCAATTGGGTGGCTATAATGGAATATCGCACACCTGAATCTAGTTGTGAACAGATTAGATAAGAGGACAGGTGGCTTCTAGTTGAAAATGATGTACTTGTAAACTCATTGGCGCACAATAGAAAATTCACCCCAGGCACACCATCGTTCGGGGTGATCGCACTGTGATTGGAAGTGCATTGATCCACTGAAATACTGCAGCATGGAGATTCGGCGATTCCAGTGCATCCTTGTGTACTCCAGTCCGAATCACCCTTCTGTCAGGTCTCCCCGGATACCACGGTTTTTGTGCAGCTCAAAAGCAGACTGGGTGCATTCCTCAGCACCTCCAAAGACAAGAAAGATTTGGAGAGGGGAATAATCATTGCCAAAACATGAAAGGACAAAACGCAGCAATCATGCAGTGGATTGCTTACATGCCTCATGTCATCACCCTACAATGAATCACAGCTTCTCCTGTATCAGTGAGGAAAGATGCGTTTCTGCAGCAGCTTTCACGTGCCAGTTAGATTGTTGAATGCGTCCTATTGCAAGGTTGTGCAGGTACCACATTAGTGGAGCTAACAACAGCTATCACACTCTGGAACAAATGCTCTTCCTACATGTATTAATTGTTGTAACTTTGTAATAAAATGTAATCATATTTTATCACATCCATAAAATACATGTGATTTAGATGTAAATGCATACTATGTATATGTGTGTGGGTATATATGTGTGTGTGTGTGTATATATATGTGTGTGTATATGTGTGTGTGTGTGCATATATATGTGTGTGTGTGTGCATACTCGTGTGTGTGTATATATGTGTGTGTGTATATATATACGTGTGTGCATATATGTGCGTGTGTATATATGTGTGTGCATATACGCGTGTGTGTATATATGTGTGTGTGTGTGTGTATATATGTGTGTGTGTGTATATATGTGTGTGTGTGTATATATGTGTGTGTGTGTATATATATGTGTGTGTATATATGTGTGTATATATGTGTGTGTGTGTGTGTATGTCTGTGTGGACGCGTGTGTATGTGTGTATATATGTGTGTGTGCGCGTATATATATATATATATATATATATACATACACACACATATATATAGATAGAATATATATACATATAGAATTTTGTTACCCAAGGTTAGATGCCTGACTTTGTGATTGTGTTTTGCTCTAAAGGTTGTCTGACATTCTAACTCATTGAGACTGAAGAAGAGTTCTGTCACAAAACGTTGCCTCTCCGTGTCATCCAGGGATGCTGCCTGACATGCGGAGTTACTCAAGCACTTTATCTATAAGAATGGAGATGCAGAGGAATTTCTTTAGCCAGAGGGTGGTGAATCTGGGGAATTCATTGCCACAGAAGGAGATGGAGGCCAAATCAATGAGTATTTTTTAAAGTGGAGATTGATAGGTTCTTGGTTAGTGAGGGTGTCAGTGGTTATGGGGAGAAGGCAGGAAATGGGGTTGAGGAAAAAGTAGATCAGCCATGAGCGAATGGCAGAGCATGCTCAATTGGCTTTAATTCTGCTCCTATGTCCAATGGTCTTCAACTGAAGATTTCAGCATCTGCAGTTCCTTGTGACTACATTCTATTTCAATGCTTGTATCTGAGAAGGGGAGGAGACAGTAAGGACTACCTGAAATTAGAGAAGTCAATGTTCATACCACAGGGTACAAACTGCCCAAGCGGAATATGAGGTGCTGCTCCTCCAATTTCCGGTGGTCCTCACTCTGACCATGGAGGAGGCCTAGGACAGAAAGGTCAGATTTGGAATGGGAGGGGGAAAACGACTACTTCTATGCTTCCATGAGAATATGGTCATTCCTTTCAGCTGTATAGTTAACAGCTTGAAAGTGTGTGTGTGTGTGTGTGTGTGTGTGTGTGTGTGTGTGTGTGTGTGTGTGTGTGTGTGTGTGTGTGTGTGTGTGTGTGTGTGTGTGTGTGTGTGTGTGTGTGTGTGTGTGTGTGTGTGTGTGTGTGTGTGTGTGTGTGTGTGTGTGTGTGTGTGTGTGTGTGTGTGCGCGTGTGCGCGTGTGTGTGTGAGATGATGGTGGTTAAGGAGAAACAAAGAACTGCAGATCCTGGTTTACAAAAAAACCCTCCAAATTGCTGGAGTAACTCAGCGGGTCAGACAGTATGTTTGGAGGAAATGGATACGTGGTGTTTTGGGTCCCTTCTTCTGACAGAATGTTGTAGCTGTCGGGTGAAAGCTGGAAAAGAGGTGGGGGTGGGACAACACCTGGCAAGGGCGGCACAGTGGTGTAGCGGTAGAGTTGCTGCCTTACAGCGAGGGAGACCTAGGTTCGATCCTGACCCCAGATACTGTCTTCTTCAGACTTGACGAGTTTGGTAACTCAGCGGGTCAGGCAGCATCTCTGGAGAACAGGGATAGATGATGTTTCAGGTCAAGACCCTTCTTCAGACTTGATGAAAATAGATTAGATGAGTTGACCATCACTGGCTCTTTGGAATGTCTGCATTACACAACATATGTTTCAATTCCTCAATGGCTTATTCAATTGTAACTCATGATGCCAAATATCCAAATTTTACCCAATGTAAAGAGTAATAAGGGCTACAAATTTGTCAATGCCTGTTTGAAAAGTCGATGTGGACTCTCTAAAGCAGTTGTGACAGCCTCCTCTATATCAGTAAGGCTGTTATGGTGGTCTATTTGCAGCCTCTTGACTGACTCTGCATATTGAAATTAAATCTTCTTCATCTTTATCTATCCCAGTCTAACATGAAAGCATTCAACAGAGAAGAAGGCATCTGTAGAAAGAGTATTAACCATTTAGGTTGAAGACTCTGCACTGAATACTGCCTGATTGTGGGTTTTGGCAGCATTTTCCAGTTATATTTCAGATTACTGGACATCTTTCAGATGACAACATTTTTCTCAAGGTATGTGGCTACAGGCAATACCTGTCATATTCACAATACCAATATATACGGGAGAGAACACAAAGTGCTGGAGTAACTCAACAGGTCAGGCAGCATCTCTGGAGAACATGGATAGGTGATATTTCAGGTAAAAACCCTTCTTCCCTTCAGTGTGAAGAAAGGTCTCCACCCGAAATGTCACCTATCCACGTTCTCCAGAATTGCTGCCTGACTTGCTGAGTTACTCCAGCTCTTTATGTCCTTTTCTGTATTAACCAGCATCTTCAGTTCTTTGTTTCTACCGATACATGAGGAATTTCTATGCTTCAACTCTCGAGGCATTTAGATTATTAGTCTATGTTCCCACTTGAGACCCCTTGAACCAGTGGATAAGTGGATCTCGTATCTTCATTTGTAAAATGGTTGTATACACATGTGAGGACATTTACTAACTTTTACTGTACCACTCTACTGCTTTTTTTTTTAAAGTGCTGTTTTTTTCCCTTTTTCCCTTTTTCCCTTTTTCCTTCCGGCCACAATATTTAATATGTAAAATAATATGTGATTCTGTTCCATTCTGTTTGTAGTTGGTTTGGTTGTTTGTTTGTTTGTCTTTTTGCACAAAGTCCGCGAGCATTGCCACTTTTCATTTCACTGCACATCTCGTATGTGTATGTGACGAATAATTGACTTAATTGACTTGAATTAACTGGCCCAACCTTTGAGAGATGTCTTGTAAACTGCATTCAGATTGAATTTTTCCAAGTTGCCTCAGCAGTTTGTGTAGGTGCGTTTGGAAAATTAGCATCCTCTGGCCATATGGTAAAGATTGTGTTTTCACTTCCCACAACAGATTCTTGGTGAGGTAATTGGGACAAAGCCTCGGCAATTGCATTTTGTGTGGGAGAGTGGCACTCAATGCCCTTATTACAATGGAATGGCATGTTCACTCCTCTCTGCATTCTGGAACTTTCTGCTTTGATTCGTTGATTTCAGACCCAGATTAGAGAATAGGGATTTGTGATTAGATTTAAGTTTATTATTGTCATGTGTACCAAGGTACAGTGAAAAGCATTTGTTTGCCTGCTGTCCAATCAAATCACATATAATACAGATATAGACATACATGTGTAAATATATATGTTTGTATATATTATGTGTATATATAATGTGTGAATGTATTTGTGTGTGTGTGTGTGTGTGTGTACAAATACAATACAAAATACAAATTTATTTATTGTCATTTGAGCCCCAGTGAGACTCAAACGAAATTTTGTTTCCACAGCCATACAAACAAAAACAATGTCCTACAGACATACACACAATTAAGTTCACACAAACATCCATCACAGTGAACCCACTGTGATGGAAGGCAAAAGTCTTTTTCTCTCCCCTATTCTCCATGTCTCTCCCGGTGTCCAAGCCCCAGGCGGGTGATGCTAAGTCCCACGGCCATTTTAGGCCGTGCCGGGCGATTTACGGCCCCGCTCCCGGTCTAGAAGTCTCGAAGTTGGAGCCCCCGGCGGGCGCTGGAATGTCCCACGGCCATGAAGCCGTGCCGGGCGATATATGACCCCGCTCCGGGTCGTTCCAACCCCGCGACACGGGCTGGAGAAGTCGCGTTGCGGGATCTCCGGGAAGCGGTCTCTCTCTCCCCCCGGACCCGCGAGCTCCCGATGTCCCGACAGTCCACCGGACCTGCGGCTGCGTTGCTGGAGCCTCCGAGCCCCAGGAGTCGAGTCGCAGCAGCGAGTCACCACCGCTCCCCACGTTCCGAGGCCGGCCAGCCCCACGATGGTGAGTAGTCCGCAGTCTCCCGAGCCCCCGGGTCGTTCAGGTTGGAGGCCGCTCCACGGTGCTAGGCCCCAACGACAACGGAGACCCGACAGGGAAAAAGTCGGGTCTCCCGGACAGGGAAGAGATTTTAAACGGTTTCCCCCTCCCCCCCCCCGCCCCCCACATATACACATTTAAAAACCAGTATTTAAAAAACACCAAACACTACATTTAACTAGACAAAAAATAAAAAAAGACAGACAGGCTGTAGGAGCCGCTGCAACGAGTCGCGCCGCCACTGTGTGTGTGTGTGTGTGTGTGTGTGTGTGTGTGTGTGTGTGTGTGTGTGTGTGCGTGTGTGTGTGCGTGCGTGTGTGCGTGCGTGCGTGCGTGCGTGCGTGCGTGCGTGCGTGTGTGTGTGTGTGTTTGTGTGTGTGTGTGTGTGTGTGTGTTTGTGTGTGTGTGTGTGTGTGTATGCTTGTGTATATGTAATGCATATATATAAGTAGTAAGAAAGAACTGCAGATGCTGGTTTAAATCGAAGGTAGACAGAAAATGCGGGAGTAACTCAGCAGGACAGGCTGTCCCGCCCACTCCCCTGACATCAAGCTGAACACCAGAAACGTTCCCATTTCTTCTCTCCAGAGATGCTGCCTGTCCCGTTGAGTTACTCCAGCATTTTCTGTCTACCATGCATGTATATAATATGTGTATGTGTATGTATGCATGTATATAGACATGTGTATGTACACACACACACACACGTATATATAGCTATTCCCACACACACATCTTCACACACCTAAATATGTATGCGTGTGTATGTATATATTTATGTGTGTATGCATATATATGTGTATGTATATGTGTACGTATGTATATATGTGTGTATGTATATGTATATGTATGTATGAATATATATATTTTTTTGTGTGTGTATGTATTTTATTATCTATAAATACAATCAAGCCAAACATAAGTGCAATAGGTAGAGCAAAAATAGTGTGCAGAATATTGTTCTCAACATTATAGCTTAACAGTTCCAGAGAAAAAGTCCAATGTCTGCAATGAGGTAGGTTGGAAGATGTGGACTCTACCCTAACTATGGGAGGACTGTTCAGAAGTTTGATAAGAGAGGGGAAGAAGTTGTTCCTGTGTCTTGTGGGACGTGCTTTCAAGATTTCGTGTCTGCTGCCCGACAGGAGCAGAGAACAGGAATGACTGCGATTGGAAAGATTGTTGATTAATAAAACACAAAATGTTGGAGTAAGTGAGTGGATTAGGCAGCATCTCTGGAGGACTTGGACAGGCAGTGCTTCAGATTGTGTCCCTTCGTCGGAAATGTTGCCTGTCTATGGTCTCCAGAGATGCTGCCTAATCTTTTGAGTTACTCTTGCATTTTGTGTTGTGCACCATGTTCCAGCATATGCAGCCCCTTGTGTCTCCTTGATTATATTGGCTGCTTTCATGAGGTACAGATGGAGTCAGTGGTGGGGTGCCTGGGCTGTGTGATGGACTGGGCTACATCCACAATCCTCTCCAATTCATTCAGTTCAGTTTAGTTTATTGTCACGTGTACCGAGGTACAGTGAAAAGCTTTTGTTGTGTGCTAACCAGCCAGCAGAAAGACAATACATGATTACGACAGAACCATTCGCAGTGTATAGATACATGATAGGGGAATAATGTTTAGTGCAAGATAAAGCCAGTAAAGTCCGATCAAAGATAGTATGAGGGTCACCAATAAGGTAGTAGTTCAGGACTGCTCTCTAGTTGTGGTAGGATGGTTCAGTTGCCTGATAACAGGTGGGAAGAAACTGTTCCGGCATCTGGAGGTGTGCGTTTTCACACTTCTATACCTTTTGCCCGATGGGAGAGGTGAGTAGAGGGAGTGGCCATGGTGTGACTCATCCTTGATTATGCTGCTGGCCTTGTGGAGGCAGCGTGAGGTATAAATAGAGTCAATGAAAGGAAGGTTGGTTTGTGCGATGTTCTGGGTGATTAGTTTAGTTTTAATTTAGTTTAGAGTTACAGCTCGGAAACAGGCCCTTCAGCCCACCAAGTCCACACCGACCAACACTAGTTCTATCCTACACACTAGGGACAATTTACGGAACCTGCAAACCTGCACGTCCTTTGGAACGGGGGAGAAAACCCAGGGACCTGCGCTGTCACGGGGAGAACTTACAAACTCCGTACAAACAGCAACCATAGTCATGATCAAAGCCGGGTCTCTGGCGCTGCAAGGCAGCAACTCTACCACTGCTCCACTGCTGGCCATCATCCACAGTGTGACCAGTTACAGCCTCACTTTACCCCTGGGGTGATGCAATATCCTTACATCAGGGCATACCGAAACAACTTCACGCCTAAGCTCTCCCTGCTTAGGTCACATGGTCTTTGCCAATTCTTATTCCATCTCCATTTTGCATTCCTTTCAACAGCAGGTGCAGTGGCCATGCATGTGATATGAATCCGGATGAATATTGAACCAGGCCAATTGTGATCTGTACTCTGCCACATTTCCTGCCCTCTTTATTTTTACAATGGCCTTGACTTCGTCCTTGGCATGTGGTAAACCATTGGAATCCACGTTCAGTCCCAAATGTACAACTCTCAGTTGAACAAAGGCAGAGGAACAAGCCCTTTGGCTTGCAATGTTCATGCCAAACATATTGTCAGATTAAACCTTGGTCTCTGTTTACAATCATGAGAGGAATAGATTGGGTCTGTTGCCCAGTGTAGGGGAATCAAGAACCAGAGGACATAGGCTTAAGGTGAAGGGGATGAGGTTTAATAGGAATCTGAGGGGTAACTTTTTACACAAAGGGTAGTGTGTCAATGGAACTAGCTTCCAGAGGAGGTAGTTGAGGCAGGGGCTATTGAGCATTTAAGGAACAATTAGACAGGTACAGGTTTAGGGGATATGGGCCAAACACAGGTAGGTGGGACGGGTGTTGATGGGACATGTTGGTCGGCATGAGCAAGCTGGGTCGAATGGCCTGTTTCCACACTCAATGACTCTAAGATACTATGACTCTGTTGCTCCACCAACTGTGGCACTGTGCTGCACTGGGACATTATGTCGACTTCAATAATATTTCTGTAGGTATCTCAGTGTCCGTTTTGCTTGGTACCTCTGTGACTGTGACCAAAATACCATCACAGCGAATGGGGGCTCGGGAAGGCGCATCAGTGTTCTCCCTATCAAAGCGTGCGTAAAACGCATTGAGCTCGTCAGGGAGTGATGCTTCGCTGACATTTGAGCTTCCTCCTGATTTTGCCTTGTAGGAGGTGATTGCATTCAGGCCCCGCCACAGCTGCCGAACATCTGTCTCACCCTCCAGCTTGGAGCAGAAGTCCCTTTTGGCCTTTTTGATGGCCTTACCAAGGTCGTATCTGGACATCTTGTAGACCTCTGTATCTCCAGATCTGAACGCCCGGGACCTGGTCTTCAGAAGAATGCTGATCTCATGGTTCATCCAAGGCTTCTGGTTAGGAAACACTCGGAAGGTATTTGTTGGGAAGCAGTCCTCCACACATTTCTTTGTGAAGTCTGTAACGACTGTGGCAAATTTATTCAGGTCCATTGCCGAGCCCCTGAACATTGCCCAGCCTACAGACTCCAAACAGTCCTGGAGTTGTTCCTCTGCCCCCCCCCCCCCCCTGGAGGAGTGCAGGAGTAGGCCTTTCGGCCCTTCGAGCCAGTCGAATATGATCATGGCTGCTCATATTAACTTGGCATCATGTTCAGCATGGACAATGTGGACAGAAATGTCTGTTCCTGTGCGTACTGTTCTATGTTCTATATAGTCTCTCCGGCAATGTGTTCTAAATCTTCACCACATGTTGAGCAAAATAATATTTTCTCATTTCTCATCCATTCACTCTGCTGATTATTTGAATTAGTTAAAATTAAAGCTTCCTATTGAAGACTCCCTGATTTACCTGTCGGGGCTATTCACAATTTTATGCATCTCAATGAAATCGTCCCTCAGCCTTCCTCATTACCAACAAAATCAATCCAAGATCAGGCAGTCTTTCCTCATAATTATATTTCTCCAATCCTAGCATCGTCCTTGCAAATCTCTCGGGAATTCCCTTCCAAAGAAGGCAGTGGAGGCCAATTCACTGGATGTATTCAAGAGAGTTAGATATAGCTCTTATGGCTAACGGAATCAAGGGATATGGGGGAGAAAGCAGGAACGAGGTGCTGATTTTGGATGATCAGCCATGATCATATTGAATGGCGGTGCTGTCTCAAAGGGCAACACCTGCACCTATTTTTCTATGTTTCTATGTTTCCCTGAACGACACACCTCAGTCAGATTCCTCTCGCTGCTTTGAAAGTTACTGTCGTTACCATAGACTCCACTGTCCCTGAGTGCAGACAGCAGGTTCCCTGGTTAATAAAACCCTGCTCAACGATAGCACGTCACAGCTCAGACTTGGCACAGCGATTCAGTCTAGAATATCCTCCCTGGAACCCGGGAACCGGTAAAGTCAGGAGTTAATTTTCAACACATCAGCAATGAAAGAGAAGCCAGGGCTTTACTGTCCATCTTGTGAGAGAATAAATCTTCAACATGTTAAAGCAAAAATAGGTTGGCAGAAGCAGACATGAAAGGGAACTAACACTGGCAGGGGATGAAAGTGAATTTGAAATGGCATGGCTGGAGGGATCTGGCCTTCCTCGTTGCAGCATGTCATGCTGTCAGTATGTAACAAGGATTCCTTTTCAAATACGGAGCTAAGGCCCATGGATAAAAGTAACAGGGAAAAGATCCAAGTGACTGGGTTATTGGCGTTTGCAATTAAGGCACTCATCGAAACCAAGCCATCGTGGCCAAAGCAAGTTGATACTTGCATCCATTTGGAAGCTGGCACTATCACTGCAAGTGAGGCTCTTCCTCAAAGCAGATGTCTCACGGGTAATTAAGTTCTAAAGGCTTGCATTTATGCTTTTAATGTCATTTACAGACATTTAAATGTCGGCACAATGGCGTAGAGTTGCTGACTTACAGCACCAGAGACCCGGGTTCGTACCAGACTATGGGTGCTGTCTGTACGGAGTTTGTACTTTCTACTATCTCCCCATGACCACGTGGGCTTTCCCCGGATGCTCCGGTTTCCTCCCACACTCCAAAGATGTGCAGGTTTGTAGGTTAATTGGCTTTGGTATCATTGCAAATTGTCCCCAGTGTGTAGGATAGAGCTAGTGTGCAGGGAACGCTGGTTGGCGTGGAATCTATGGGCCAAAGGGCCTGTTTCTGTGCTGCACCTCTAAACTAAACTAAACCTAAACTAAACCAAACACAGTTACTGTGTAAAATGTTCTTGACAGAACTGCTGAAATGAGGTTTTGCAGCTTTCACTGCTTCAACTGCACTAAATAGATATCAGTGGGTCTCGCTTTTTGCTCCTGTGTTGTTATTCATCTGCAAGGTCCAAATACAGACTCTGACACAGATGGTGGTGACATGATGAGGCTGGACGTTTGGACATGCATACAAAGAGTGCTCCCTTGTTCAAGTGCTTGAAGATGTCACAGCCATTTGTGGGACTCCAATTCAGCTAGTCAGAACAATAGGGAGAAATGGAATAAAAAACTGGTGGGAGAAAATAATATAAAAAGGAATGAAAGGACACAAAGTGCTGGATTAACTCAGTGGATCAGGCAGCATCCCTGGAGATATATGGATAGGACAGGTTTAAAGGGATATGGACCAAACGCAGTCAGGTGACTCTATCACACCACGTACACTTGTATTATCCTACACACTAGGGACAATTTACAATTTTCTTTATTGAAACCAATCAACCTTCAACCCTGTGCATCTTTGGAGTGTGAGAGGAAACTGAAGCACCTGGAGGAAACCCAAGAGGTCACAGGGAGAATGTACAAACTCCATACAGACAGAACCCATATTCAGGATCGAACCTGGTTCTCTAGTGTAGATGGGACACGTTGGCCGGTGTGGGCAGATGTGCCTGTTTCCACGCTGTATGACTCTATGACATCATCCCCCAAATCTATTCCCTGGTGTTTTTGTTCAGTCCCAAAGGGGAGAGGTGGGAATAATTGAGGAAATTGGCTTCAGGTCAATGAAGCTTTGATGAAGCTGGTCGAGAGAAGATAAGGGACAGAAGGTCAGCCAATGCAACCTTGATGGAAGCCAAAAGGAAGTTACTTTATCCAAACAATAAAGGTTACAGAATAAATCACACAAGTTGCCGTGGGAAGGAAGAGCTCCTCTGTTCCCTTCCCTCAGCAGTCCTCCCCATTTTGGGACGTGGAGCAGGGATTGTGTGATTGTGCTGTGAGATAGTAATCACCATTACTGGGAAAGTATGTATTTAGCTGACCCCGAGGTCTCTTTCTTCATCTCCCAATATGATGGGTATTCAAGCAATACGCCCAACTCCAGGCATCTCGTGATGAGTGATATGAGTTGGACACTACAGACCACACCAATAAAGGAACCACTGCTTGTTGAACATTGAAGGCTGTGATATCGTCTGTTCCCATATGCCTGACCTCGCAGTAAGTGCTATTCATGGGAAACTATGGCCAAGGGATAATACTGGAGGAATGCCCCTTAGTTAGCAGCATTACTGTAAATTGTATACAGGAATACGGGTTGCAAGATCCCCATATATCTGCTTTGATGGATTATCATTTTGTAGCTTTGCCTTCCTCATAAAAACTGAGTACATATGGTCTTATGTTAAGCATGATTATGTGCAATCATTATATTTAGGAGTGTATTTTTGGCTCCATGTAGAAAGTAGAGCTGGGGACAAAACACACAGTTCGAGGTGCTCCTGTACTAATAGGCATCGAGAATGGCACAGCGGTAGAATTGCTGCCTTACAGGGCCAGATATCCCATTTCGATCCTGACTACATGTATAAAGATTGCACATTCTCCCCGTGACCACATGGGTTTTCTACGGGTGTTCCTGTTACACATTTCAAAGACATGCAGGTTTGTAGGTTAATTGGCTTTGGTAAAATTGTAAAGTGTCAATTTTACCATTAAAAAGGTAGTTGAGGCCAGTTCATTGGCTATATTTAAGAGGGAGTTAGATGTGGCTAAAGGGATCAGGGGGTATGGAGAGAAGGCAGGTACAGGATACTGAGTTGGATGATCAGCCATGATCATATTGAATGGCGGTGCAGGCTCGAAGGGCCGAATGGCCTACTCCTGCACCTATTTTCTATGTTTCTATGTCCCCAGAGTGTAGGATAGTGTTAGTGTACGGGGTGATTGCTGGTCGGCGCGGACTCAGTGGGCCGAAGGGCCTGTTTCCACACTGCATCTCTAAAGTCTAAAGGCTAAAGAGGATGAATTGTTATTGAAAATTCACAGTGAGATCTGCTAATAAAGAAGCCGAGGATCCAGTTGCACAGGAACAAGCAGAGACCCAGTCCCCTGAGTTTCCTCCAAAGACGTGCAGGTTTGGAGTCTTTGTGTAGGATAGTGTTAATGTGCGGGGATCGCTGGTCGACTGGACTCAGTGTGACAAACGGCCTGTTTCTGTGCTTAATCTCTAAAATGACTGGACTATAAACTAAATTAACTAAACACTGGCCATTGAAGTTGCACCTGAAACATTAGAGAGATTATTTCATGAGTATTGTTCCAATAGGACATAGGGAGAGGAATTGGATGGATTTCTTTTGAACATTTTGGTTCTCTGCCAGCTTCGTGACATTCATTATCTGCAATAAATCTCGGTTGAACTTTTTAGTTTTAGTTATAGCATGGAAACAGGACCCTCTGCCCACCGAGTCCACGCCAACCATTAATTTCCTGTTCATAACAGTTCTGTGTTGTCCCACTTACTCATCCATTCCTTACACTCTTGGAGCAATTTGCAGAGGGCAATTAAACCACAAACCCAAATGTCTTTGGGAGGAAGCCAGAGCACCCAGAGGAAACCCACGCAGTCATCAGGAGAATGTGCAAACTCCTCACAGACAGCACCCGAGGTCAGGATCGAACCAGGGTCTCTGGTGCTGTGTGGTAGCAACTCGACAAGCTGTGCCACCCTTTACTTGTTCGGGTAATGAATTATTTCTAGTGAATCCGGGTGAATCTTTTATCTTTTGAGGAGAGTGCTCCACAATCAGTCCTTCAGTAAGCTTCAGTAAGATGAGGAGAGAACTTTAGTGCTGCTCCTCATAGTTCTTTTAGCATTAATGCACAGTGAAGATCAGGTCCATTGTGGATCTAATCCACACCGAGACTGAGGGAATACCTCTTCAATCAGAATTTGACGAAGACCTTGCCAATGGCTTTCTGTCTGTAGTACTGCAGTTGGATGTGTTTCCTTTCTTGGAGATGGTCTTGATTACAGTGTCTCTGAGGTCTCCTTACATTTGCTTCTCTTCCCAGATGTGGAAAAGGAGACTGTGGATATTGTGACTGAATGCCAAGTTTTTGAACTTCAATAGGGGAACCATCAGATCCTGAGACCTTCTTGTTTTCTACTTAGCAAATGGCCTCTTGACTTCTTGTCAAATGGGGCTTGGCAAAGCTGGACCATATGAATAGTTGAAGGATAGATTCGATGCTTCTGACAGTCCTTTCCCCAGGGTAAGGGAGTCTAAACTATGTCTAGCATAAGTTAACACCAGGGTGACCAGGGAGATAAGTTGTAAACAAGGTTAAACAAGGGCAACACAGTGGCAACAAAGTAGGGTTGAAGGGAAGGTGTGGGACAAGAACTGGCAAGGGATAGTTAATTCAGGTGAGGAGGGGTGACTGAGGAATGAGTCAGCTGGGAGAGAGATGGGTAGAGATAGTAACCAAGGCTGGAGGTGAAGTGGAGAAGACAAAAAGATGCAGATGTGGAATTTGTGAAGGAAGGAAGATAGGTAATGAAATATCGAACCGGGAAATGAAATATAGAACCAGGGGAGGGATGGTTTTGTTTAGTTTAGTTTAGTTTAGAGATACAGCCCACTCACAGGCCCTTCGGCCCACTGAGTTCATGCCAACCAGCGATCCACGCACACTAACACTACCCTGCACACTAGGGACAATTTACAATTTTACCGAAGCCAATTAACCTATAAACCTGCACGTCTTTGCAGTGCGGGTGGAAACTGGACCACCCAGAGGAAAGCCACGCAGGTCACGGGGAGAACGTACAAACTCCGTACAGACAGGCACCCGTAGTCAGGAACGAACCAAGGTCTCTGGTGCTGTAAGGCAGCAACTCCACTGCTGCGCCAGCGTGCCGGCTGGTGGGTGGAGGTGAACCAGGAGATAGGAGGGGGGGGGGGGAAAGAGTCACGGATGTTTTCAAAACTTTGAAATACTGCAACAACACTTTTGAGAATCATTGGACAAATACTACTCGAAACAGAGGCCACGGTGATATATTTAACTTGCGCCAATGGGGTGGGGGAGGGGGGCAGCATAAATAGCAGAAGAAACACACCAAACCAGCCAAACTCTCCTCATGCCACCAGTCTTGGAACAGCTTCTTCCCCTCGGATGTCTGAACGATCCTGCCATAAGTGAGGGTCCAGTCCCAGTTTTCCAATCTACCTCATTGGACTGAGGTCATTGGACTATTTCTCTGGAACTGTTATGTTACAATGCTGGGAAAATATATATCTGTTATTTTTCTTTTTGCCCTACCTGTTGTATGTATGTTTAAATTGACTCTATTCATAGTTTAGTTTAGTTTTAGCTAGGAGATACACCTGGAGATAACACCCACATAGGGAGCATGTACAAACGTCGTGCTGGCAGCACCTGCAGTCAGGATCGAACTGAGGACTCTGGCGCTATAGGGAAGCACCACTTTCCCGTCCTCAGTATTAACTAATATGACTGGCTAGCATGCAAACAAATGCTTTTCACTGTATCTTGGTACACGTGACAATAATAAACCTAAACCTAGCCACCATCTCATCCATCAGACATCTCCTGTCCCCATCTGTGGTCCCCACATTGGCATCATCAGTCACCTCACTGCCCACAGAACTGGTTTGGAAGAAAGTCATCATCTATCCAAGGGACTGGCTGCGAATAGAAAGAGAAGTTTGTTGACCATTGTAACAGAGGCTGTCCAAAATAGCTTAAAAGCCCTGTAGGAAGATCTGACAAAAAGAACTGTCGGCAGAATGGTTAGCATTCAAATGCTAATATCATATACAATGAAATTTCAAGGCTTTTACGTCATCTGTACTCCGCACGTTGGAACATTTCCAGATTTTGTATGATTAGATTAAGATTCCTTTGAACGTACGGAATTGACAACTGCATGTAAAATTCTCAAATTTGCACTCAAAGCTGACGCAAAACTCTTTGTCGCTTGGCATGTGTTGTTCAACTCGCACCAGGCAATTATACAGAGGAATCCACCTCTCTAAGCCTACACCAGACTGCACAATGGCGCGGTTGGTAATAACCCAGAGACCCTGGTTCGATTCTGACGTCAGGTGCTGTCTGCGTAGTGTTTGCAAGTTCTCTCTGTGACCATGTGGATTTCCTCTGCGTAGCTCCTGTTTCTACCCATATAAAGACATGCTTGTCTGTTGTTTAATTGGCCTCTGTAAAATTGCTCCCAATGTGAAGGGAATGGATGAGAAAGTGGGATTACATAGTACTAGTGAAAACGGGTGATTGATGGTCGGCACAGACTCAGTGGGCCGAAGGGCCTGCTACCTGGAAACCAAACTAAACCAGACATGGCACTGGATTGGCGAGGCAATTCTTTTCCATGAGATTCTTGGCCTGGAGAAGGGGAAAGTAAACAGTCATAGAGTCATACAGCACAGAAACAGGCCCTTCGGCCCAGCTTGCCCATGCCGGCCAAGGTGCCTCATCTATACTAGTCGCATCGGCAAACATTTTAGTGTTGACTTTTGGTGATTTTACTTTATTTTAATATATTTTAGAAATTTATTAAACATTTTCCGTTGACTTATTTTCATTTTGTTTGTGAATCTTATCTTCTATCTTTTGCTCATTTCACGCTGCCTGAGCCCTCCGCACTACTGCACTGACTGCAGTCTGCTCACCATTGAAGCCTCACTTCATCACCACTGGATGTACCCCAAGCACAGAGGGGCACCCCAATTAACTCTTTGCACGCAGCTCAGGTAAATGTAAGTGTGAGGTTATCCATTTTGGTGGCAAAAACAGGAAAGCAGACTATTATCTAAATGGTGGCCGACTAGGAAAAGGGGAGATGCAGCGAGACCTGTGTGTCATGGTACACCAGTCATTGAAAGTAGGCAAGCAGGTGCAGCAGGCAGTGAAGAAAGCGAATGGTATGTTAGCTTTCATAGCAAAAGGATTTGAGTATAGGAGCAGGGAGGTTCTACTGCAGTTGTACAGGGTCTTGGTGAGACCACACCTGGAGTATTGCGTACAGTTTTGGTCTCCAAATCTGAGGAAGGACATTATTGCCATAGAGGGAGTGCAGAGAAGGTTCACCAGACTGATTCCTGGGATGTCAGGATTGTCTTATGAAGAAAGACTGGATAGACTTGGTTTATACTCTCTAGAATTTAGGAGATTGAGAGGGGATCTTATAGAAACTTATAAAATTCTTAAGGGGTTGGACAGGCTAGATGCAGGAAGATTGCTCCCGATGTTGGGGAAGTCCAGGACAAGGGGTCACAGCTTAAGGATAAGGGGGAAATCCTTTAAAACCGAGATGAGAAGAACTTTTTTCACACAGAGAGTGGTGAATCTCTGGAACTCTCTGCCACAGAGGGTAGTCGAGGCCAGTTCATTGGCTATATTTAAGAGTGAGTTAGATGTGGCCCTTGTGGCTAAGGGGATCAGAAGGTATGGAGAGAAGGCAGGTACAGGATACTGAGTTGGATGATCAGCCATGATCATATTGAATGGCGGTGCAGGCTCGAAGGGCCGAATGGCCTACTCCTGCACCTAATTTCTATGTTTCTATGTTTCTAAGTATGGAGGGACTGGAGACGGCAAGTTCAGGTAACAAACAGGCCAAATCCTTCTCAGTCACCCAGACCTGTGAAGAATGGGAGAAAGCAAAACTGGATGCTGGTCAAAATGCTTTGTGCGACCCCTTGGAAAACTGAACGATGTTCTCAAGAAGTCCCAAATAAATCTCTCATGACATGCTGTGGATTTGATCTTCCTGTGTACTGGAGGACAAATCCAAACCATTTCTGCACAGAACGAGGGAGAACCAGGTATAGAGGCCATTAATAGTCATTGGCCTGGAGAAGGGGAAAGTAAATAGTCATAGAGTCACTGCACGGAAACAGGTCCTTCCGCCCAACTTGCCCACATCGACCAATGTGCCCCATCTAAACTAGTCCCACTTGTCTGTGTTTGGCCCATAACCCTCTAAACCTGTCCTATCCATGCACCTGTCTACATGTTTTTAAATGTTGTGATAGTCCCTGCCTCAACTACATCCTCTGGCAGCTTATATCATATACGTACCCCACCATTTTGTGTTTAAAAAAAAGTTGCCCCTCAGGCTCCCTTTCCTGCATCACCTTAAACCTATGTCCTCTGGTTCGCGAATAGAGAATTTAACTCTCCAAAGTGTATACAGTGGGCACCTAGAATGGTGCGAGGAACCTTCAACAATTCAATGGTCGAGCCCATGAAATATGAACGGGTACATTGCAGGGGGCCATTCGACACATTGCTTTCAAGAGAGAGCTAGAGAGGGCTCTTAAATATAGCTGAGTAAGGGGATATGGAGAGGGCAGGAATGAGGTTATGATTGAGGATGATCAGCCATGATCACGTTGAATGGCGGTGCTGGCTCGAAGGGCCGAATGGCCTACTCCTGCACCTATTGTCTATTGTCTATTTCAACAAAACTTGTTGCCTTCTTGCACAAATGCAGATAAAAGCACTTGCGATAGAAACATTGAAAAGACATTTAGACACACACATGAACAAGCATGGAATAGAGAGATGCAGACTGTGTGCAGGCATATGGGATTAGTTTAGATTATCATCATGCCCAGCACTGGTATGGTGGGCCGAAGGGCCTGTTCCTGTGCTGCACAGTTTTATGTTCTATGTTAAATATTCAACTCAACCATCTAAATGTAATGTTGAAGTTGTTGCTCACATCAGCCATGTGAAGGAAGATTTCACAACCACAAGCAATTTTCTTACATTACAGGGGGGCCATTCGGCCCATTGAACCCCTGCCTGCTGATGGTGAAATTCAGTCAGCCCATTCACACCCCCCTGCCCCCCCTATTTCTCTGTTCTCCATCGCATACTTAGCAATTCCTACCACCCACCTATGGCAAAGACAAGTTACTGCAGCCAATTTACCTCCCATCCCTCCAGATTCCAGCACTTGCAGTCCCTACCAACCAACGTCCATGCTTGGGATTTGAGAGGAAACTGGAGCACCCAGAAGGAAGCGCATGTGGTCATAGAGAGGACAGGCACACACCACACAGACAGCACCTGAGGGCAGGATCGAGCCTGGGTTACTGGCGTTGAAGCTGTGCAGCATCAACACTACCTGCTGCCTTTCTGTACCGCCTTTAGGGAATGACCCTTGGGAAGTGGAGGGGAGGGGATCACAATTCAGTCATTTTCATGGTGTTGGGAAAGTACTTGGAGGTAGGAACTGCATATGCTGCTCTGAAGAAGCGTCTCGACCTGAAACGTCACCTATTCCGTTTCTCCATCAATGCTGCCTGACCCGCTGAGTTACTCCAGCATTTTGTGTCTATCTTGGGGAACAACAATAACTAGCAGTAATCAAACCAGGACCAATTTTACTTGCCCTGCTATGGTTTAGAAAATGAGGACTGCTAGTGGCTCCTTGAAGGTTAATTACAGTCAGAGCAGTGTTGGGTGTTGAAGGCAGTGGTGGTCTAGATCCCCGTGCATGCTGAGAAACATACAGGGCAGGATAAAACAGGATGAAGCTTACGACAGCTACCAAACACTCAATAATGCTGAAAGCCTTCTGTGCATTAAATCTCTATGATTTAATGAATAGCATCAATTGTTAACTGCAGTTTTATAATACTCACTGTTTTTTTTCTCCTTTCTCTTCCTGCTGTTTCATGGCAGCGCGAACAAATGGCTTAAGAGCTGCAGTCAATTCTTATCACTTGGGCGGAGAAAATATTTCACTGCTGAGATCAGGGGTAAAGTGACCCCTTGGGTGTGGTGATAAAATTGTGTTTTTGCCTCTGAGTCCCAAGGTTCCAGGTTCAGTTTTCCTAAGTTCATAAGTTCTAGGAACAGAATCAGGCCATGAGGCCCACCAAGTCTACTCCGCCATTCCGTCATGGCTGATCTATCTTTCTCATTCAACCCCATTTTCGTGCTTTCGTCCCATAACCCCTGACACCCGTACTAGTCAAGAATCTGTCAATCTCCAAAAATATCCATTGACTTGGTCTCCACACCCATCTGTGGCAAAGAATTCAACAGATTCACCACCCTCTGACTAAAACAAAAATCCTCCTTTCATCTCCTTTCTAAAGGTAGGTCCTTTTATGCTGATCTGGTCCAAGGCTCTCCCACTATTGGAAACATCCTCTCCACATTCACTCTGTCCAGGCCTTTCATTCCAAAGTCGTACGTAAAACGTAGATGATACCCCAGTGTCCAGTAAGAGGCATCTTTTGGAAGATATGTCCAACTTATTGCCCTTCCTCCTGTTCAATGGATCCACAAGAGATAGCAACAGACATTTGTAGAGCAGTGGGAGTTTCCTCCACTGCCCTGGCCAATAGATATTCCTCAGAACATCACTTAAAAAGCAGATTATTGCAGTGGATACAAAAGACACAAAGTGCTGGAGTAACTCAGCAGGTCAGGCAGCAACTCTGCGAGTATGTGGATATGTGATGTTTCAGGTCGGGACCCTTCTTCAGACAGTATTTGTGGAAGGCTACACAATGGCAGCTGAAGACAAAGAGTTCAGCACCATTCAGTCACAGGACAATGAGGCAGCCATTTGGGGCGGGGACGAGAAGAAGAAGATTTTGAGCCCAGGAAGCGGTTTGAGGTGTAGTCTCAGCTATAACATACAAAATGTGTGATTTTACTTCGGAGTCACGTGAGTGGCTGCGTGAAGAACCCGTCCAGCAGGCATGCGCGACATTGTGTTCACGCAGTGCAACAGCGACGCAGCGGGAGTCAGGCGCTTCCGCTACAGTTTAAAAAGACGGACCATCAGGTAAGTTTATTCTGAGGTTGTTTTTTCCGGAAAAGAAGGGTTTTGTTTTGTTTCAACAGGGAGAACATGAACAAAACAAGACTATCCAAGAAATCTGCCCGCCGTTCGACTCCAACGGATGAGCGTTCCATCAGTGGGGGGCAAGAGGCGGTAGGACCGCTAACCCAGCGATCCGCCATCCCCGACACCGAGCCGAGCCCAGTCCCGCTAGCGCAGCCTGAGCAGCAGGCTGGATGTAAAGCCACTCGGAAGGCCAACTGGCCGGTGGTTTCCGATTCTTTGGACGGGGACGGGGACGTCTCACCACCCGCTCGGGGCAGAGACAGCCGCCTGAGCCGCATGGAGCGGCTCGTGGAGCGTATGCTCCAGCGAGACTTGCTTCGAGAGGGGCAGTCTCGCAGAGGGAGTTCAGGCACTCCCACCACAGTGCCTCACGCACTGGCCATCGCTTCCCCCTCATCCGAGGGCAGCTTTGGCGACCAGGGCTGGGCTGGTCAAGAAGAGGGGTCACTGGCCGAAGAAGTCGGGAGTATGCCTGGGGTACAGGAACAGGAAGAGCTGCTGGGTGTGGTAGACCGCTACGGGGCAGCTCCACGTGCAGGACGGCCATTAGAGCCAAAACTGGCGGCCAGCATTAACCACCTATCCAACAAGCCCCTACAGGAGCAGGTAGTTAATGAGGCCCTAGAGCTATATTCGGCCCCTGAGAATTGCGCCTCGCTCAACGTGCCGGGTGTCAACAGCCAAATCTGGGGGCACGTTAGTCCAAATATCCGCAATCAAGAGCTCAAACTACAGCGGATCCTCAGGCTCCTGACGTCAGCCATCACTTCGTATGCTCGTTCTGTGGATGGGACAGAAATGACCACGAATCAGCAGGATACACTCGCACTGCTGTGCAATACCCAGTTTGAAATTAACAACCTCCGCAAGGAGATTATAAGACCTGCCCTCAACCCGAAATTCGCGGGTTTGTGCAAAACGCCGACCACAGAGCCAGAAATCCTGCTCTTCAGCAAAAACCTCTCCAAGAAAGTAAAAGATATGGAGGAGGAGTCCAAAACATTTGGCCTCATGAGGGCAGGCCCCGGGACGAGCAAACCCACTAAACCCAAGCGGCAGTACCCCACCGCGTCCACCAGTCGACGTCTACCCTATGGGACTGGTGAAAGCTCGGGGTCCGCACATCACCACCGGAAGCCTTTTTTAGGCCAAGGCCCAGAGCGGACCCCATGGAAAATGCGCCACCCCCAACCAACAGCAACACGTCAGACAACACAACAGATGACTTATCGTCCGACAAAGAAGCAAAAGAAACCCATAACCATGGAGGTAGGTGGGTCTGGTTCCTACCAGCATATAGAAAGTAGGGGCGCTATACTAACAGGGGGGAGATTACACCTGTTTGAGCAAGCATGGAAGTCTATCACGAATGACAAGTATATACTCAACAGCATTCGTGGATACAAAATAGAGTTTACTCTAGAAAACTTGCCACCAGTTCAGCATTCACTCCAAAGGGTCTTTTCCCTCTCAGTTAAAGAAAAACGAGAGGTACAAGCTGAACTGGGGAGGCTAATCACAAAGGGTATCATTGAAAAAAACAAACATGAACCCTTGGAATTTGTCTCTAATATATTCACTAAAATTAAAAAAGATGGTGGATGTCGCATCATCATTGACTTAACTTCACTAAATATGTTTGTTAAGTATGTACATTTCAAAATGGAAACGTTTGTAACTGCCAAACAACTGATTTCCAAAGGATACTTCGGAGTGGCGGCGCGGCTCTGGCTGCAGCGGCTCACCGGCAGTCCCGTTTGTTTGTGTTTTTTGTGTTGTTTATTTTGTTTTGGTTAGTCTAGTTTTTGGTTTTTAGTTTGTGTTTTGCGGGGGTGGGGGGTTGAAACGGGGTTTGCAGTCTCTCCCTGCGGGGGAATGCGATTTTTTGTCGTATTCCCCTTCTCCGTCTCCGTCTGCGCTGAGGCCTAATGGAGCTGATGACCTCGAGGCTCTGGAGGCAGAGCCCATCAGGACTCGCCCTGAGCTCGCTCCCGTGAGGGTGGTCCGGCTCAGGGCTGGAACAGTGCTCCCGTGAGAGGCTGTGGCGCTCTCGTGAGGGCGGCCAGCCCAAGGGTGGAACGAGGCTCCCGTCGGAGCGGCCGAGCTCGGGGAGGTGCGGCGCTCGCAGCCCGAGGGAGGTTCGGCGCCCATGTCGGGGCGGCCCGGCCCGAGGGAGAAGCGACGCCCAAGTCGGGGCGGCCCGGCCAGAGGGAGAAGCGACGCCCAAGTCGGGGCGGCCCGGCCGGGGGGAGAAGCGACGCCCAAGTCGGGGCGGCCCGGCCCGGGGTAGAAGCGATGCCCATGTTGGGGTGGCCCGGCCCGGGGGAGAGGTTCGGCGCCCATGTCGGGGGCGGCCCAGCCCGAGGCTGAAGACGGCACGATACTCACGTGAGGGTGGCTGGGACGGTGTTCTGGCGGTGGTGGCCTGAGTCCGGGGTTTGGCCACGGGCCAGCGGCTGCGTCTGCAGGACTGGTGGGAGGCAGCTTCGACCACCCCGGGCCACGGTGTTTGAGCCGCGGGACTGATTTATAACATCGCCCGGGGGGTATCGCCTCAGCGCAGAGGGAGAAGAGGAGGGAAGAGACTGCAGACCTAAGACTTTTGCCTCCATCACAGTGAGAAGATGCTGGGTGGACTCACTGTGGTGGATGTTAATATGTGTTTATTGTTGTTTTTATTATATTATATGTATGACTGCTGCAATTTCGTTCAGACTTCGGTCTGAATGACAATAAAGGCATATCTATTTATCTATATCTATCTATCTATACTTCATGGCAAGCATTGACCCATTCATAAGGATCATCGCAGATACCTGAAATTTACCTGGATGGGGCAGCAATGGCAGTTTAAAGCGTTGCCTAACGATCTAACATCAGCCCCAAGATTATTCACCAAGATACTAAAGCCAGCCTTGGCAATATTAAGAAGCCAAAAACATATTGTCATGGCATATCTTGATGATATCTTAATAGTAGGCAAAACCATGGAATTGGCTATATCAGCTGTGTCAGCTACCAAACAATTGTTTGAAACCTTGGGATTTGTCTTACATTCAGATAAATCTAAGTTGAAGCCATCCACAACCATGGACTATCTGGGCTTCACAATTAACTCAGTCCACGTGTCTGTAACTTTGCCAAAGACAAAAACAGCTGAATTGGCACAAACATGTAACAATTTAATGGTCAATGATCAACCAACCATTCGACAAGTGGCGAGAGTAATTGGGAAAATGGTAGCATCATTTCCAGCTACACAATTTGGACCTTTGCACTATCAAAACTTACAGAGCAAAAGTGCAGGCACTAAAACGACATGCAGGTCATTTTGACCGGATCATGAAATTACCCACTGAAGCAATACCAGAGCTACAGTGGTGGCTAGAGAACATTTGGCATAGTTCCAGCCCTATCATCATCGTTAACCCTACATTAGTTATCCAAACAGATGCCAGTGCTCAAGGCTGGGGAGCAACTAATTCCATATCCAGCACAGGTGGTAGATGGACTAACCCAGAGTCATCTTTACTACTTACACTGGGCATAAATTATCTAGAAATGTTGGGTGCATTTTATGGATTAAAAGCATATTCAACAAATATGCATCACTTGCATGTTCGGTTACAAATAGATAATACTACGGTGGTGGCCTATATTAACCATATGGGCGGCATAAAATCGATATCATGCAACAAATTGGCCAACACAATCTGGCAATGGTGTGTCGACAGACATATTTGGCTATCAGCAACTTACCTGCCGGGTAAGCTAAATACAGTGGCAGACACCAGGTCACGCAAATTCAATGACAACACCGAATGGATGTTAAATCCCAAAGTATTTGCTAAAATTACCAAGCAATATGGTACGCCAGATATCGATCTATTTGCATCCAGACTAAATCACCAGGTTCCTATGTATGTCGCTTGGGAACCAGACCCTGAGGCAGCAGTGGTAGATGCGTTCGCGCTGGACTGGGGAAACTTCTTATTTTATGCATTTCCTCCCTTCTGCTTCATCAGTCGGGTACTACGCAAAATACAAATGGACTCTGCTTCAGGTATTTTGATAGTACCCGACTGGCCTACTCAGCCATGGTTCCCAATGCTCCTCGACATGATCGTCGAGACCCCTATGACTTTTCCCAGTAGCCCAGAATTGCTAACCCACCCAGTATCTGGCACAAGCCACCCATGCCATGATAAAATCAAACTCCTGGGTTGCAGATTTTGAAAAGGCCTCTGCTGGGCCTGGGATTGTTAGAAAACACCATCAACACCATGACAGCATCCCACCGTGTATCCACAAGGAAACAGTACTTATCTAGTATCAAGAAGTGGGAGAAATACTGTTTGGATACAGGAACCACCTATTCAACCACAACAGTCACCAATGCACTGGAGTTCCTGGCAGGCCTTTATCACAATGAAGGACTCAGCTACAGCGCCATCAACACAGCTAGAAGTGCTCTGTCTGCCTATTTAACACAGGCGCCAGGACAACAGGCCATGGGGTCCCACCCGCTGGTGGTCAAACTCATGAGGGGGATATTCAACTCTAACCCCCCCTAGACCTAGGTACACCCATATCTGGGATGTCAGTGTGGTCCTGACATACCTCAGGGGATGGTCACCAGCCAGGTCCCTCACCCTGGAACAATTAACTCTCAAGCCGATCATGCTGATGGCACTTGTGTCACCACAAAGAGACCTGTCACTTCACCTTTTACGACTGGACAACATGATCATACCTCCAGACCATGTCTCATTTACTATCCAGGGGCTGGTCAAACAGAGCAGGCCAGGAACATCTAATCCAGTCATGGAATTCCGGGCCTACCCACCAGAACCACGGTTATGTGCCACCTACTGTACTATATAGACACAACTAAAATCCATTGAGGGAGTGAAAAAGCCCTATGGGTCAGCCACAAGAAACCTTATGGTCGGGTGATGAGCCAAACCATTTCTAGATGGCTCAAGCAGGTGCTGAAAGCTGCTGGTATAAATACTAACATGTACAAATCTCACTCCACCAGGGCAACATCCACGTCGGCGGCTAAGAGAATGGACGTACCAATAGAACACATCCTGGCTACAGCGGGGTGGTCTGGGGAAAAAACATTCAGAACTTTTTATAATAAGTCGTAGGTAAAACCTGCTTTATTTGCAGAGAAAATATTACAATCTGCAAATATATAATTTAAGCCCGGGGGAGCAATTTGTTTTTTGATTATTGTTAATAAATACCATTATTGTTTTTCCAAACAGATTCATTGGTTGATTACGATAACACACTTCCTCCCTCAAGTGACTTCGGCAGTGAGTGAAGTATGAACTGTTACACGGTTTGAAATCACAGAGCTTTAAAATCTTCACGTAGTCACTCACGTGACTCCGAAGTAAAATAGTAAGATTAAACGAGAACTTACCAGTTTGAAGTTTGATCTGTATTTTATGAGGAGTTACGATGAGGGATTACGTGCCCTCCGCTCCCACCCTCAATAATAGAGATCAAACTGGTATCTAAGCTCTCCTTTTCTTTACTATGTTTATTTCAATTATTGTGTCTGTCTGTGATTCCACACCGCTGCTTTGAAGTATGTCGCGCATGCGTGCTGGACGGGTTCTTCACGTAATCCCTCATCGTAACTCCTCATAAAATACAGATCAAACTTCAAACTGGTAAGTTCTCGTTTAATCTTACTATTTTGAGTACCTATCTATTCCCATCATGGACATCTGAACAAACGAATGTCATGGAAATGCAAAAAATGCTGGTGTCGGATTTTGAATTGGCAAAATTGATCTCTGAGATGTCTGGAAAGTGGGTTATGAATATTTGGAATTTCCTTTCCTGAGAGCAGGAGATTTTCACACATTGTGCGTTTTTAAGGATGGGATTGATAGACGATGGGGGAATCAAAGGATTCCGGGGAGCAGCTGGGAAAGTATAAGAATTTCATTGTCCCATTGCCAGTCTCTATGACAATTAAACACTCTTGACTCTCATGATAATTGAGGTAACTTCCAGGAGCCAGCAGTGTTAGCGAATGGTAGTGGAGTCTCAAGGGGCTGTATGACCTCCTCCTGATTCTGTTTCTCGTATTCTTACTAAATGTTATTATTCTTCATTTCCACTTCACAATCCCATTCCCTCTGCTCCTCATCAAAGGTTTAAAAAAAACCTCACCCTAAGACAACAGTCAAAGTCCTAAGCTCTCCCTAAACCTATCCACCAACCTGTCTCTTTCTCCTTGTATGATACTCCTTATAGACTCTGCTCTAAGAAGGATGTGAAGGGTTTGGTTAGGGTGCGGGAGGTTTACTAGAATGCTGCCAGGATTTGGGGATATGAGCTGACGGATAGGCTGGGCAAACTTGGATTGTTTTCTCTGAAGCATCGGAGGCTTGAGGAACCCTAATCGAACTATATAAAACTATGAGAGTCATAGATAAGGTATGCAGTCATCTCCATGGATTGTCACCTTGTCGTGATGGAGAAGCTTGTGTGGTCCTGCCATCCTGAGAGCGATGCCGTCTGGAGCTATGCTCCTGGTAGGGCCACCCATGGCGGTAAGGTCGAGGGGGAGGTCTCTGACAAAGAGCAATCCAACCAAGACCTCAACGTTGGAACAGGCGGAGGATGGTGGCTGACTTTAGTGGAACGTCACAAGCGCACAGTGAAATTCTTGTTGCATATTTACACGTGCGGGCTCTGCCATGTTTCTGAACCATTTCCAATATTACACCTATTTCAGCTTCACCCGTGGAAGCTATGGTTGATGATCTGCCTGCCAAGGATAGGCCTAGTCAGCCACAGCAGGCAAAGCAACCACAGATGATGCATTCCTCTCTCCAAACAGGACAACGTCGAAACCGCACCGTCATCTCCCGCAGATGGACGGATGCCAACCATTGCAATAAACCTTCTGTGAAGCACTTTGGAATTTAACAAAAAAATGTGATTTTAGTTTTATTACCCTAGTTAATTATGATGGCTAGCGCTGAAAGTAAAGCACAAGACAATACTGGTTACGCCATAGTTTTGCTTACACTACAGTACGGCTTTGAATAATATGTGTTCTCCAAATTTATGAAGTGCACTGATGGATGAAGAAGCAGTGATAATGGTAGCATAGGTCAACCCCTCTTGTCATATACATAGGGCAGTACAGCACAGAAACGGGCTCTTCGCCCCACAATGTTTGTGCTGAACATGATGCCAAGTTAAACTGATCTCATCTGCCTATACATGAACCATATCCCTCTATTCCCTGCACTTCCATGTGCCTATCTAAAAGCCTCTTAAATACCACTATCATATCTGCCTCCACCACCACGCCTGGCAGCGCGTTCCAGTCCCCCACCTCATCTACGCAAAAAAAACCCTACCCTGCATATCTCTATTAAACTTTCCCCTCTCACCTGCTAGCTATGCCCTCTAGTGTTAGATATTTCCACCCTGGGGAAAAAAGCCACTATCTATGCCTCTCATATACTTCTGTATATACTTCGATCAAGTCTCCCCTTAACTGCTGACACTCCAGAGAAAATAATACGTCTATCCAACCTCTTGCTGTAGCTGAAATCTTCTAATCCACACAGCATTCTTGCAAATTTCTGAATCCTCTCCAAAGTCTCCACATCTTTTCTGTAATGCGACGACCAGAACTGCACACAATACTCCAAATGTGGGCTAATTCCTTTCTCTTTTCTCTTTACTTTATTTTGCGATTATAGTTACAGCGCGGAAACAGGCCCTTCGGCCCACTGATTCCGTGCCGTCCAGCGATCACACCGCACGCTGGTTCTATCCTACACACCAGGGACAATTTACAGTAGACAATTAACCTACAAACCCACACGTCTTTGAAATGCAGGAGGAAACTGGAGCACCCGGGAAATTCCACGCAGTCGCAGGGAGAAGATGCACACTCCGTACAGACAACACCCGTAGTCAGGATTGAACCCGTGTCCCTGGCACTGTAAGGCAGCAGCTCGACCACTGCACGACTGTGGCAGCCCTTCTCCTTTTGGGAAAGGGTGTACAACTATGCCATTATGTCATGTATTTGACCCACTCAAAACAATGGGTTGCTTGAAAGTGCATGTTGCAATAAGATATATATACAAAGGATTGATGGAGAGACTTGTGGTTTCAATAGTCTGTGAGATAATGTAGTCCAAAGTATTCAGACACCCAAGGTAGGATACAAAAAAGTAGACGCCAAGGATACACAAACATTTGCATGAGTATAATGGCCTTCTATACATAGGGCTCAGCACAAGAAGGAAGTTAAGGCCAGTGTCAAGATTGAGAAACTGTTCCTTTACTGATTTATTTCAAGGTTAGTACATTATTATCACATCCTTACATCAGATAATTAGTGAATCTTTAACCTGCTCAATGAATGGGGACCAATTTTAATGCCTTGAAGTGATTTTTTTGGCGTATTCCTCCATGCATGATCTTTTAGTTTGGAGATACAGCATGAAAACAGGCCCTTTGGCCCACCGAGTCCACATCGACCAGCGATCCCAGTACACTAGCACTATCCTACACGCTAGGGACAATTTACAATATTTACCGAAGCCAATTAACCTACAAACCTGCACGTCTTTGGAATGTGGGAGGAAACCGGAGCTCCTGGAAAAGCCCACGCAGTCACCTACAAAGTCCGTACAGACAGCACCAGGTAGTCAAGATCGAACCCGGGTCTCTAGTGCTGTAAGACAGCAACTCTACCGCTGTGTCATTGTGCCGCCATTTTGTTACAGTAATGGGTTGGAAACTTTTTGTTGTGCATCGATCATATTAATAATCTTAGAGGTGTATAAAATAATGAGAGGAATAGACCAGGTAGATGCATAGAGTCTCTTGCCCAGTGTAGGTGAATCGAGGACAAGAGGTCATAGGTTTAAGGTGAAGAAGAAAAGATTTAATAGGAACCTGGGGGATATCTTTGTGGTGGGGGATAAGGAACAAGCTGCGAGAGGAGGTAGTTGAGGCACGGACTATCCCAACATTTAAGAAACAGTTAGACATGTAAATGCATAGGACAGATTTGGGGGATATGGAGCAAACCAGACTCTATAACTCTATGCTCTAGGTGGGACTAGTGTAGCTGGGACATGTTGGCCAGCATGGGCAAGTTGGGCCAAAGGGCCTGTTTCCAAACTGTATCACTCTATGACTATGAATGCATTTAACTTGGCTGTTATTATTCCACAATGCATTGTTTGAGGATTTTTGATCGTGTAGCTATGATTTTTCCACTCAAAATATGACCAATTGTAGCATTTACTCTGGAAGGCCTAAACCTGCGATGTGGAGCATCCATTTATTGACTCAGAACTTGCATTACTTGTTCCCCCATGTTATTCTTTTGTATTCAAAGTGAGTGAAGATAAGGAAGGTGAGATTTGAGGTAATTCTGAGTAGCTTTCAATTATCAGGATTGAGCTCTCCACACACAAAAGCAACAGCAATGACATCTGAAGAAGTGGATGAGGGTTCTACTGATAAATAAGACCCCATTTCATCTCAATAGATCAACAACGAAGGTGCTTTTTATCTGCCGTTGCTAAATTGAGTTAGTCTGCTGGTGGCAGGAGCATCACACCATCAAAGGGAACGTGCAAGCAAGAAACTGCAGAAATAGAAAATGCAGGGAATACTTAATAGGACTTAGGGTGGTACTGTGGCGCAGCAGTAAAGCTGTTGCCTCACAGCGCTAGGAAACCAAGGTTGGTCCTGACCTCGGGTGCTCTCTGTGTGGAGTTTGCCTACACCAGCCTACATGTCCCATCCACGTTAGTTCCACCTGCATGGATTTGGCCCATATCCCTCTAAACCTGTCCTATCCATGTACCTGTCTAAATGCTTCTTAAATGTTGTTATTGCAACTGCCTCAACTACCTCCTCCGGTAGTTCATCCCATACACCCATCACCCTCTGTGTGAAACAGTTACCCCTCAAGTTCCCATTAAATCTTTCCCGTCTCACCTTAAACCTATATCTTCTGTTTCTCGATGCCTAGTCTGGCTAAGAAACTCTGTGTAGCTTCCCGATCTATTCCTCTCATGTTTTTGTACACCTCTATAAGATCACCCCTCATCCTCCTGCACTCCAAGGAATAGAATCCTAGCCTGCTCAACCTCTCCCTCCAGCTGAGGCCCTCAAGTCCTGGTAACATCCTCCTAAATTTTCTCTCCACCCTTTCCAACTTTTATCTGAAATAAAATCAGAAAATCAAGGAAACTCTGAGCAGTTCAGGCAACACCTGTCAGGGGTTAAGTGTTAAGACTGGTTATTTGTCATATGCATCGACATCAGAGCAATGACAAACCTACTTGCAGCAACATAAAAGGCTTGTAAACGCAAAACATAAGATAATATATAAAAATAATTGCCCCCTAATATGTAGAGAGTGGAGGCAAAAATGGGATAACATAGAACGGGTGATCGACGGTCAGCGTAGACTCGGTAGGCCGAAGAGCCTGATTCCATGTTGTGTGATCACTCTTTCTACAGATCTTAGTTTAGTTTGGTTTAGCGTAGAGATACAGCACGGAAACATGCCCTTCGGCCCACCGAGTCCGCACTGACCAGCGATCCCCGCACACCACCACCATCCAAGACACTAGGGACAATTTACAATTTTTACCAAAGGAAAATAACCTACAAACCTGTATTTCTTTGGACTGTGGGAGAAAACCAGAGCACTCGGGGATAACCTAAGCAGTCACGGGTAACATGTACAAACTCTGTACAGGCATCACCCATAGTCAGGATCAACCCCAATCTGTAAGGCAGCAACTCTCCCACTGCGTCACAGTGCCACCCCCAAAAGACTTTCAGCAAAAAACAAGGCTATTGAACTTGCTGCTTCCTATCCCTTAGCAATGATTGTACATTATTGGAAAAGTTGCTAAGGGACATCCTGTGATTGCAAAAGCCATGTTTTGTTATTGATGCAAACCGAAGGAAAAACCAAATGGCCTCTCTTCTTTCTGCAGGCTTGCATTAAGTACGTACATAAAATGGAAATGTCATAGCCAAACCTCTAGCCTCTATAACCTACATTCTGAGAACTCTTTGTCAATTTGTATCTTTCAGAACCTACATTCCTTAGAAGCAAGGAACTGCAGATGCTGGTTTACAAAGAAAAGACACAAAGTGTTGGAGTAACTCAATTGGTCAAGCAGCATCACTGGAGAACATGGATAGGCGACGTTCGGGTCTGAAGAAGGGTCCCGAGCTGAAACATCACCTATCCATGTTCTCCAGAGATGCTGCCTGATCCACTGAGTTACTCCAGCACTTTATTTCTCTTTGTTCTCTCCATTTCTTCTATTTCCCCTCCAAATTAGGTAATTTTCCATCACAGCTGCTGACATCACCATTTAAAGCACTGCTTATAAAAGCCTCTTTTAGATTTTCATTTCGAAAAATTCAACCTCTCCACTTCAATTTAGTTTAGCTTATATCGTCATGTCTACTGGGGTACAGTGAAAAGCTTTTTTATTGGGTGCTATCCAGTCAGCAGAAAAACCATACATGATTATAATCAAGCCTTCCACAATGTACAGATGCTGGATGAAAGGAATAGCTTTAATCACGTTTAATAACATTTATGGGTTAATATCCAGTAAAGTCTGATTAAAGATAGTGTCCAGTAAAGTCCAAAGGTCTCCAATGAGGTAGATGGGAGGTCAGGACCACTATCTGGTGGGTGAGAGGACCATTCAGTTGTCTGATAACAGCTGGGAACAGTCTGAATCTGGAGGTGTGTGTTTTTACACTTCTGCCCCTCTTGCCTGATGGGAGAGAGAAGAGGCGGGAGTGACTGAGGTGAGACTGATCCTCGATTATGCTGATGGCCTTGCCAAGGCAGCGTGATATGTGGATGGAGTCAGTGGATTGGAGTTTGGGTGATGGTCTGGGTTGCATCCCCAACTCTCTGCCTCTCTCTGCAATCTCAACTGACGTCCTTTCAGTCCCACCAAATGGTCTTCATTTCTTGCCCTTAAGGTATCGGCACTCTTCCTTCTGCATGGAAGATCACCTGATTCGATTTCAAATAATGGGGGATGAATTTGCCTACAATAATGACTACAATGAGCTGAAGAACTCGTTTGTGGGTGGTGTGTTTGCCTGGAATGAGTGACTCACAAATAAAGTTGATGCTTCTTTTTATCCAAGGGCGGTTCCTTGTTCGGTTAAACTGTGGAGAAAATGCCAAAGCCACCCAGCTGGAACAATGCACAATGATGGCCAAGGATACAGAATATGTCTGATGTTGTTACAGATCCTCAGTTCCTCTGTGTTTGGTAATATGGGCCACACTAGCTTGTTCTTTTTTCCATTAGACCCACCTTTACATCAACAATCTCTCTTTGTTCTCTGAAGACAGACAGGCAGATCTCCCGGTTGCCAAACACTTTTAACTCCTCTTCCCATTCTCATATTCACCTTTCTGTCCTGGGCCTCCTCCACTGACAGAGTTAGGCCAAACGCAAAGTGGAGGAACAGCACCTCATATTTTGCTTGGGCAGCTTACAACTCAGTGGTACGAATCTTGATGTCTCTCTCTCTCTCTCTCTGTCTCTCCCCCACCCTAGTCGTTGTATTGGTTTCACAGTTGTCCTGCTGAGTTTCACTTTTTTTATCACCTTCCCCACAGCCAACAATGGACCATTGTGAGCTCCACCCTTTCTTGATCATCCTTGCTTTTTGCAAATCTTTCATTCATTTGTTCTATGTGCCTTCTATATCTTTCATCTCCCTCTCCCCTGACTCTCAGTCTGATAAAGGGTCCTGACCCGAAACTTAACCTATTCCCTTTCTCCAGAGTTGCTGCCTGACCCGCTGAGTCACTCCAGCTTTTTGTGTCCATCTTCAGGCAGAGGGAATGTTGGCCTTTCTAACATTAGGATATAAGGCGGTAAAGGTTTGGTCGGAGTTAGATGAATCCCTGGTTCTACCACCCATGGAGGTTGGTGGACACAGGAGCCTCAGGAAGGATATACTGACTCAAAAAGGGAGCGTTCTGGATTGAGCAGTAAAATTAGCTGAGCTCCAGGGTCAAATTATGCGAAGAAATTACTGAAACTAGGATTATATTCCCAAGAATTTAAATGACCAGGAGGTAGCTTGATTGAAAATTTTAAGATTTGGTTTAGTTTACTTTATTTATTTTAGAGATACAGTGCGGAAACAGGACTTTAGGCGCACCGAGTCCACGCTGACCAGCGATCCCCATACATTAGTTCTATCCTACACGCAAGGGACAATTTGCAGAAGCCAATTAATCTACAAACCTGCACGTCTTTGGGAGTGTGGGAGGAAACCGGAGCACCTGGGGGAAAACACACACGGTCACAGGGAGAACGTACAAACCCTGTAGAGACAACACCTGTAGTCAGGATCGAACCTGGGTCTCTGGCGCTGTAAGGCAGCAAATCTACCACTGCGCCACCGTGCCATGCTCTATGCTGCTGTTCACTCTTTTATGGTATTGCAATTTTTACACCGACCAAAATAGCTTAGACTTACCTTTGCAGAGAAATAATTGCAATCTTTGTAATCATGAGGATTACAGTGTGCGAGAAAATGGATGAATTTGCAACATTATGACTAGATTTTTAAATGTTTGTCCAAATGGCTATATATATATTTATATACTCGTTACCATCCAGCTTTAGAATAAATATTCTTAACTGAAACATTTACAAGACATTTCCGTTGAGGAGCAGAATGTGCAAATAGTCCAGTTAAGTAATTATAGCTTTGCAATAAAACACAAATCCAATCACTTTCTGAAAATGACCAATGTTATATTCCATGTACAATCTGGTTTATTGAAGTGTTCCCATCAATATTTCTGAAATGGCAAGGATTATTATATTAAATTTTATCAATGCATGTTTATGTGATACAGATTCTTAGGCAAGTCTGATTAGGATAATTAGAACAACATTTTAATGTAACATTAGGCTAAAATGACTTGGCTTAATTGCCTGGTGTTATTCACCCAAAGGGATTTCATTTTACTGCACTGCTGGCTCATTCTCCGAGGCTTAGAAAAGAATTAAAGTAACTTAATAAGAAGAAATGCTGTTCACTCATTGCCAGAGACTTCACGGAGGCTGTTGGCATTCCCTCACACACTCCCTTGTCCTCCTGCACAGCTTCAGTAGAACAAATCTTTCCAAGTTCCCTTGGGTTGCATCAAGACCAGAAGCAGGGGCCAATGTCATAAATTCATAAGGCTTAGGAGCAGAATTGGGCCCTTTGGCCCATCAAGTCTTCTCTGCCTTTCTATCATGCTTGATCTATCTCCTCCCTCTCAACTGCAGTCTCCTGCCTTCTCCCCTTAACCCTTACTAATCAAGAATCTGTCGATCTCTACCTTAAAAAGTACCTAATGGCTAGGCCTCTACAAATGTCTGTATTCCACAGATTCACCACCTCCTGATGAAAGAAATTTCTCCTAATTTCCTTTCTAAAAGCACGTCCTTTAATTCTGATTCTACGCCCTCTAGTCCTAGACTCTCCCATTCGTGGAAACTCCATGTCCATGACGTGAGGGAATTATGAAGGAAGAATCAGGAGGCTACTCAGATCCCTCAAACAGTCAGTGTAAAGTGGAATTTGTACTTGTGAGGAGATGACTTATTCTTCAGCTTGGCTACAGCCTGGTATCTAATGGAGGGGATATAAGAGGGGGGGGGGGAGAGGGGTCTAGCCAAAGAGAAGGGACAGTTGTCTGGCAAATCTGAGGAAGTGGAGGAAAATCTGAGGAAGTTATGTTGAATGGACTATTAAATGAGCTTGGCCCTCACCTTCCCCATCCTGCAATAGAAACTCTTTGGGAATTCACGAGGGATGACACTCCAAGGATTCCAGGAAGCAACCCACATTGAGAGATGGTTGCAAGAAGCTTCCCATATTGAAAAGGAAAAGGAGGAACTCTGTCAACAAGGCACCTGTCATGGTGCACCAAGCTATCCAAACCAATACACTTTGGCCCCTGTTGTCATCCTTGGTGATGTATCTGCCATCAGGAAAAAGATTTGTTCTTTGTTTCTTTGCAGTATGGTAATCAAATGTTTGAGTCAGAGTTAATTTATACATATGCAACTGAACTGGGACCAAAGCAGCTCTGATACACATCTGCAACAAAAATAGAAAGAGCAAAATGGCAAAGCATCCTTTCACCTCCATCTTGCTTCAAGGCATTCTCTTGGACATAAGTCGCTGCCATATACCGGGTGGCTCCGTACGAGGGCAGCCTCGCCAACAGTCCGTGTCGTCCTTTTCTTCTTTTGTTGTTTTTAGTCTGTTGTTAAATGTATGTTTTAGTGTATCATTAATTCTGTATTATGTGAGGGGGTGGGGGAAACGTTTTAGAATATCTTTCCTCGACAGAGATGAGACTTTTTCCGTATCGTATCTCCGTCCGCGCTGCAGTCCAACATCGTGGTGCTGGCGGTCCTTTTGCTGGGATCAACTTTGGAAGCTCCAACCGCGGGAGCCTGCGGACTTGACATTGTGGAGCTTGCGATCCCTTTGTCAGGGATCCACTTCGAGGGCTCCAACCCCGGGAGCCTGCGGACTTGACATCGTGGAGCTCCCGGTCTCTTGGTTAGGGAACGACTTCGGGAATTCCAACCGCAGGAGCTTTGACTGCCCCGATCGCGGGAGCTTCGATCGCCCCGACAGCTGATGGTTCGACTCCCCCGACCGCGGGAGAAAAAGGAGGGAAGAAGATAATACATTTTTGCCTTCCATCACAGTGCGCTGTGGTAGATGTTTATGTTAATTTTTATGTAGTTGTGTGGCTTGGTGGTTTTTTGGTATGACTGTATGGTAAATCAAATTATTGTATGTTTTTGCATACATTGCTAATAAATTAATTACAATACAATACAATTATAATACAATATGAAATGTTTTCAAGAGAATTCGATTTAGCTCTTGGGGCTAAAGGAATCAAGGGTAATGCGTATATGGGGAAAAAAGTAGGAAAGGGGTACTGAATTTAGATGATCAGCCATGATGGTCCAATTTCTTTGAAAAGTACTGGTGTTCTCATCACCCCAAGCAGGACAGCTATGAGGAGGCTACAAAAGTTCTTGGTGGGCTGTAACTATGAGACTTATTCACATAACTTCATTAATTTGCAATTAACCTCAGACGTGATGAGCGCTGTTTGGAAACATTGACATTTGTTCCTTGTCTTGCATATTTACTTGAAAGTGGCATCACAGGTAGATTGGGTGTCAAAAAGGCTTTCAGCACATTGGCCTTCATCAGTCAGAGTATTGAGTAGAGAAGTTGGGAGGTCATGTTACAGTTGTATAAGACATTGGTGGGGCCACTTTTAGAGTATTGTGTTTAGTTTTGGAAACCATGTTATAGGAAATATGTTGTCAAGCTGGAAAGGGTGCTGAGGATATTTACAAGGATGTTGCCAGCCTGAGCTATAGGAGGAGGTTGTGCAAGAGGATGAGGTGGTGATCTTATAGAGGTGTACAAAATCATGAGAGGAAAAGATTGAGGAAATGCGCAGAGTCTCTTTCCCACAGTTGGAGAATGGAGAACGAGAGGACATAGATTTAAGGTGAGGGGGAAAAAATGTAATCGTAACCTCAGGGGTAACTTTTTTACACAAAGGGTGATGGGTGTATGGAACGAGCTTCCAGAGGAGATAGTTGACGCAGGAACTATTGCAACGTTTAAGAAACAATTATACAGGTACATGGATAGGATAGGTTTACATGTATATAGGCCAAATGCAGGCAGGTGGGACTATTGTAGATGGGAACATGCTGGTCATGTGGGCATGTTGGGCCAAAGGGCCTGTTTCCACGTTGTATGTCTCTATGACTCTCTGACTCTATGACACAACAAGCCTTTGTTGCCTTCCACCGTACCAAATCATCTTAGACTTCTAAGAAATTAAGTACTCTGTTGCATTTTTTTGGTTGTCACATCAGTTTGAGGAGACCGGGCCGGGTGGGGGTGTACTCATCTAATGCCTCATCCCTTCCTTGGGCTCCAGGCATAGATTCCTTCCTTTGTTCTTGACCGCCTACCTTTGCCTAGTTACACTTGCTTTTAATAAACATATAAAATGCCTTGGGAATTTCTTCAGTCCTACTTGCCAAAAACATTTCATTGTCCCTTTTAGCCCTCCTAATTCCTTCTTTAAGTTCTTTCCTGCTTCCTTTATATTCCTCAAGGGCCTTGTCTGATTCCAGCTTCCTGAACTTTACTATATGGTTTCTGTTTCTTATTGACTAGTTATATCTCTCAGATAGACACAAAATACTGGAGTATTGTAACTCAGCCGGACAGGCGGGATCACTGGATAGAAGGAATTGGTGACATTTCGCATCGAGACCCATCTTTAGTTATAATACATCTTGTCATCCAAGGTTCCTGAGCCTTGACATCCTTTTCTTTTAACATCACATGAGCACGATGCCCAGAAATTTAACCAACTGGCCATTAACTTCCCACATGTCAGCTCTAAATTGACACCCTAAACAGCTTCTCCCAATCTATTATTCTCAGTCACTGTTTAATACTATTATAGTTACCCCTTCACCAATTTCTCACCTTCACCTGAGGTCCAGTCTTAACCTTATCTATGACTAGCTTAATTATGATCACCATTCCCAAAATGCTCCCCCACTAAAACGTCAATCACTTGGCCAGGCACATTTCCCAGTACGAGGTTGTGGCTCATTTCTTAGTTTAGACATTAGAGAAACAGTGCGGAAGCAGGCCCTGTTTCCGCTGCACCACTGTGCTGCCGTTGAAATATCTATTTATTGTTTCAAGAAACCATCCTTGATACACCTCGTATATATTGCCTGATCGAAGGCCCTGTCACCCAATATTGGGGAAGTTAATATCACCCATTTCAACTATTTATACATCTTTCTGTAATCTGTCTGCATATCTGTTCCTCTGGATCCCACTGGCCGTTGGTAGTCCTGTAGTATAATCTCATCAGAGTGATCACACCTTTCTTGTTTCAGCAGAAATTCTCAAAGTAAATTTAGAAAACCTTCTTTAATCAGGGAATCATGGTAACATGGAACTTTTTAGCACATGGAAATAATACTTCTTGGTCTACAAGATAACCGGAGCGGCACGATGGTGCAGCGGTAGAGTTGCTGCTTTACAGCGGCAGAGACTCAGGTTTGATCCTGACTGCGATTGCTGTCCGTACGGAGATTGTACGTTCTCCCTGTGACTGCGTGTTTTCCCCGGGTGCGCCGGATTTCTCCCACATTCCAAAGACGTACAGGTTTCTAGGTTAATTGGCTTCGGTAAAATTGTAAATTGTCCATAGTGTGGAGGATAATACATATATACGGTAATTGCTGGTCGGCGCAGATTCGGTAGGCTGAAGGCCCGCAATGCATCTCTAAACTAAACTACACTATAACCAGTTGAAGGAGCAATTTAGGTTAAAATTATTTATTCGTTCTTTGAGATCCAGACACTGCAGACAAGGCCAGCATTTATAGCTCATCCCTAATTGGCCTGAAAAGGTAGAGATGCCGTTTATCTTGTGGAAGCACCATCAGAGCAGTGTTCGGGAGGGAGTTCACATATTTACACCCAAAGTGCATCAAAAGGGGAAATATAAATTAAAACTCACTCACATTTTCTTAAAAAATAGAAATAAAGAGGATGGAGGAGAAGAGACTAAGATGCAGTTCTGTGATATATATTTTTTCTATGTCATTTTGAATTTTACATTTCAAGTAGGAGTTTTGTGGGATCAGAGTCATGGAATGATAGAGGGCAGAGATATCAGGTGAGAGGGGGAAGTTTAGTGGAGATGTGCGGGGCAAGTTTTTACATAGGGAGTGGCAGGGCATGGACCACATTGCCAGGGGTGGAGCTGGAGGCAGATACGATAGTGGCATTAAAGAGGCTTTATATATAGGCACATGGATGTGCAGGGAATGGAGGGATATGGATTACTTGAAGGCAGATGAGATCAATTCAGTTTAGCATCATGTTTGGCACAGGCATTGTGCACTGAAAGGCCGATTCCTGTGCTGTGCTATACTGTTCCATGGTCTATAGTGTTATATAGCATATCTATATAACTAAAAGTCTCTTCTTGACCACTTCCTGTCTGCGCTGTATATTGATTTTAGAAAAAACACGACCATATATCGCCATGATTTTTGGCCATCTTACTCAGTCCTCCTCCGCTGTGGCAGCCCTGAGGAATTTTCCGATCGATGAAAAGTAAAACAGATATGAATGTTTAAAAAATCTTGAGATCAGCTGATTGGTCCTCTCGCCTGTCAATCACCATGATGAAGGTAACGCTCTGCCTGGGCGGGGGGGGGGGGGGGGGTTGGGGATATAAAACCGCGGATGTGAGTCAGTCACTCTGGAAGATTGCGAGGGAGAGGCCACAACTGTGATTCTGCTGTGAGTCTACTAAACTGTGAGTCTACTAAACTGTGAGTCTACAATGTACTTGCAATAAATGATTTGTTAGCCCATAATGAAAATAAAATGAGTTGCTTGGCGTGCCCTGTGCTAGAAACTGAAATGGCAATGGAAATCAAATGAAATGAAAATGAGATGAGTTGTTTGGCCTGCTCTGTGCTTGAAACTGAAATGGCAATGGCAATGGGAATGAAATGAAAATTAGATGCTTTTTGGCCTGCCCTGCGCTTGAAACTGAAATGGCAATGGAAATGAAATGAAATGAGGTGTTTGGCCTGCCCTGTGCTTGAAACTGAAATGGCAATGGAAATGAAATGAGTTGTTTGGCCTGCCTGAAACCACTAATTTCGGCCCACAAGGCCCCTGTTAGCCGAGAAACCAGTCCCTTTTGCCCAAAATGTCCTTATTAGCCCAGGGAGAGCATTTTGGCACAAAAGGCCCGTGCCAGGCCAGGAAAAGTCCAGAAAAAGTGCCTTTCACTCAGATTAGTTTTAAAGAGTCCCTTCAGCCCATCAGACTGTACTAGCCCAGGAGGAGTCCCTTCGGCCCATCAGTAAGTATTCCCCCTGCAAGTATTAAACCTCACCCCAGTATTTCCCTCCCTCCCTTCATTGGCTCCCTGTGAGATCCAGGCCAGGATAGACGTTCCTCCTTCATTGCTGTGATCTGCAGAAACAACTGAAAAAATTCTAAATTTGATTCTCCACCCTCTCCCCCTTCTCTCTCATAGAGTCTCTCATCTGTTTTGAGCAGAATTTCTGGCAATTTCTGAGCTGCCAGCCCACCAGCCCTGAGTGACTGAGCTGCCAGCCCACCAGGCCTGAGTGACTGAGCTGCCAGCCCATCAGGCCTGCGTGACTGAGCTGCCAGCCCAATAATTCATTTGGCCCACAATGTCCATACTTGCCCACTGAAAATCAGTCCCTTCGACCCACAACATCTATACTAGCGCTCCAGAAAGCCCCCCCACCAATATTGGAATTGGTGGAGATGGAGTATTGCGTTGGGGGACCAGCCCTTCGGTGTGAACATGGGACCCAACGGGTCCCACTTAGTCTAGTAATGAATATATGTCAACATAATGTCCCAATTTTTCTATTATATGACTTGACCAATGAAAGCAAGCATTGCATATGCTTTCTTCACCATGCTTTCTAGCTATGTGGTGACTTTCAGCAAACTATGGATGTGGATCCCTAATCCACTCTGGCCATCTTTATTCTGAGTGCCCTTACTGTATACATCCTACCCCTAATTGCCCAGATCCTCTGCGTCAAGGATCACTGCAGTCCTTGTATCCTGATGATGCAAATCTTCAACCAGAAACATGAAAGGGAGGTTCTCCTAACATTGGCCACTACCTCATAATGCACTCCCAAGGAAGTTACACCCAAGATGGCACAGTGCCGGAGCGGTAGAGATGCTGCCTCAAAGAGCCAGATACCTAGGTGTAACGGGTATAGCTTGGACCCAATAGCAGCACAGAATCAGGCAGGTATAGTTGGTAACGAACTTTATTACGATACTGTAACACAGAGTAGTAACACAGGAATGGGTACACCGTACTCACACAGAGGCTCAGGATTGAGCTAGGGTTCCAAAGAGGGGCAGGCAGGAGACGTAGTCGGGGTAGCGGAAGGTCCGGTCACCAGGAGATCCAACACACGATGCAAACAAACCAGCGAGGGACAGACGAAAGGAGAGTCGAAGCCAGGCAGGAAGTCGGGAAATCGCTGGAGAGTCTTGCATGAATGCTGAGAACAATCTGGCACTGTGTGAACGGTGAGGAGAGTCTATATACCGGGTTAATTGGTGATCAGAGGCAACTGAGTGCAACAGGTGAGGAGAGTTGGGCTGATGAGAGGGGAGTGGCAGGCAGGCAGGTGAGGAGAAGGAGGGACCGGTGGAAAAGTATTGGGAGGTGAAGTGGATGAGAATGAGGAGAGGGCAGACTGTGACACTAGGCTCAATCCTGACTACGTGTGCTGTCTAAATTGAGTTTGTACGTTCTCCCGTTCTCTTGTGGGTTTTCTCCAGGTGCTCCCGTTTCCTCCCATACTCCAAACATGTGCAGGTTAATTGGTTTCTGTAAATTGTAAATTGTCCCTAGTGTGTTGGAGAGTTCTAGTGTCTGGAGTAATCGATGGTTGGCATGGACTGAAGGGCCTTTTTCCTCACTGTATCTCAAGTCTAAAGTCTGAAGACGACAAAAATAAATCCTCTGATATTTTTGCCCCATTTTCATCTTCCAATTTGCTTAGGAGTATCTTTGACATCTGAAAGGGAAAATGAATGTTCTCTTTATAACCTTCCTTGCCACTTCCAGCAAACGGTTGCCTTGCTTGTAACACAGACTGCACATCACTAATGAAGCAATCTCCCACGGTGTGCAATGATATCCTTCTCCATCCCCATTTTAATCTTGTTCTTGCTGTGAACTTACAATCGAAGTAATTATGCTATTATTCCTTTTTATTGCATTTTTTTCCAAAATGAAGCATTTTCTACTTGTTTGAGTCTGGAGTATGTCATTAACCCAAAGTGCCACTTTCATACTGCGACCCATTCACTGGTATCCCAGTGTAGACTGCACTGCCTAATTCTCTTTCGCCTATCTTTGTCAGTTCCTCATTTCAAAACCAACATAACCCATTAAGTGGCTGTAAGTGAGGTACTCAGACACACTCTAAGTGGAATACATAGACAATATTCCCTGCTATAGACACACATTCCACCCACAGATTTGTGGTACATATGCGCACTACACACATTTGCTAAACACTCTCTCTTGCCATAGAGGGAGCACAGGGAAGGTTCACCAGACTGATTCCTGGGATGTCAGGACTTTCATATGAAGAAAGACTGGATAGACTCAGCTTGTACTCGCTAGAATTTAGAAGATTGAGGGGGGATCTTATAGAAACTTTCTTAACATTCTTAAGGGGTTGGACAGGCTAGATGCAGGAAGATTGTACCCGATGTTGGGGAAGTCCAGAACAAGGGGTCATAGTTTAAGGATAAGGGGGAAATCTTTTAGGATCGAGATGAGAAAAACATTTTTCACACAGAGAGTGGTGAATCTGTGGAATTCTCTGCCACAGGTAGTTGAGGCCAGTTCATTGGCTATATTTAAGAGGGAGTTAGATGTGGCCCTTGTGGCTAAAGGGATCAGGGGGTATGGAGAGAAGGCAGGTACAGGATACTGAGTTGGATGATCAGCCATGATCATATTGAATGGCGGTGCAGGCTCGAAGGGCCAAATGGCCTCTACTCCTGCACCTATTTTCTATGTTTCTACGTACCAGCGCATTGCTTCTCTTTGGGCAGCTCCTTGGGATCGAGGATGACTTGCTGCCACACCAGTTCAGTGTGTACTGAAATGACTGTGAAGACCAACAGGAAATGCTTAGTCTCTGGCACGGTCAGGAGACACTTGACATATAGAAAGGTGGTTGTTTGGAAGATAGACACAAAATGCTGGAGTAACTTGGTGCGGCACGGTGGCGCAGTGGTAGAGTTGCTGCCTTACAGTGTCAGAGATCCAGGTTTGATCCTGACTACCCGTGTTGTCTGTATGGAGTTTGTACATTCTCCCCGTGACCACGTGAGTTTTCTCCAGGTGCTCCGGTTTCATCCCACACGTATACACGCACATATACATGCATATACACATAAGCACAGGTGCATACGTATTCTACCTAACTCATGCACACACACAATGGACAACACACACAATACTATACAGATACAAATACACAAGTGGACACTTACACACATATACACACACTGGAATGTACGGAATCCTACACAACACATGTACACACTTCCTTTACAACAGATGCGTGGACACACTTGCACATGCATCATAAACATCACAAAGGCACATATACACATAACATTTACAAAAACTCGTACGAACCCCACAAAGTGCCGACAAAATGTGTAGGAAGGAACTGCAGATGCTGGTTTACACCAAAGATAGACACAAAATGCTGGAGTAACTTAGCAGGTCAGGCAGCATCTCTGGAGAAAAGGAATAGGTGACATTTCGGGTTGAGACGCTTCTTCAGACCCGTCTGACCAGTTGAAAAAAGGGTCTCAACCCGAAACATCACCTTTTCCTTTTCTTCAGAGATGCTGCCTGGCGTGCTTAGTTACTCCAGCTTTTTGTGTCTATCTTCCCACAAAATTGTGGACATCTAAACACAGATTAAAGATGCATGCTCATCTCACGCAAACATCATAGGCAATGCATACATGTACACAAACGATAACACACACATATAAGTGCACACACACACACTTGACATAACAGGTACACAAAGCCTATGTACACACAAATATAATCAGTTTTGGATTCTGATAGGTGTCATGGAAATATATGGAAATAAACATCTAGCTTGTCAGCTCTCCAGCAGAACATAGCAGTGAATTGATGAGTCAGGGTGCAATGAAACTGGCAGTGAAGGACCTGTGCTTTGAAACTGTTCTGAATGCTGTAAGTATGGCCGTAAAGGAAGTCTCGGGAGACATGAGAACAACAATCAGCATGCATTCTCAGTGGCCAGAGTGGAAGATGTTTCAGGAATATAGCGGCATGGTGGCGCAGCAGTAGAGGTGCTGCCTTACAGCGCTAACAGCACCGGAGACCCGGGTTCAATCCCGACTATGGGTACTGTCTGTACGTTCTCTCCATGAAAACCCCGTGGGTTTTCTCTGAGATCTTCGGTTTCCTCCCACACTCCAAAGACGTACAGATATGTAGGTTAATTGGCTTTGGTTTGTGTACTTGGTATAAATTGTCCCTAGTGTGTGTAGGCTTGTGTTAATGTGCGGGGATCGTCGGTTGGTGTGGACTCGGTGAGCCGAAGGGCATGTTTCCACGCTGGTACACAAAAATGCTGGAGAAACTCAGCGGGTGCAGCAGCATCTATGGAGTGAAGGAAATAGGCAACGTTTTGGGCCGAAACCCTTCTTCAGACACTGTATCTCTAAACTAAACTAAACTAAACACAGTGATACAAAGACATCCCACCATTACTTGAATCCCAGAGAGCTGGGATCCAGGCTAACACCAGGTCATGGTGTGAATCTGTAAAACATTTTGTCTTCTGTAAATTGGGCTTCACATTAGTCTGTCAATTCACATCACGATGCCTAACATAAAACCACTCTCTTTTACCTGCGTTGCCAATAATTCATGGCAATTAAATGATGTGTTACTGGTTTTGAGAACCTTAATGGAATCCCATTGCAGATGGGTCAACTCAAGTCAAGAGTATTTTATTGTCATATGTCCCTAACAGAGCTATGAAATTCCTACTTGCAGCAGCACAGCTGATATGTAAACATAGTACTCTACATACATACACATACATAAAACAAACAATAATAGTGTAAAAAAACAAAACCATTGCTTCCAAGTCTATTTAGATCAGAGTTTATTTGGAGGTTGTAGTGTTTAATAGCCTGATGGCTGTAGGGAAAAAGCTGTTCCTGAATATGGATGCTGCAGTTTGCAGGCTCCTGTATCTTCTTCCCGATGGCAGGAGTGGAATGAGTGTGTGGCCAGGGTGGTGTGGGTCTCTGATGATGCTGGCTGCCGTTTTGAGGCAGCGACTCCTGTAGATCCCTTCGATGATGGGGAGGTCAGTACCCGTGCTGGACTGGGCAGTGTTCACCACTTTTTTCTCCAGGTGGTTATTACTAAATAGTTCCATCTAATAAATTGCGAGCAATAGCAAAATCTCCTCTGTCACGTTGCCGTTGTTTCAAAGTAAGGAACGAGGATTTAAGGCTAATGCAAGCATAACGGTTGACTAAACATGGTGACAGATAAAAGAAGAAACGAGGGATACATTTTGTGGCAACTTGCCTATTGCTTTGGTATCTGTGAATCTTCCAGTGCTTAGTCTTACAGAGAGGCATTAAGCATGTTTGTTTTCTGTACGTTAACTACTTTCGTTTGACAAAATGACAGGATTGAGACTGGAGGGCAGGGATTAAAACGTGAGCGAGGTGAATGATGCGGCACGCTATTGCATGGTAATAGACACGGGGAACTAAAGCAGTGTTTTGTGTTGGCTGCATTGACAAAATAAAAGATACAGTACTTATTAAAACATAAAGATAGAAGAATATGGGATTACAAGTGCGGTTTGCAAAGGAATGGGGATTATGCCAGTCAGTCGGCGGTCCAATATGTGGATGGCTGGCGAGAACAAAGGGGGACTCAACAGGGGGTGGGGGTAACGAAGATGGGATGTGTATTTTTGTAACTGTCGGCACCTTTGTGAAAACAAAGAATTTCACTACATCTTCATCATAATTGAAGTATCAACTTCAATTATGCATAGGAGCCTAGATCAAACTACTGGGAATTCACATCTGCAGTGTTTTTGCCTTCCTGATAAGGAGTCCACGTTGTCTGCAGACATAATAATAATAATACATTTTATTTATGGGCGCCTTTCAAGAGTCTCAAGGACACCTTACAAAAATTGAGCATGTAGAGGAAAAACATGTAAGGGGAATGAAATAAATAGTAGAGGCATGACTAGTACACAAAGTAAAGACAGAATTCAATACAAAACACAGTATGAGGCAATTAATGCACAGATGAAAAGGGACGGGGACGTGGGGCTAAGGATAGGCAGAGGTGAAGAGATGGGTCTTGAGGCGGGACTGGAAGATGGTGAGGGACACGGAATTGCGGATCAGTTGGGGGAGGGAGTTCCAGAGCCTGGGAGCTGCCCTGGAGAAGGCTCTGTCCCCAAAACTGCGGAGGTTGGACTTGTGGATGGAGAGGAGACCGGCTGATGTGGATCTGAGGGACCGTGAGGGTTGGTAGGGGGAGAGGAGGTCAGTGAGATATGGGGGGGCCAGATGGTGGAGGGCTTTGTAGGTGAGGACCAGGATTTTGTAGGTGATCCGGTGGGAGATGGGAAGCCAGTGAAGTTTTTTGAGGACTGGAGTGATGTGATGCCAGGATTTGGTGTGGGTGATGAGTCGGGCGGCTGCGTTCTGGACCAGTTGGAGTCGGTTGATGTAGGTGGAGCTGATGCCAAGGAGAAGTGAGTTGCAATAGTCCAGTCGGGAGGAGATGAAGGCATGGATGAGTCTTTCAGCAGCAGGCGGTGTGAGAGAGGGTCTGAGTTTGGCGATGTTGCGGAGATGAAAGAAGGAGGTTTTATTGACATGGCGGATGTGAGGCTCAAGGGAGAGGGTGGAATCAAAGATCACGCCAAGGTTGCGGGCCTGGGGAGATGGGGAGACAGTGGTGCCATCGATGGTGAGAGTGGGGTTATTGATTTTGTTGAGCGTGGCTTTGGAGCCTATGAGGAGGAATTCTGTCTTATCGCTGTTGAGTTTGAGGAAATTATGTTGCATCCAGGTTTTTATAGCTGACAAACAGGAGTTGATATGGGAGAGGAGGGGGTTGTGGGGGGATTTGGTGCCAAGGTAAATCTGGGTGTCATCAGCGTAACAGTGGAAGTCCAGATTGAAGTGGCGGAGTATCTGACCAAGGGGGAGGATGTAGATGATGAAGAGGAGGGGGCCGAATACGGAGCCTTGGGGAATGCCTTGGGTGACTGCGGCTGTAGCAGAGGTGTGGTTGTGGAGAGAGATGAAGTGGGATCTGTTGGAAAGGTAGGAACGGAGCCAGATATAATGCATCGAGATATACTTACAACAAGGAACTGCAGATGTTGGTTTATACTGAAGATAGTCACAAAGTGCTGGAGTAACTCAGCGGGTCAGGAGGCATCTCTGGAGAATATCTTGAATCAGGAGAAGCATTTTGACCAGAAACATCTCCCATCCTTTTTCTCCAGAGCAAGGGACTCAAGGAGAAAGGCATTGCTGCCATCTGGAAAGAGAGAGCTCATAGCACAGAGCTCTCTGACACGTTCCACAAGAATCATCCCCGATCCACACTTGAGGACCACTCTCACCGCAGAGCAGTCTCAGAAGAAGCTCGCCCCTTACCCACCATTGATGAATGAGCTTGCTGCCTTGTCATTAACAACAATAATAATAATAATAATAATAATAATAATAATAATAATAATAATAATAATAATAATAATATCTTTTATTGTCATTACACATCAGTGCAACGAGATTTAGTATGCAGCTTCCAACCGATGTAAAAGAAAAGTAAAATAAATAAATAAGCGGTGTGACGTGACCATCCGAGGGAGACAGTCCAGCGGGGGTGGGGGGCACTCAGCAGGGCCGGTTCAGAGCCGCTATAGCTCTGGGAATAAAGCTGTTTCTGAGTCTGGAGGTTCGGGCGTAGAAGGCCTTGTAACGTCTGCTGGAGGGAAGTAGTTCGAACAGTCCGTTACAAGGGTGTGAGGAGTCTTTATGGATGCTGACGGGCTTCCTGAGGCACCGTGTGTGGTAGATTTGAGTCACTTGAGTCACTGCAATTCACCTGGCTCAGGATCCCATCTCATGTCATTGGGGCAGAATTAGGCCATCACCATGGTTGATCTACCTCTCCATCTCAGCTCCACTCTCCTGCCTTCTCCCCATTACCCTTGATATCCTTACTAATCAAGAACCTGTCAATCTCCGCCTTAAAAATGCCCCGTGACTTGGCCTCCACAGCCGTCTGTTGCAAATAAATTCCACAGATTCACCACCCTCTGCTTAAAGAAATTTCTCCTTATCTCCTTTCTAAATGCTGGGCACTCGGGTCCTAGACTCTGCCACTAGTGGAAACATCCATTCCACATCCACTCTATCTAGGCCCTTCACTATTCGGTAAGTTTCAATGAGGTCCCCCATCATCCTTCTAAACCTCCAGCGAGTACAGGCCCAGTGCCGTCAAACGCTAATCAAACGCTCCTGATAACTAGCGTGCTCTCTTGCTCCTGAGAGAATGATAAATAAATTATACATAAGGTGTACAGAGTGTGTCCATCTCATGGGCATCGGTTATTTATTATATATTCTTCATTTACGCTTCCTCTCAGCTACGTCAACCTGTCCTGTACTTCCTCCTTCAACCAGTTATCTGGCTTCTCTTTAAATATTAAAGATTTGTTTCTAAATGCTTAGGTTTCTCTTCAAGTCAATCTCTCCACATTATCCAAATTCATTTTACATTCTAAGTTTCACGTTAATTTGGTTTAGCTTAGTTTAGAGATACAGCACGGAAACTGGTCATTCTGCCCATCATGTCCACACCGCCCAGCCATCCCCGCACACTAACACTATCCTACACACTCGGAACAATTTACAATTTTACTGAAGCCAATTAACCTACAAACCTTTACGTCTTTGGAGTGCGGGAGGAAACCAGTGCACTCGGAGAAAACCCACGTGCTCGCAGGGAGAACGTGCAAACTCTGCACAGCAGTAGAGTAATGCGCCTGTCCCACTTAGGAAACCTGAACGGAAACCTCTGGAGACTTTGCGCCCCACCCAAGGTTTCCGTGCGGTTCCCAGAGGTTCCCGGAAGTTTTTGTCAGTCTCCCTACCTGCTTCCACTACCTGCAACCTCCGGCAACCACCTGCAACCTCTGGGAACCGCACAGAAACTTTGGGTGGGGCACAAAGTCTCCAGAGGTTTCCGTTCAGGTTTCCTAAGTGGGACGGGGCATTACTGCCTTACAGCGCCAGAGACCTGAGTTAAATCCTGAGTAGGGGTACCTGTACTCAGGATTGAACTCAGGTCTCGGGCGCTGTAAGGCAGTAACTCTACTGCTGCACCAGTGCCTCCTTAATGTTAAAGCCTTTTTAGAACTATTGATTATTTCAGTTATTAGACTTTTTGATGGATTGAAAGATACAACATGGAAACAGGCCCTTCGGCCCACCTAGTCCATACTGGTCAGCGATCACCCGTTCACCATGTTCTATGTTATCCCACTTTCACATTCTCTCCGTACACACAAGGGGCAATTTACAGTGGCCATTTAACCTACAAACCCGCTAGTCTTTGGATTGTGTGAGAGAATTGGAGCAACCAGAGGAGACCTACGCGGTTACGGGGAAAACATGCAGCCTGTGAACGTACTTCATCAAAAATAGACTTTAGAGATGCAGCAAGGAAACAGGCCCTTCAGCCCACCGAGTCCAAGCCGACCAGCGATCAGGCGCACACTAACACTAGGGACAATTTTCACAACTTACCGAAGCTAATTAAGCTACAAACCTGTACATCTTTAGAGTGTGGGAGGAAACAGGAGCACCCGGAGAAAACCTACACGGTCACAGGCAGAACATACAGACTCCGTGCAGACAGCACGTGGGTCTCTGGCGCTGTGAGGCAGCAACTCTACTGCTGTGCCACCCTGCTGTCCCTATGTGGAGATGTATGTTCCTTTCACACTTAGCTTTAATCATGGGGATTGTTTACAACAAGCCTTCATTGATCAGTCGTCAATGAAACATCTCTTGCAATCTTCATTTACATTGATTTTAATGATGATTTCATTTGCTCACCAATGTGGACACTCGTTGCTGCCATTTCCATTGGCGCACATTGAAATCATTTTTTGACAATTCCCCAACACCATGGAAATACCTCAATTCATATGGATGTGTGATTGAAGGCCAGCATAAAGTTCATACGTTCATAAGTTATAGGAGCAGAATTAGGCCATTCGGCCCATCAGGTCTGTTCCGCAATTCAAGGCTATCTATCCTTCCCTCTCAACCCTATTCTCCTGCCTTCTCCCCATAACCGTTGACACCCGTACTAATCAAGAACCTGTCGATATCCGCCTTAAAGATATTTAAAGACATGAAGCAGGAGCAAGAAAATGCCATTGATCCCTTGAAACCGACATTATCATTCAAGAACATTAAGGCTGATCTGTGTAGGAAAGAACTGTGGATGCTGTTTTAAACCGAAGGTAGACACAAAATGCTGAAGTAACTCAGCGGGACAGGCAGTATCTCTGGAGAGAAGGAACGGGTGGCAGACTGAAGAAGGGCCTCGACTGGAAACGTCACCCATTCCTTCTCTCCATAGATGCTGCTTGGCCTGCTGAGTTATTTCCAGCATTTTGTGTCTATCAAGGCTGATCTTCTACAAGGCACAATTTTCTGGCTATATCCCTCTATGTTTTTATTCCCACCAAAAGTGCTGACATCTATTGATCTGTTTTGTGTGTATTTGATCAGTGAGCCCGCAGACCCATCCAGGATAAAGAATCCCAAAGATTCATCACCATCTGAGAGAAGAGGTTTCACCTGCCAGGGATGGGTGGTTTGAGGCAGTTTCAATAGTGGCATTGAAGTGGCTTTTCGGCTGCTTTTTGACATGCACATACAGGGAATGGCATGATATGGATCATGTGCAAGTGGATGAGATTAGTTTACCTTGCAGACATTGTGAACTGAAGGCCCTATTCCTGTGCTGAACTGTTCTATGTTCCATGTTCCCCTTTCAAACCTATAAAAGGCTTTTTCGTTATTTTGAGAATGTGATCTTGATCCTAGACTGAGAGGAAACATCCTCCCTGTATCTGCCCATTCAATCCCTCAAATAATTTGTTGTGTTTTAATAAGGTGACCATTCTCCTAAACTCTCGAGCAGTGCTTCTTAAACTGGTGAATGGTTCACCCAAGGGCAAATGAAATTATTTTGGGGTGAATTAAACTAGAGGGGTGAATGAAGGGTGAATGACTTAATTTATTCAGATATTCATTTTTTTTCCCCATACTTTTTCTAAAAGGCATTGCCATTAAAGTAAGCTCATATTGTTTTTAATGGCAGTGGAGCTGGAAATTTGATATGTTTTTCTCTCTACCTATGGTTTTCTAATTTCAAAGTAGCAGGATATTTCCCAAATTTGCTGTAATATAACCTTTTAGGGAAGACCATGGCTGGTTGAGCCAGATTTACAAGAACAAACTGCAGTACTCAAAGCCCAAAAGGGTAGGATGGGGCTGAAGCCCAGTGTTTAGACGTTGGAATATTTTTTGTATTATTCTAATAGAATGATTTTCCAACTCCAGTGGTACTTAAAAAAAAATTCACTAACTTTCTTTTGCATATTTTTAAGATGTTCAAAAAGTTGAATAAAATAAACACTTAAGAAATGAGTTAATTTATGTTTTTAGCTCATGTGACAAAATAAATAATATATAAAATTATACACAAGAGAGAATAAGGCAAAAATTTCCAAAAAACATAAGAAGAATTAGTCGAGGGTGAATGAAATGTTGTGATAAAGACTCAAGGGTGAATGACACTGAAATTGTTTAAGACGCACTGCTCTAGAGCACTGGGGGGAAATGGACTCAATTGCTCAACGTAAGCCAGGGCCACCATTCCAGGAGTAGAACTAGGCCATAAGGCCAATTACTCTACTCCACCGTTCAATCATGGTGGATCTACATTTTCCTCTCAACCTCATTCTCCTGCCTTCTCCCCATAACCCTCTGACAGATATTTGCTATACTCCCTTCACAGAAAGTATACCTTTGAAGAGGCAAGGAATGCAAAACCTTGCACAATAATGTCTCACCTGGGCCACTTACAATAGTTTGCTCTTGAAGCTTGTTTTACCAATTTTCAATCATGGTTTTTTTCTACTCTTTAAGCCTCTGTCAACTAAATGAAACCTTGTACCAGGAATATCAACTCAATGGTCATGCTGAAACTCAAGCAAATCAATTTGCGACGAGCTTTGTGCAGGAAGGAACTGCAGCTGCTGGTTTATACCAAAGATAGACAAAAAATGCTGGAGTAACTCAGCTGGGACAGGCAGCATCTCTGGAGAAAAGGAATAGGTGAAGTTTCAGGTCATGACCTTTCTTCAGACCAGCGAATAGTTTTGATTAAGAAGGAACCGCAGATGCTGGAAAATCGAAGGTATACAGAAATGCTGGAGAAACTCAGCGGGTGCAGCAGCATCTATGGAGCGAAGGAAATAGGCAACGTTTCGGGCCAAAACCCTTCTTCTGACATGACAATAGTTTTGATTGTCATTTCATTGTCTAAGGACATTGTCTTAACATTTCACCACATATCGCTACATTTCTCAGACTTGCAAGCAAATTGACGTATTCTTAGTGCAAGCATCGAGGAAATATATGACTTTGGCAGATGTTCAAGGGGGTCACACTGGGCAATAAGGCAGTGCAATGCTTAACATATCACTTTGATTAATGGGATCATTAACTGTTAACATTTAAGGAGACTGTAGCATTGGCAACCTGTAACGGTGCCAAATTCCCTGAGCATGTGGCACTCCAGCCGTATGGCGTAACTTCCTTAGCTTGGCTGCACCTGCTCCATACTCATTACTTTTTTAACCCTTCAGTAGAAGCACCACTCCTCCTGCTTTCTGGCACGAGGGATGATCGTTGACTCTGGCAGATGCCAGCTCTTGCTGGTTCTCACCCACGCGATGCCCAATATATTAAAAATATATACACACACAGTTGTATAAAATCTTGAGAGGAATAGGCCAAGTAGAAGCACAGAGTCTCTTGCCCAGAGTAGGTGAATCGAGGACCAGAGTGCATAGGTTTAAGGTGAAGGGATAAGATTTAATGGGAATCTGAGGGGTAACCTTTTCACACAAGGGTGGTGGGGGTATGGAACAAGCTGCCAGATGAGGTAGTTGAGGCTGGGACTATCCCAACGTTTAAGAAACAGTTTGCAGGACCAAAAGCGAGCAGGTGCGACTAGTGTAGCTGGAACAGTATGGGTAAGTGGGGCCGAAGGGCCTGTTTCCATGTTGTATCGTTGTCCACTGACTCACTCCTCGAGTGTACGTTTTCTCTGACTTCAAAAGCCGTTGCACAAAGGCCAAAGCCAAGCAGAATTAATGTGTATCTTGACAGATGCACACACAAAATGCTGGAGTAACTTAGCGGGTCAGGCAGCACCCTTGGAGAACATGGATAGGCAAAGCTTTGGATCAGAGACCCAACCCAGAACCTTACCTATCCATGTTCTCCAGGGATGCTGCACGACCCGCAGAGTTACTCCATCACGGTGTGTCTATCTTTAGCACAAACCAGCATCTGCAGTTGCTTGCTATAACCGTGTATCTGGATAGGTTGTGGCAAATTGGTAATGATTTGGTAGGCAATTTTGAGTTGCCATAGTTTAAAAGAGTATATTTCTCTTAACGCATTAATCCGTGATGGGGAAGATGTGTTGGAGAGGAAATGGTAGATGTATCTATAAGTCATTAATATAGTTAAATAGAGAGACATGGAAGTGGAACACAAAGTAGAGACCAGTATGGCACAGGCATAGGAACAGGAACTTCTGCCCACAATGTATGTACCAAACATGAAGCCGAGTTAAACTAATCTCCTCTGCCTGCTCATCGACCATTCTCCCACATTCCCAACATATCGATATGACCATCTAAAAGCCTCTTAAGGGCCACTATCATATTTGCTTCTGCCACTACCCCTGGCAGCCCGTTCCAGGCACCGACCCACTCAGTGTGTAAAATAAAACTTGCCCGCACATCTTCTTTTAAACTTCGGCCCTCTCACCTTAGAGCTAGGCCCACAAGTCTTTGAGGGACAGTGAAAAGCTTTATCTGTTGCGTGCTATCCAGTCAGCGGAAAGACTGGCAGAAAGAGAGAGATGCGAGAGGAGACAGGGGGAGGAGGGGGATGGAGGGGAGGGGGGAGGTGAGAGGAGGGGGACCAAGAGAGACCAAGACAGCGGGAAGATAGAGAGGGAGATGAGGAAGGAGGATGAGAGAGGGGAGACCTGGGGATAGAGAGGGGAGGGGGGGGGAGGAGAGGGGAAAGGTTGGGGAAGAGAGGGAAAGAGGGGAAAGGTCAGGAAGAGAGGGGAGAGGTGGGGGAGAGAGAGAGTGGAGTGGTCAGGGGGAGAGTTGAGAGGTCAGGGGTAGAGTGGTGAGGTCAGGGTGAGAGGGGAGAGAGAGTGGAGTGGTCAGGGGGAGAGTTGAGAGGTCAGGGGTAGAGTGGTGAGGTCAGGGGAAGGGGAGAGAGGGGAGAAAGGGGGAGAAAGGGGGAGAAAGGGGGAGAAAGGGGGAGAAAGGGGGAGAAAGGGGGAGAGGGGGGAGAAAGGGGGAGAGAGGAGAAATGGAGGGGAGGGAGAGGAGAATGGGGAGAGGTGAGGGGAGAGGTTGGGGAGGGAGGGGATGGGTGAATAGCAGGGGTGTCTCCTGTAATGCTGTGCCTATCTCCTGTGAAGGTGTGCTGTGATCTCAGTGTGGAGGGGATGGGTGAATCTTTTCAGCCAGAGAGTTGTGAACCTGTGGAATTCACTGAATGTATTCAAGAGAGAGTGAGATTTAGCTCTTAGGGCTAATGGAATCAAGGGATTATGGGGGGAAAGCAGGAACGGGTACTGATGGTGGTACTGGCTCGAAGGGCCAAATGGCCTACTCCTGCACCTATTTTTCTATATTTTTTCTATGTTTCTATACGTTCACCCTTGGAAAAAAAGTTTTGACTGTATGCACTATCTATGGCTGATAGTTTTATGTACTTCAATCAGGTCTATACACAACCTCCAGCGTCCTAGAGAAAGCAATCCAAGTTTGAGACGGAAGCTTCTAAATGACCAATGCTACAATGTGCTTACAATTTGTTTCTGTGACTCAGGGAGTACCTCGCAGCCTTGTGGGTTTAAGTCCTGTGCTAATCTTGGTCACAAATTCAATAATTACACTCTGGGATGGTGTTGCATTGTCAAGAGTCTGTCACATGAGGTTCTGCACTTCTCATGTTGTTTAGAAGCGTTTGTCTTCCTGGGTGAATTTATCCTTCAATCAACAGGTCTGATTTGGTCGTTATCACTTTGCTACTTGCGAGAGTGTACACGATGTGTGCATTGGCTGCCCCATTTCCTTCATCACAACTGTGAATGCAACTCAGAAGATCTTTTGGTTGTGAAAAAGATCCTCGTGACACCTTGAAGCCATTGAAGAGTATTTAAATGCAAACTTTTGTCTGAACTGATTTTTGATTTAATCTATGCATTGCAATATTTGGGAGATTTAATGAGTATCGGTAGCTGTTCCAGCGGGATATTTTAACCTGGGAGATTATAAATTTAATTTAGTTTAGAGATACAGCGCAGAAACGGGCCCTTCGGCCCACCGAGTGTGCCGACCAGTGATCCCTGCACACTGAAGGACATTCTTGCCATCGAGGGAGTACAGAGAAGGTTCACCAGACTGATTCCTGGGATGGCAGGACTTTCATATGAAGAAAGACTGGATAAACTCGGCTTGTACTCGCTAGAATTTAGAAGATTGAGGGGGGATCTTATAGAAACGTACAAAATTCTTAAGGGGTTGGACAGGCTAGATGCAGGAAGATTATTCCTGATGTTGGGGAAGTCCAGAACAAGGGGTCACAGTTTAAGGATAAGGGGGAAGTCTTTTAGGACCGAGATGAGAAAAACATTTTTCACACAGAGAGTGGTGAATCTGTGGAATTCTCTGCCACAGAAGGTAGTTGAGGCCAGTTCATTGGCTATATTTAAGAGGGACTTAGATGTAGCCCTTGTGGCTAAAGGGATCAGGGGGTATGGAGAGAAGGCCGGTACAGGATACTGAGTTGGATGATCAGCCATGATCATATTGAATGGCGGTGCAGGCTCGAAGGGCCAAATGGCCTAATAGCCTGCACCTATTTTCTATGTTTTCTATGTTTCCATGTTACCAGCACTATCCTGCACACACTAGGGACAATTTGCAATTTACCAAAGCCAATTAACTTACAAACCTGTAAATCTTTGGAATGTGGGAGGAAACAAGAGCACCCTGGAGAAATCCCACACGGGTCACGGGGAGAACGTACAAACTCCATACCGACAGAACCCGTAGTCAGGATCGAACCCGGGTCTCTGGCGCTGTAAGGCTGCAACTCTACCGCTGTGTCCCCGTGAAATAAAATGCCTTCAAACACCCCAGCATATCATATGTTCTTTTAACCCTGTTAAAAGATAAATAATTGAAGCAAATGAAAAAAATATGTCTCCTATTTATTCTTCGGCACAATTCTTATAATTGTTCTATTTTTACCGGTTTTTTTCCTACCAGTTAAAAGTTAAAGGACAGATGAACCTGGTTGTGTGTGAAATAGCTTGTAAACGGTTAGTAGCTTTGACTTTTGTTGCGGTGCTGATTTCTGGAAAACTGAGCCATTGTAAATGTAATCCAAGAAGGCTTGTTGCTACACGACATGGTGAAAAAAATTGCAATTTTGGTCGACGTTTAACTTCAGGAGGTCCCAATTTCCAGCCAGCCTGAGCCTCGGGGCATCGGGTTACCTGCGTCAAAGTCAGCAGGATTTTGAGATCAGTTTGAGCACATTGGATAGTTTATGCCTCACTTTACAAAGCTACCAGTTCTCAGGAATATCACACTGTCCTTCCTAATTATATCTCGGAAAAGAAAAGAAGTAAAATCGATACGGTGTACCGTGTGGAGCATTCACACAATGCCTTTCATTGTGTGCGCTCTGGACATAGGGCTTAGTTCACTGCTCCCAGGAACCACTCTCCCAACATTATTGTTCATTTCCACCCTGAACGTTGACCTGTTTAATCTTGCGGAGGAGAATTGCCGCAGTGATATGCCCGTTATCTTTTCCTCTTTCCTTTCCCACTCTGCACACTGATGATTAAATGTCACTTCATTAACACATTTCCGGTTCTCTCCAGCAGATTAGTCTATTCACCAATGATCTAATCTTCATTCACCGCTTTCAAAACACATTTACTTGCTATTTGTGCGGCAGATGCCAATTCTCCTATTCTCTCCCTTGTGCACTATGCATCTTCCCAAAATGCTGAGGCTCCATAAGGCACTGGTCAGACTCGCATTTGGAATATTGTGAGCAGTTTTAGGGTGAATAATCTGATTAAGGATGTGCTTGCACTGGAGAGGGTCCGGAGGAGGTTTACGAGAATGATCCCAGGGATGATTGGGTTAACATATGATGAGCGTTTGACGGCACTGGGCCTGTACTCGCTGGAGTTTAGAAGGATGAGGGGGTACCTCATTGAAACTTACTGAATAGTGAAAGGCCTGGATAGAATGGATGTGATGTTTCCACTAGTGGGAGAGTCTAGGACTAGAGTTTGTACCTTTGGAAAGGAGATGTGGAGGAATTTATTTAATCAGAGTGTGGTGAATCCGTGGGATTCATTGGCACAAAAAGCTGTGGAGGCCGTCAACGTATATTTTTAAGGTGGAGATTGATGGATTCTTGATTAGTACAGGTGTCGAGGGTTACTGGAAGAAGGAAGGAGACTGATGTTGAGAGGGAAAGATAGGTCAGCCATGATTGAATGGCGGAGTAGACTTGATGGGCCGAATGGCCTAATTCTACTCCTGCAACTTATAATGCACACATATTATCTGTGTGATGATCCACAGATAATATATAATACACTTTAGACTTTGGAAATACAGCGTGGAAACAGGCCCTTCGGCCCACCAAGTCCTTGCTGACCAGCGATCACCCGTACACGACCACTATCCCACACACTTGGAACAATTTACAATTTACAGAAGCCAATTAACCTATAGCTTGTATATCTTTGGAGTGTGGGAGGAAACCGGAGCACTCGGGGGAAAACCCAAATGGTCACGGGGAGAATATACAAACTCTGTACAGACAGCACCTGTAGTGAGGATCAAACACAGGTCTCTGGTGCTGTAAGGCAGCAACTTTACCACTGCATCACCCGAAACAAAAAGACAATAAATAACTACAATACTGGTACAAAATCCCCAAGTTGTTAGTGCAGTCTATAGAAGGACACAAAGTGCTGGAGTAACTCAGCGGGTCAGGCAGCATCTGTGGAGAACATGGATAGGTGATGTTTCACAGAATGTTGGAGTAACTCAGCGGGTCGGGCAGCATCTCTGGAGAACACGGATAGGTGATGTTTCACAGAATGTTGGAGTAACTCAGCGGGTCGGGCAGCATCTGTGGAGAACACAGATGGGGATTGGGTTGAAAAACTCTTTGTGTCCTTTTGTGCATCAACCAGTATCTGTTTAGCACGGGTGCACGGGTGATCGCTGGACGGCGTGGACTCGACAGGCAGAAGTATCTGTTTCCACTTTGTATCTCTCAACTAAACTAAGAAGGATTCTCTCTCACAGCCTCTTTCCCTTTCAATGCGGCTGGGAGGAATGGCTCACTGTGTTGCTCATTCTGCCGATTTGAAGGCCTGCAAATGAGTGGAACTGAAGAAGCTTTGGTGAGTAATAGAGTGGCCCACGGGGTATCTGGTTGCAAAGAAAATGAAGTGAGCCTGGCGTTTATTGTAAAGTCATTTGTGCAGGAGAAGGGTCACCAGTTTGCTGTTCATTTTATGTCCACAGCCTTGTAGCTGGACAAAACAGATTTATCTCCGGTGAATTTCTGCACCTGTCTTTTCAGCTTGCACTTCCTCCCACCCTCTCTTCCCGAGTGGCTCAGGTGGCACAAAGCTCTCTCTGAGTTTAGACTTCAGACTTTGGAGATACAGTGCGGAAATGGGCCCTTTGGCCCAACGAGTCCACGGTGATCGACGATCACCCCATACACTAGCACTATCCTACACACTAGGGACAGTTTACACCTTACAGAAGCCAAATGCGTAGAGGCGGCAAGGCGGCAGTGAGGAGAGCGGGCGCCGACTTTTTCATCTGGAGCCTAGGAGCGCCAAACCGACGCGGCCTTGTCGGCTTCGGCAGCCGCGGGCTCCAACCAAGAAGCGACCGTTCCAAGTGGCCCAGCCGCCGAAAGGACTCTCCCGACGCCGGGGCAAGACCACCCGGTGAGAACGGCCAGGGACATCGGGCCTCCGTAGAGGCAACTGCGGTGGCCCCAATAGGCCTGACTTTGGGGTGAACATGGGGTGGGGACTGGACATTGTGCCTTCCTCCACAGTGCTATCCACTGTGGGGGGATGATTTTTTTTGTCTAACTGTAGTCTTGTAGGTCTGTGTCCAAGATGGCTGCCGTGAAGAGAGAGTGGACGCTGGCACGATTTGGTTGCCACTGCTCTCTCTTCACACTGTGTTTTTGATTTTCTGTTTTTGGATTGAATTCTGTTTTTAATTTGTGTCATTGTGATGTCTTTAATTACTTGTTTTACTCCAATTATATGTTTTTATTCCGATTACTATGTAAGGTGTCCTTGAGATGTATGAAAGGCGCCCATTAAATAAAATTTATTATTATTAATTAACCTACAAACCTGCCGCCTTTGGAGTGTGGGAGGAACCCGGAACACCCGGAGAAAACCCACACGGTCACAGGGAGAATGTAGGCAAACACCGTACAGACAGAACCTGTAGTCTGGATCGAACCGAGGTCTCTGGCGCTGTAAGACAGCAACTCTACCGCTGAGCCACTGTGCTCCTTCAGCATTGAGCAGAAGTACCAAGTGACATTTATATTGGAAAGAGTGCGGTCAAGGAAAGAGTGTTCACGTCGCGGCCCTGTTTCCACCAATCTTTCCACCACCACGCACAAGAAGCGACAGGACAGACACCATTGTATGCAGATGCTGAGAAGTGTGTTCAGCTCTGGCTCAACAACTAATCTTGTGTGTGGACTCGATAAGAAAAAGAATTGGAAAGAGTAAGGTTGCAATGGATGTTTTTTGTACCTTGTTTTATTCATAGGATGGGGGTGAGATTGTGTATTTTTTTCTCCTGGGTTAAGGTTCGGTTGACGGTGTCGCTACACAGGCTCACTGTGCCATTATTTAATGAGGAGAGAGTTGCTTGTCCAGACACTGGAGACATCCCTTGGCTGTGTACCAAGCTGAGCAGCTGTCTGCAAAAGTTGGCATGCTCCAGGAGCACTCCGGTTCTATGAAGAGGGGAGGGGAGCTTTGTTTGAGAGTACAACTCATGCTGAGGCAAATATTTTATTCTTATGCTTCAAGGTCCTTCGCTGCGGGCTTAACAAGAGATGAAATAGGAGCAGGAACTGGCAATTCAACCCTCTGAACCTTCTCCGCCAATCATTAGAATCGTGGCTGATCTTTCACCACAGCGTTTTTGCTCCTCTGTTATCTGTAAGCCTGGATTCCCTTCATAGAGTCATGGTCATAGAGTGATACAGTGTGGAAACGGGCCATTCAGCCCAGCTTGCCCACACCAACCAACATGTCCCATCTACACCAGTCCCACCTGCCCATATCCCTCTAAACCTAATGTGTGTAGGAGGGAACTGCAGATGCTGGTTTAAATCGAAGATAGACACAAAATGCTGGAGTAACTCAGCGGGACAGCCAGCATCTCTGGAGAGAAGAAATGGGTGACGTTTCAGGTCGAGACCCTTCTTCAAATTGAAGAAGGGTCTTGACCCGAAACGTCACCCATTCCTTCTCTCCGGAGATGCTGCCTGTCCCGCCGAGTTACACCAGCATTTTGTGTCTATTCCCTCTAAACCTATCCTATCTATGTTCATCTATAAATAATTCTTAAACGTTGCGATAGTTCCTGCCTCAACTACCCCCTCAGGCAGCTCATTCCATACACCCACCACCCTTTGTGTAATAAAAGTTGCCCCTCAGGTTCCTATTAAATCTTTCCCTCCTCACCTTAAACCTATGTACTCTCGTTCTCGATTCCCCTACTTTGAGTTAAAGACTCTGTGCATTTACCCTATCTATTCTGTGCATAGATAACTTTGTGCATTTACCCAATCTATTCCTCTCATGATCTTGTACGCCTATATAAGATCACCCCTCATTCTCTCTGTGCTCCAAAGAAGAGTCCAAGCCCGCGCGACCTCTCCCTATTGCTCAGGCGATCGAGTCTTGGCAACATCCTCATAAATCTTTACTGCACCCTAACCGATCTAATAACATCTTGTCCATTTGAGCAACAAACTTTCCCACTTATCTTCCAAGCTGCAGATGTGCGTCACACTCCATGCCAGGATACCCTCTTGGTGACACGGAGGCGCAGTGGTAGAGTTGCTGCCTTACGGGGCCAGAGATCCTGACCTTGGTTGCTCCCTGTACGGAGCTACCTGTTCTCCCCGTGACCACATGGGTTTGTTCCGGGTGCTCTGGTTTCCTCCCACACTCTGTAGACATATACGCTTACAGGCAAATTGGCTTGGTAAAAATTGTCCCTAGTGCAGGCTAGTGTTAGTGTATGGGGATCGCTGGTCGGCATGGACTTGGTGGGCCAAAGGGCCTGTTTCCATGCTGTATCTCTAATTTGAACTAAAAGAAACAAAGAATTGCCGATGCACACAAGAATGCGGAGAACTATATTCTGCATTCTGCATCTTCCCCTTTGCTCTATTTATTGTACTTGAGTTTGACGATTGTATTCATGTATAGGACTGAATTTGGATTTCTCCACAGGAAGTATGAACGTACTCAATGACACGTGTTATGCTGAATCAAGCAAGATTTGATGTGATGCTTCTATTCCCCTCATGATTTTGTACACTTCTACACGATCATGTACACCTCTACAAGATTAGATCAATAGATAGAACAAAGAGAAGGATAATGCAGAATATCATTCTCCACACTGTAGCGTATCAGGTCCATAGACACAGTCCAATGTCCACGATAATGTAGGTGAATTGGACAGTATCTAGCTTATGGAATGGCCGTCAGAAGTGTTATAGCAGAGGGAAAGAAATTGTTCCTGAATCTGGTGGTGTGTACTTTCTGTACCTTCTGGATGGGAGCAGGGAGATGGACAAATGACTGAGGTGGGACAAGTCTTTGATTATGTTGGCTGTTGTTTTGAGGCAATGTAATGTGTGGATGGAGTCAATGGCGGGAAATCTGGTCTATATGATGAGCTGGGCTACATCTACAACTCTCTGCAGCCTCTTGTGGTCTCGGACAGAGATGTTCCCCAAACCAAACTGTGATGCAATCTGGCAGTGCGCTTTCCAGGGACGGTGCTTTTCTGGGCGAAACCACTTCATTTTGTTATCCACGGTACAACACCAAACCTCTACGCCTCACCGAAAGCCCACGGTGACACGTTGGCAACACCCCATCTTTGACCCACACCCTCTTTGACTGAGAGTGGAATTCTACCATGGATGAATGAAGTCGCCACGACATTCCTGAAAAAACAAGGAGCACAACGCACTGAAATCCCCATGAGACACAAAATAAAGGGACTCTCTTCTGACTTCAATGTTTTGATTGCAGCATCTGATGGACATATTCCAATGGTCAAAATATTTTTACAGTCACTCTTCCTTGCTCCATCATTTTTTGCAGCCTTTTTATTTCAGACACATCAGTGAAATAGCTGCAATTTCAGTCCCACTGATCATCCTGCAACTACAGTTGTGTGGGACCATTCAGAAGGAGTTTACACTGGGGCAATGGGATGTGCTGGGAGACTCACTCATTGAAGATCTCATTGTTCACCCCCATTGCCTCAGTAATCTCCTTCAACCCCGTGGTTTTGTCTCAGCTTGTCCGTAAGAGCCATGATAATTTAATTTCATTTAGTTTAGTTTAGTTTAGTTTAGAGATACAGCATGGAAACAGGCCCTTCGGCCCAATAAGTCCATGCCGACCAGCGATCACCCATACACTAACACTATCCTACACACTAGAGACAATTTACAGAAGCCCATTAATCTACAAACCTGAAAATAGACACGAAAAGCTGGAGTAACTCAGCGGGTCAGACAGCATATCTGGAGAAAAGGAATAGGTGATGTTTCAGGTCAAGACCCTTTTTCAGAACCATCACCTATTCCTTTTCTCCAGAGATGCTGTCTGATCTGGTGAGTTACTCCAGCTCTTTGTGTCTATCTTCGGTTTAAACCAGCATCTGGAGTTCTTTCTTACACATTTAACTCTCAAACCTGCACGTCTTTGGAATGTGAGTGGAAACCGGAACACCCGGAGAAAACCCACGCGGTCACAGGGAGAATGGACAAACTTCACCCAGATAGCCCGTACTCCAGGATGCTGCCTGACCCATTGAGTTACTCCAGCATTTTGTATTATTCCTTTCATTTGAATTGCATTTGTATTCAAAGATTGTGACCTCTGTCTGTCCGGGGGTGAGTGGGAAAAGATGATGAAATGGATGCTTGAAAGTCCGTGAGAAAGAAGGTGAGTCAGAGGTAAAGACAGTTTAAAAGGAGCGCCAAAAGCCAGCCCTAGGCCCAGTCCTTATGTGGAGCTCGGAGAAGCAGCAAGCAGAGGCAGAGAGAGTCTTGAAAGTCCGTGAGAAAGAAGGTGCGTCACAAGGAAAGACAGTTTAAAACTGAGGAATTTAATTTGCAAATTGGTAAATTGGCGAATTAGGCAATTAGGCACCTGCAGACAGATGGAGTTAAAGGGGAAGTGAGTATATGAAAAGTTACAAAAGAATCCCGAATTAATGGGAAGGAAAGCTCAAGAAGGGATAAGAGAGTAAGGTCAGGGCCAATAGTGACCGGTGTGAGAGGGGAGGTGAATACCGAAGTTAAAGTGTTGTATACAAATGCGCAAAGTATAAGAAATAAAGTGGACGAGCTTGAGATTCAGTTAGAAATAGGCAAGTCTGATGTTGTGGGAATTACAGAGACATGGTTGCAAGAGGACCAGGGCTGGGAACTGAATATTCAAGGGTATACGTCCTATCGAAAAGACAGACAGGTGGGCAGAGGGAGTGAGGTAGCTCTGTTGGTGAGGAATGAAATTCAGTCCCTTGCGAGGGGTGACATAGTATCAGGAGATGTAGAGTCAGTATGGATAGAACTGAGGAATTGCAAGGGTAAAAAGACCCTAATGGGAGTTATCTACAGGCCCCCAAACAGTAGCCTGGATATAGGGTGCAAGTTGAATCAGGAATTAAAATTGGCATGTCGCAAAGGTAATGCTACGGTTGTTATGGGAGATTTCAACATGCAGGTAGACTGGGAAAATCAAGTTGGTACTGGACCCCAAGAAAGGAAGTTTGTGGAGTGCCTCCGTGATGGATTCTTAGAGCAACTTGTACTGGAGCTTACCAGGGAGAAGGCAATTCTGGATTTAGTGTTGTGTAATTAACCAGATTTGATTGGGGAACTCGAGGTAAAGGAGCCATTAGGAGGAAGTGACCATAATATGATAAGTTTTATTCTACAATTTGAGAGGGAGATAGGAAAATCGGAAGTATCAATATTACAGTTGAACAAAGGGGATTATGGAGCCATGAGGGAGGAGCTGGCCAAAGTTGACTGGAAAGATACCCTAGCAGGGATGACAGTGGAACAACAATGGCAGGTATTTCTGGGAATAATACAGAAGGCGCAGGATCAGTTCATTCCATAGAGGAAGAAAGATTCCAAGGGGAGTAAGGGGTGACCGTGGCTGGCAAGGGAAGTCAGGGACAGCATAAAAATAAAAGAGAACAGGTATAACATTGCAAAGATGAGCGGGATGCCGGAGGATTGGGAAACTTTTAAAGAGAAACAGAAGATAACTAAAAAGGCAATACAGGGAGAAAAGATGAGGTATGAAGGTAAGCTAGCCAAGAATATAAAGGAGGATAGTAAATGCTTCTTTTGGTATGTGATGGGGAAAAAATTAATTAAGACCAATGTTGCACCCTTGAAGACTGAAACGGGTGAGTTTATTATGGGGAACAAGGAAATGGCAGACGAGTTGAACACGTACTTTGGATCCTAATTAGGTACTTTGAACAGGTAGTTAGGATTCACTAAGGAAGACACAAACAATCTCCCTGATGTACTAGTGGCCAGAGGATCTAGGGTGACGGGGGAACTGAAGGAAATTCACATTAGACAGGAAATGGTGTTGGGTAGACTAATGGGACTGGAGGCTGATAAATCCCCAGGGCCTGATGGTCTGCATCCCAGGTACTTAAGGAAGTGGCTCTCGAAATCGTGGACGCATTGGTGATCATTTTTCCACTGTTCTATAGATTCAGGATCAGTTCCTGTGGATTGGATGGTAGCTAATGTTATCCCACTTTTTAAGAAAGGTAGGAGAGAGAAAACAGGGAAATGTCGACCAGTTAGCCTGACATCGGTGGTGGGTCAGATGCTGGAGTCAATTATAAATGATGAAATAGCAGCACATTTGGTTATGTGCAAATGACGAATAAAACTGATATTGATATTGATTGAGGATGCAGGGTGACTTGGACAGGTTGGGTGAGCGGGCAGATGCATGGCAGATGCAGTTTTATGTGGATAAATGTGAGATTATCCACTTTGCTGGCAAAATCAGGAAGGCAGATTATTATCTGAATGGTGTCAGGTTGGGAAAAGGGGAAGTACAACAAAATTTGGGAGTCCTTGTTCATCAGTCTCTGAATAAACATGCAGGTACAGCAGGCAATGAAGAAAGCAAATGACATGTTGGCCTTCATAACAAGAGGTGTTGAGTATAGGAGTAAAAAAGAGGTCCTTCTGGAGTTGTACAGGGCCCTAGTGAGATCACACCTGGAGTATTGTGTGCAGTTTTGGTCTCCAAATTTGAGCAAGTACATTCTTGCTATTGGGGGAGTGCAGCGTAGGTTCACGAGGTTAATTCCTGGGATGGCGGGACTGTCATATGTTGATAGAATGGAGCGGCTGGGCTTGTATACTCTGGAATTTAGAAGGATGAGAGGTTATCTTGTTGAAACCCCTATAAGATTATTAAGGATTTGGACACGCTAGACGCAGGAAATGTTCCCGATGTTGGGGGAGTCCAGAACCAGAGGCCACAGTTTAAGAATAAGGGCTACGCCATTTAGAACGGAGATGAGGAAAAACTTTTTCACACAGAGGGTTGTGAATCTGTGGAATTCTCTGCCTCAGAAGGCAGTGAAGGCCAATTATCTGTATGCTTTCAAGAGAGAGTTGGATAGAGCTCTTAAAGATAGCAAAGTCAAGGGATATGGGGAAAAGTCAGGAACACGGTACTGAGGCTGGATGATCAGCCACGATAACAGTGAATGGCGGTGCTGCCATGAAGGGCCGAATGGCCTACTCCTTCACCTATTGTCTATTGAAACGGCAACAATGACAGTACTGGATCGTGAGATTCAATTATTGATACATGGTTAAAAGGATTGATTAAATGTGAGATGGAAGAGATTTAAGAGGGACCTCCTGCGCAAAAATTTCACTCGCAGAAGTAGTCCATATCTGGAATGACCTGCAGAGGAAGTGGATACAAATAAGACATTTACGAGACATTTGGGCAGATGTCTGGATAGGAAGGGTCTAGAGGGCTATGGACCAAGGCTTCTATGCCAATTTGGTCGGCATGGCTTACTTCCATGCTGTAAACCTTTATGACACTAAGATATGGGAGGGCTGGTATTAAATTTGAAATTCCATTTTCTTTTTGGCCTGTTTTAGAGAGGATAAACAAAATAAAACAGAATTAAAACAAAAATGCTGCAAACGCTCCGCTGATCAGGCAGCATTCATAGAAAGAATACTGATGAAGAGCCTTCTACCTGAAATGTAAACTCTGTTTCTCTTCCCCTCGATGCTGCCTGACCTGTTGAGTACTTTTAGCATTTTCTGCCTTTATCTCAGGTTTCCTGCATCTGCAGTTTTGTGACTTTTGTTGAGTGGACAATGCACTGGGAGCGGAACAATGAAATGTTTATTCATAACTTTATACGCCAAAGGAGCAGAAGTGGGCCATTCGGCCCATTGAGTCCACCCTGCTGTTTAATCACAGCTCATCTATCATTCCCTCGCAACCCCATTCTCCTGCCTTCTCCCAATAACCTTTGATACCCTTACTAATCAAGAACCTGTTAACTCTGCCTCAAAAATATCTATGACGGCCTCCACTGCCATCTGTAGCAATAAATTCCACAGATTCACCACCCTTTGACTAAACAAATTCCTCCTCATCTCTTTTCTAAAAGTACGTCCTTTTATTCTAAGGCTATGCCCTCTGGTCCTAGACTCTCCCACTAGTGAAAACTCCACTCCACTCTAGCCAGGCTTTTCAATGTTCGGTAAGTTAATTGAGGAACCCCTCATCCTTCTAAACTCCTGTGAGTGCAGGCCCAGTGTTGTCAAACGCACATTGTATGTTAAACCAGTCATCTGCGGACTGAAACTTTACAGTCTCATTAATGCAACTAAACTCCAACCATCAGACGGCCAGCCTCAACCAAATCCCTTCAAGTTAACCCTCCACTGCACCACTATGGCCATCACAAATCACAGCTCTTTTATGAATGTTGAGTCATCCAGCCTAATAGTTCATGCCTGGGCATTCATTTTTGTCATAATGCAATCCGATACACCTTACACTCTCCTTCTGTATTGAAGGTATTGTATAAATTAAAAGTGCCTCCTTTTAAATGGAAAAATATCACCACTCCTGCCCACCGCCCTGAATCGTGACACACCATCAGCTTGTCCACACCTTCAACTACTTTTAAACGTAACTGGAAAGGCCGCAGAGAAGATTTATGTCGATGTTGCCAGGATTAGAGGTTCCTGTGTTATAGGGAGAGGTTGGGAAGACTAGGACATTATTCCTGGGAGCTCAGGAGGCTTAGGGGTAATCTTATAGAGGTGCATAAGATCATGAGGGGAATAGACGGAGTGAATGAACTTTACCAAAGGCAGGGGAATCAAGAACCAGGGAACACAAGTTTAAGGTGAGGGGGACTAAATGTAATAGGAAGCTAAGGGTCAACGTTCACTCAGAGGGTGGTCTGTATATGGAGCTGCCTGAGGAGGTAATGGAGGAAGGTACTATTAACAAGTTTGGAGGGATATAGGCCTATCACGGCAAATGGGTCCAGCTTTGAGGAGGCCTCTTGGTAGGCACGAATGAGTTGGGCAGAAGGGCATCCTTTTGTGCTGCATGTTTCTATGACTATGATTATAACTGCATGCTCAATATTGCAAATATTCTCCTCTCTGATCTGTGAAGTTCCCTGTTGGTGCTTGTCTGTAAAGGTCTGGTCTTGACTGATCTTAGAAGCTAGGCAGGCTCAGGTTTGTCCAATACACTGTACTTGGATGGGAACTCACTGCTGAATCGGAGGCCTGAAGGTTTTATCTTCAATCGTAGACCTGAAGGTTTTAATTTGCCTGGAAGTTACTTATGCAAAATACTTTGCAGAGTCCAAATGCACAAATGATTATAGAATCCTCAGGGATGAGTTTGAATTTTGACTTGGAAACAAAGGTCCAAGGTCTCTCACCATCCCTCCTCCACCCTAGTCATCGTTACCAGTTTAAACGTCGTCCTGTTGAGTTTCATTGTCTGTATAACTCGTTATCACCCACCTCACAGCCAACAATGGACTATTGTGAGCTCCACCTTTCCTTGATCGTTGTTGCTTTTTGCATATCCTTCATTCATTTGTTCTATAACGCTCGTTTCCCTTTTCCCTGACTCTCAGTCTGAAGAAGGGTCTCGACCCGAAACGTCACCTATTCCTTTTCTCCAGAGATGCTGCCTGACCTGCTGAGCTACCCCAGCTCTTTTATGTCTATCTTTGGTGCAATCTGCAGTTCCTTCCAACACACAAAGGGACCTGGTTACTGTGCAATACACTTTACCATAGAAGGTAACTTTCTGTAGAAAAATATACTTGTGGAGAGAAATGGCTCAACATCAATTGTGAACGCTGCATTCACTAACCAGGCTAGTTAAAAAGTACATTTCTCAGGTAGTTTTGAACTATTTTTCTTGCTTCTACAGCTGTGTTTTACACTGTTCAGTTGTTCCTTGTCTGTTTGAGCTGCAGTATAAAGGGTTGACTGCACAGTGAGTGCCTGCTGTTTGCCTTCTGTGACCTTTACTAAAATCACATTTCGGAGACGTAAATTCGACAATTTTGGTCGTGCCACATAACATAGTTACTCCTGCCTTCCTGTACATTGGGGGAACGCATGGCCTTGCCTTGTTTAATCTAACTCCTTCACAAGGTCAGGGCAACCAATTGCTCCCAGCCAGTTACCTCTAACCATTTATTAAAACTGTTTAGTCAAAAAACAAAAAGAGAGATTGCCCTTGGCTTTAGAGTTTAGATTTAATCATGGGGAAAAAAGGCATCTCCAATGCTCCTCATTTAAGGTTTCCTGAGTATAAGGATAAAAACACGGTGTTTTATGCATCCATCTTTCCTCCACTGTTATGGTGAGATGTTCTGTTTGAAGGAGGAGCCCAGTCACTGGAAAAGGCATTTTGACTGAAAAAGCCGACATGGGCAAGGTTAAAGATAGACACAAAGTGCTGGAGTAACTCAAAGAGTCAGGCAGCATCTCTGGAGGAAAAGGACAGGTGACGCTTCGGGTTGGCACCCTTTTTTCAGAAGGTTAACTCTGATCTCCGAAGGTTTGCATTTTTGCGTGACCTTGAATTGTGATTAGTCAAGGGTCACGGGGGTGGTGCCTGTCTTTCTTTAGTTTAGTTTAGATATACAGCGCGGAAACAGGCCCTTCGGCCCACCGGGTCTGTGCCGACCAGCGATCCCCGCACACTAACTCTATCCTACACACACTAGGGACAATTTACAATTTTTACCAAAGCCAATTAACCTACAAACCTGTACATCTTTGGAGTGTGGGAGGAAACTAGAGCACCCGGAGAAAACCCATGCAGCCACAGGGAGAACGTACACACAGCACCCACGGTCAGGATTGAACCCGGGTCCCTGGCGCTGTACGGTAGCAACTCTACCGTAGAAATTTTGTTTTGTTGATGGCTGAGTGACAAAGCTGCTTAAAATTCCTTAAAATTTAAAAAAAAAACGTGATCCTTGTGGCATCCACAGATGCTGTCTGACCCTCTGAATTACTCCAGCAATTTTTTGTCTATCTTCGGTGTAAACCAGCATCTGCAGTTCCTTCGTACACAAGTAGAGCGCGGACTGGACTTTGAAAATGACGCCAAAATACGGCTCCCCTTGCATGCGGGGTCAGTGGATATTTCTGTACACTTGCTAATCGGGAATGTGCTTGGGAATGGCAACACTCTACCGGGTTGTTTGTAAGAAAATAATTTGACTGTGCGTTTGCACTTCACGCATATCACAAAAAATTGACCCAATTACCATTGATCCTGAGCCTGCGTTAGTTGGTAGACTGGCACGGTTAGGGAAGACGGTAGTGGGTGTCTCGTCCTGCGGTGGAGAAAAGGTTAATGGTATTGCTTGCTGGAACTCTCTCTGTTCCTCTCTGTCTCTGCCTTGAGTTAACATTCCCGTGAGTTCACCCTTCCGCAGCTAGAGAAAGGAGAGCGCAGATACCACAAGCCACCCGGAGGCGGCACCAGTGCGCCTTTTCTTTCCCCACACTCACACACACTCACACATACACTCTCACAACTTTGTTGTGGAGGTTGCATTATGCAAACGTCTGTGGTTTCCCAGCCACCTGATATGTTCTTCAGTGCGGCTCAGAGACTTGACTCAGAAGCAGTGAGTGAATGAGTGAGAGAGAGAGAGGGGGAAGAGAGAGAGAGGAACTTCCCCTTTTTCAAAGTCAAGGTTTTAGCCACTTATCACTGGCAAACCAGAGAAACCTTGTCGACAAGCAGAAGGCAGAAGGCTTGTGCTGCGGCTCATGCTGAACATCTATCTACCTGCGAGAGGTGGTGGCAGTCTGTTGTTCCTTCATCCACAGGCTTATCACTTTGGATGAACTGAAGCTGAGCGTTGCGTGCCACGGAGATATACTTGTGACGCTTCCTTTCTGTGGCTTCTGCCACTGAGAAATGTTATCCCATTTTATCTTTCGCTGTGTATTTTGCTGGTAGAAGGCATTCTTCAGCGCGTCGCCTTTGCAAAGTTAGTCTCTCAGGGCTCTCCTTGACAAGCAGCTGTGGTCACTGAAAGGTAACTCACTCCAAGCTTTCTATGTGTGTGTGTGTGAGAGAGTGTGAGTGTACCTATGCATATAAATCTATATATGTTTTGTGTGTATGTGAGAATGTGTATATCCATGTCAATCTACACGTAGTTCTCTTGTGTGTTAGTGTATATATGCATGTAATTCTATGTACATTCTCGTGTGTGTTAGTGTGCACATGCATATAAATCTACACGTTTGTTTGTGTATGTATGTCAGTGCGCTTATGCAAGTAAATCTACGTGTTGTGTGTGTGTATGTCAGTGTGCATATGCGTGTATATCTACATATGTTTTGTGTGTGTCAGTGTGCACATGCCTGTAAATTTGTGTGTGGATGTGCAGGTGTGTGCACGCCTGTATGTGAATGAGTGTGCAAATGCCGGTGAATCTACATGTGTTTCTGTGTGTATGTGGGTGTGTGTACCTGAGTGTGTGCGTGTGCATGTGAGTGTGAACGTCTCTGTATGAGTGTATGAATGAGTGAGTGTGACTATGTGTATGTGTGAGTGTGCATATGCCTGTAAATCTACATGTGTTTCTGTGCATATGTGTGTGTACATGAGTGTGTATATGCATGTGAGTGTGGACGTCCCTGTATGAGCGTATGTGTGCATCTGAATGAGTGAGAGTGAGAGTGTTTGTGAGTGTGTTGAAACACAATGTTGCCGCTGAAACAAAGTAAAGGCTCTCGGTGTGGTGGTGGTGTTGGTGTTGGTGGGTGAGCGAAATCAACACAAGAGGGGATGGTTATTTGTTCTTCAAAGTCTACATGTAAATTCTGTGACTGGTGTATTGGCAGAGGTCGGTTTTATTTTCTATTTCTGGCCGACTCCGTGTGCATGCACATTGTTACTCTGCAAACGCACTGTTTTAGCAGCCCGGCGTTGCGTTGCTGGGGGCTGCAGAGACCGACCGGGTGAATGCTTGAAGAGAGTTGAACATATTGGGGTGAACACAAAATTGACCCGGACTATTGCCCGTTCTGTGCAAAGGTTTTTGGTGTGAATATCAACCCTGTGTACCTGGCAGTTTTGTTTTGCACACAACTAGATTATTTGCCAGGTGAGGGGTGAGGGGGGGAGGGGGTGGGGTGCGGCGTTGCTGTTCTTCATACCTCGCATTGCAGTTTCGTTTTCTTTATTCCATCTTTCTCCAGTGGCGTGTGCGCTTAAGCTGGGTGGGGTAGAAGAGGGTTTGTGTTTGCTTTGCAGAATCCCTCCTGTCCGTTTGCTTTCTCGTCGAGGGGCGGAGAGCGCACAGTCACAGTGCGATGCCCTTTGCATGTCATGACACGATGGGGTGTAGATGCCCGGCAGGGGGTAACGATGGGGTAAAGATCCCCGTGTGCTCGTGTGTCTCCGACGCTTGCAATGGTCCACTCACTCCCGACTCCCGCTACCAGATCAACGTTTTGTTAAATCTTGGGGATAAAATTGGGGAAAATAAAAACTCAGTGAACAATTCTTATCAAACGAGAATTTCGTGTTTAAAGGCATTTAGGGATTAATAACACTACATTAAAGGTACAATACTGTGCATGGATAGGACAGGTTTAGACGGATGCGGGCCAAACGCAGGCAGGTGGGACTAGTGTAGATGGGACATGTTGGCTGGCGTGTGCAAGTTGGGCCGAACGGCCTGTTTCCACGCTGTAAGACTATGACTCTATGCTGACTGTTAAAATTATATTTTATTGCCTATTTGTTTGAAATTAATATTTATCAAAACCTACCAAACCCGACCTTTTTTTTCAACAGGATAATCCAATCATTAATAATTATTTTATTAAATATACACATCTTAATGTGGCGCAGTGGTAGAGCTGCTGGAGACCCGGGTTTGATCCAAACCTCGGGTGCTGGCTGTGTGGAGTTTGCATGTTCTCGCCTGTGACCGAGTGGGTTTTCTCCGGGCGCTCCGGTTTCCTACCGCTGCTCATCCCAAAGCCGTGCGGGTTTGTAGGTTAATTGGCTTCCGTAAATTGTCCCTCACGTGTAGGATAGAACTAGTGTCTGCGGGTGATTGCTGGTCGGCACGGACTCGGTGGGCCGAAGGGCCTGTTTCTTTGCTGTACCTCTAAACTAAGTTCAAATGTGGAGTGGGTGTCGTTTCTGAAGAAGGGTCTCGACCCGAAATGTCACCCATTCCTTCTCTCCAGAGAGATGCTGCCTGCCCCGCTGAGATACTCCAGCATTTTGTGTTACATCTTGGCTGTGTAAACCAGCATCTGCAGTTCCTTCCTACACATAAACTCAATTGTGTATCTGGTAATAAGAGCGTGTATGAAAAACTACAGAGCGCCGAATGCCCTGCTTGTTCATTCGGACAGAGCTTGGACTTGAGTCTGTAATTTGGAGCAACTAAGACTGACCCCAGGCTGACTTTGTTCGGGATTAAACCCCTCTGTAGGTCCAAGAGTGCGCGCAACTTTCGCGGTTGCTTTTCCTTCACTTATCCGCAAAGAAACTTGGACGCTGGAATCTGCACGCAGTCCAGAATTAAACCGCTAAAGATCCATTTGGGATTTCCACCCTGACATCCCGATTTTAGAGTCAATTTGTGCCACTGCCAGAACACTGAGTCCCCGTTGTCAAATTGGGACTGACTGTTATATTTGAAAACGGATGCCGGCTTGGCTGTCGTGTAGACTTGTACAGCCGGCGTATTGCCATGCCGGCTGTGCGGTTAGTGAGTGTGTGTTACTATGAGGTAACGTGCACAAACGCACTCTTAGTGCCAGTGCATTGAGCGAGTGCATCTGTCTGAGTGTGAGCCATTGTGTATGTGTGTGAGAAACTATGAGTGTGTGTCACTGTATTGTGTCAGTGCATGGGTGTGTATAAAAGGTGTGTGTGAATCTGATGGGAGTGTAACTAAGAGGGTGTGTCAGTACATGTGTTTGTATGAAATGTGTGAGTGTGAATCTGAGTGTGAGTATGCGCATGTGTTTGTGTATCGTATACTGTCAGTGCATGTGTATGTGTGAAACGTGTGTGTGTGTGTGAGAGAGAGAGAGCGAGAGAGAGTAGGTGTCTATATCTGTCCCTATGTTTCTGGCATTGTTATTACAAATGTGTGTATTACCATGAGTGTGTAAGTATGTGTGATAATGTGAGTGAATCTGTACCTCTGAGTGTATTGTTACTAAGAGTATGCATTTGTGTATGTTATTGTGTATGTGTGTATCTGAGTATCTGCAATTATGTTATTATGTGTATGCAAATGTATTTCTGTGAGTATATATTACCAAAAGTGTGTAATATGTAGTGTGTATGTGTATAACTACAATGGCAATTGTCTGTATCTATTAGTGTGCCCATGCATGTATGTATTACTGTGAGGGTGTGTTACTGTCAGTGTGTGTTACTACAAGTGATTGTGTATGTGTTACTGGGAGTGTGTGTGTCCAGGTTGGTATGCCACTGCATGTGTGTGGTACAGTCTGTGAGTGAGTGTGTGCATACGCCCTCTGTGCATATGTGTTTGTGTCTGTGTGCATGTTACTTTGTATTTGTGTGCATGTGGATGTGTGTGTGTGTACATTACTCTGTGTGTGTATGTTATTCTGTATGTGACTGAGTGTGTGTGAGAGAGAGACAGAGAGAGAGAGAGAGACAGTGTGGTGTGTTTCTGTGTCTGAGTTGACCCAGTGATTGAAGATCCTTTTTTTAATTTCCTTGAAGTACTGAACAATTTGCTCTGTGGCCTGCCGTTTTTAAATTACCTTGTTCGGAAGTATTATTCCATTTTCTCAGCGGTCACGGTGGTGAATTGAATTTTCAGTCCACATTGCAGCTTCATGAATTTCTACTGAGTTCCATTAATGAAACCCTCCTCGGTCACCCTGACTGTGTTACTGACTCTCTCTCTCTGGGCAGAAATTACTCTGACTTTGATTTTCATCTATTGCCTTTACATTGAGCCCTTTGTATGTAATTGTTTTCCATTCGCTGTTGCTTAATGGGAATATTCCTGCAACCAGTTTTAACAGCCTGCTTCGCAACCCTAATCATCCCAAGTCTTCGGCTGAGATTCAAATCCCCAATGAAATGCATTATCGGAGTTGGCATATCTATCGGTCTGGGGAATTTAGAATTCGACAAGAAAGATTGCAGGATTTGTGGAGAGATGGTGGAGAGGGTGATCTGGCACTTAACTATCAAGGGAGCCTGCTTGTGTATCTGCAGCTAGCTCGCTCGCCCCTCAAAGAATCGCACCTTTAAAGGAGGTTCACATCTGCTATAAATAATATTATTTTAAGTAGGAATTTATAGACTCACAAAACAGCTTTGTTAGTGCAGAGAGCAGTGCTGGAATTAGAATGGAAATGGGACCGGTTTGCAGCAATAATAAGTGTTTATTTTTGTACGGGAGTTGAGATCTGCTTAATGTACTCAAAGGGATTATTTGCATGTGCCAAAGCTAATGCTTCAAACAATGATTAATTATTGCGTTGATAACTGTTTTCACGCTGTGCCCTGACTCTGCTGCAAGGCCATTGTGCTTTTCTTTCTGCACAGGGGATTTTGTTCTTTTGTAATATGTCCACTCCTCCCAACCCTCCCTCCGACACCGCCCTTCTTCCATCCCACCCTAACACCTCCTTCAGTCCCTCATTTTTCACTGCGCTGATATTAAAGTTACTATGGTATTCAGACTTCTCTCCTTCTCTGTCTCGTATCAACAAACCCACAAAAAGCTGGATTTAATCACCACTGAGCTGTTTGCCTAACCACTCAACTGATGAGGGATTATGTTTTTCTTGTCCTTTGTACCTCAATCCTGATGCAGGTCTAAAGACTCCTGGTTCTTTGTAATCGCTGGCTCCAGTTGCCATGGGTCACCTTCTGGCTACCTGGTTCCTGGTCCTTTCCCTGTGGAGCTTCACTACAAGAGGTCAGCAGCAGAATGCCCCCCGGGTTTATCTCAGCTTTAAAGGTAAGCAATGTGTGTGTCATTGTGAGGCAACTTGGCAATGATTTAAGGCTAGGCAATTTATTGCTTGACGGGTTTGTTGGTGTTAGGCAAGCAGTGTTTAATCGAGCTATCTTCACAAAGGCAACGAGTGGTATACTGTAGAACTATCAGTTGCTTTGAGGGCTGGAGAGCGGGTTAGTCATTGTTTTATAATGGAGCAAGATTATTTGGAAAATTAATAATATTTTACCCTACATCTGTAGCTGGCAGGGCACAGTCTTTCTCCACAACTAAATGTCAGAGATGTATTCATTGTCAACGATCATTCCAAGGACTCTCTTTATTTCCAATTAAAACCCACAGTGTTTTATTAACTGCAATTAATTTCCTTGCTCCATGCCCTGAGAATTATAGGGCAAAGACCACAGTTGTTTCCAGAGTTTATTCACAGGGGTTATAATTGCAAACACGCTTTTTTGTGAAATCTGTCACAGAGTTGCCCAGGGGAGTGTTTGCACCAAGGGTAGAAACCTTGTCTTGGGACAGTATGTGTGAGTGTGTGTGTGTATTCCTGAGCAAATGGATACAAATGTGTGCTGTGCCATTCTATCCGTGTCCAGTCCAATACAAGGTGCTCACGTTGTCAATACAGTGAGAAGCAAACTGGCACAATTAAAGGTTTAAACAGACCTCGTCACTTTGCGTTTAATCGATGAACAATAATGGATTTGTCCTCTGAGCAAGTCACCGCCTCAGTAACAGGGATCTCACCATCATTGATGATTAGCCGACCTTGTTCAGACTGGTACCAGCATCTGCAAGGTTTCACCAAGCTAGCGTTAAACAAGTGAAAAACACTTTGTAGCTGGTCAGGTCTCACATAGGGTTGAATCCTTGGTTACATCGATGCATGTGGATTGTGTGTGTTGGGGGGGGGGGGGTGAATGGGGGTTGCTGAAGTTAGGGTTTGTGCCCTTAGAATTATGAGTCTTCAATCTGGTGATGATAATATACCCAATTGCTCAAGTGCTGGATAGTAAATGTTATGTCTTTGTGTGTGGAACGGACCTGCAGTTTATACTGAGGATAGACACAAAGTGTTGGAGTAACTTCGCGGGTCAGGCAACATCTCTGGAGAAAAAAGGATGGGGGACCTTTCGGGTCAGAACCCTTCTTCAGACTCCAGATGCTGCATGACCCGCTGAGTTCCTCCAGCACTTTGTGTCTCAATGTTATGTCTTCACTGTGCAGGATGTTAGTGTGTACATTTTCACTGCAGTGCTGGTTGATGTGAAGACTGGTGAATTTGTGACTTAGAATCTCACGTTTCATTGCAAGAATCAAGTCTTTTCTTGGTTTCCGGAATAAACCTCCAAGTTGACTTTATTTGTGATGATTTGATCGCCTCAGTTTTGTTGGCTTTCAATGTTATTTGGTGGGTGCGTTTGGAGGGATCGAGTTGTGACGTACTAGAGGTTTTGAGGGGTCTCCATGCTGATGGAATGAAGTCCAAACAAATGCGTTGAATGCGCCCAGCTGGGGAACTGCTGGTAAAGGTTCAATACCTTTGCCTGGAAAATTCATTGACATTGCGGTGTTAAATTCAATGATTTTGACCTCGGGCAAAGCATGTTAACACCAACTTCCAGGTCATGTTGCGCCACTTGTATAATTTTACCAGGCACTTCTTGTTGTGAGTCCCCCTCATGACCCCAATGAAATGTTGGCATCCGGAATACATAGAATGAGTGACCTGACCGAATACAAAATTAAAACTCAACCCAACTGTGGCTGATATTTAACTATTGCAGCCACATTCACTTTATGGGGTCACCAACTTTAATTAAAGCGGTAAGTGAAGGTAAGTGGTTTGTTTTTGTTTCAACTTTATTTTAATTAATAACAGTGTTTTAAATAGCATTTGCTATGTTAAACGTGTCTTAAGGTGGATTTATTAGCTGATTCATTTTTCAATGAACTACCATGAATAATATGAATTATTTCATTATTTTCAACTCTAGTTATGGAAAGGGATAAGATAGGTCTGCAAATAAAGTCTTGAATTAGGGGGAAGGTTGACTATAACTGCGAAGGAGAGGACCAGGCAAAATAAATTGGGAGATGATACTGGTGATAAAACATCAACAAACTAGGTGGACTTTTATTTTAAAGGGGAGTTCGTAAGATTTAGGGCCAACAGGTCCCACGAAGGTTGAAAGGCAAAGATGGCAAGTTCAGGGAATCCTGGCTGACAAAGGACATCAAAGATTTTATCAGGGAGTAAAAATAAATAAATGGCAACTGGGAAAATGCAACTGGGACCAAGGGAGTCTGACGAGATATTGAGAGTGTGCGCGACAGAACTTAAGAAAGAAATTAGGAGGCCAAAAAAGGGCCATGAAATATCCTTGGCAAGTGGTGTAAGGATGATTTTCTGACTGGAAGTCTGTGTTACTGGTGCATTTAGCGATCATACTGGATCGCTTGCTGTTTGAGATGTATATTAAAGAATTGGATATGAATGTAGGTGGTGCAATTAGTTAGTCCTTTCTTGAATATATTTAATGATTTATATTTAATGATCCGATGGTAGAAAACTCATAGATTCGGCACTTTTTTTAACCAAAAATAATTTAAATCAACTATTTACAAAAATACACACAAAAATACAAACAAATCCACCACCATAATACAAAATAAACAAATATTCTTAAATATGACATAACTATTTCCCCATCCTTGTTGAGGATACATTCCACAGTTTGGCAATCCCGGAAACCCCGCATGTTGCCAGTGGACAACGCGTAGTCCCTTTCTAGCACCACCCGGGCACGAACGTAACCCTGGGAAAGGGTCAGGCAGACGGCTCAGGCCAGATTCGCCACTCTTTGGGTGAAGAAACTTCTCATCAACCCAGTCCTAAGTGGTTTACCCACATCCTGTCCCTGTGACCCCTGGGTCTGGGCTTCCCCACTACCCATGTCAGGCCAGCAGTCTATAGTTACTTTGTTTCTCTCACCATCCTTTTGAAATCTACTGAGCCACAGCATCGAATTCCAGACTTGGGGATCATATTTTCAATCTCACTTTCAACGAATATGTGTTTCTCAGCAGCAGTAAGAAAAATGTGTCGATGTTTTCACCATGTGGCCTGATGAGCAAAGGGGAGAATGGCCCTGTTTCCCTGTGACGTCTGGCTTCACCCCCCAGCCCTGCCCCTCTGCTTTCAGTCTGAAGAAGGGTTCTGACCCAAAGCATCACCCATCCTTTTTCTCCAATGCTGCCTCACCCGCTGAGTTACTCCAGCACTTTGTGTCTATCTTTGGAGAATAGAGTTGGGTGTGGCACAGATGTAGAGTTGCTGCCTTACAGTGTCAGGGAACCAAGGTCGATCCTGATTATGGGTGCTGTCTGTATGGAGTTTGTACGCACTCCCTGTGACCGCATGGGTTTTCTCCAGGTGCTCCGGTTTCTTCCAACACTCCAAAGATGTACAGATTTGTAGGTTAATTGGCTTTGGTAAAAATTGTAAATTGTTCCTAGTGCGTAGGATAGTGCTAGTGTACGGAGGTGATCACTGATCGGCGAGGACTCGGTGGGGCCTGTTTCCACATTGTATATCTAAAATCTAGTTGCTGGGACTTCCATTGTCCTATGGATGGTGCTACTGGCCTCTGAACACTCAGTACTTGTCCGGTGTTCAGTACTCTCCGCTCTGACTATTTCCCCCCCCCCCCATTACCTGAGGAAACGGAAGGGAATTGTTTGGGAATAATTAGAGAGCAAATACAAGGAACAGTGCACTGTGCATTTCTTGGGCGAGCAGAATGAACTAGAAGTGTTGGGTCAGGCTGAGGTTTGGCTTCTCCCTTATTGCGATGAGTCATTGGATTGCTGAGCATCTCAACAGCTTGACTGTGGTCGGAAGTCTGTGGTCAGGTACCAAGGCAAGCCCTTACACTCAGGTGGTGAAGTGCAAGCTGACTCCACTACTGGTCACCTGGCGGAGATGCTGCTCGCACTGTGACAATTATACCCCTGTTGCAAGTAAGCTCTGACTCCGCATTAATCACAGAACGTAGGAGAACAACATGTGACATGTATAGCACAGGAACAGGCCCTTCAGCCCACAATGCCCGTTTAGTTTAGTTTAGAGGTGCAGCATGGAAACAGGCCTTTCAGCCCACCAATTCCACGCCGACCATCGATCACCCTGTACACTAGTTCTATGTTATCCCACTTTCGCATCCCACACACTAGGGGCAATTTACAGAAGCGATTTAACCTACAAAGCTGCATGTCTTTGGAGTGTGGGAGGAAACCGGAGCACCCGGAGAAAACCCACATGGTCCAGAATGTACAAATTCCATACAGGCAGCACCAGTAGTCAGGATCGTACCTGGGTCTCTGGCGCTGTGAGGCAGCAACTCTACCTCGTGCACAGCAAGGTCGCAGAAACAGCAACATGTTAATGAGTAAGTGATGGGGTAGAAATAAGTTGGAATTCTAAAGCATAAAACAATAAGCAGAATTTCACCTCCACAATTAGCCACTTTTTAATGTATTTGCATGAAGTGGATTCATGCAAGAATGGATTTCTATCTCAGAATGTTTCTAGGTATGGTTGAGAAATACGCATTAGCTGCACTCCAGGAAAATTCCCTCTAAACCTCATCAAATAATGCGATTGGGCCTTTTGCATTCATCTGAGATGGTAGAGGGCATCATCTCGCCCACAAGATGGCAGCTCCAGCAGTGTTGCAAAGGTTGGGCAAACGTGACTAGCTTAGATGGAGCATCTTGGTCAGCATGGAAGAGTTGGGCAACTCTTCACCATCTCCTCCTCACTTTAGTCTAGGCCCAGACAATGAATATCACATGTGGCAGTCCACCCTATTACTTCAGGTGATCGTCCAGGCCCTCAAGAATTGAGTGCTGTTTACAATGACCATGCCAAATAAGTTACCCTGACGCCAAGTAAGGAATAACGGTATGAATTGTGCATTGCACAGCCCGATAAGGAGACAACCAGATTCAATGGCACCATTCCAAAGGGAACTAGCTATCTAACTGAAAAGGAAGTGCATCACAGGACCACGAAGGAAGAGTACGTGAATGAAAACTGTTTCAAAGGAGGCAGCCTTGTAACAATGGATTAAATGGACTTCTTCCACAGTCTCTCAATAAGTGCTCCAGGTCTGTCAATGTGCAGATGTGCAAGCTAGATCATGACATGAGGAGCATACATTACTAATGATACCAGGAATGGGTCCCTGACACTTGCTGGTACCGTACAGAGACAAAACAGATAGAGTCAGACAGCACAGAAACAGACTATGTGGCCCAGCTTATCCAGCGAAGCTCAAATTTACAACAAAGGGACACAAAATACCGGAGTAACTCAGCGGTTCAGGCAGCATCTCTGGAGAACATGGATAGGTGTCGTTTTGGGTCGGGACCCTGAACAAAAGGTTATGCTGATAACTAGATGAGGAAAGATGGTATGCAGTTTAGCGTCATGGAAAATATAGCATGTGATGGTCAGACTGAATGGTCTGCTGTGAATTCTCTTGGTTTCGATAGCACTCCAGAGACTTGAACGGTGGTTGAAACGTCTGAAGAAGAGTCCCGACCTGAAACGTCACCTATCCATGTTCTCCAGAGATGCTGCCTGACCCGCTGAGTTACTCCAGCACTTGAAACCAGTACAATTTCTTGCAAGGTATTGCAGTGTTGAAGGTTTGATTTGCAGACAAGTTCCTATCATTAGGGCTAAAGGGAGAACAAAATCAGGCCCCTCTTACTCTTTCCTCTCTGGTGGTCTCCACTGGAAAGTGTGTCTGGATATGAGAGGCATTCGACTGGGATGTGCCTGTCCCTTCCTATTGGAGTAGTCTGCCCCTCAAAGGTGGGAAAGTAGATAAGGCGCTGGTGGGACACACACATGTGTTCAGCAGTCCTCATCTGATGCTGAGCACCTGTAGGAGGCTGCAGTTTGGGGACTCGAAGGGGGCGTGGAAGGGAGGTATTCATATAAAGTACATCTTGATGCATTTAAGTGAAATGTTGGCTCACTAGGGAGACTGGAGATTTCAGATGAGTAATCCACCGATCTATATCGAGCCTTTGGCACCCATATCATCCCCACTCACACGATTGGATTGCCGTAGCGATACAGCGCATTCCTGCACAATGTTGTCAGGAGTCAGGAGTGTTTTATTGTCATATGTACCAAAACTGAACAATGAAATTCCCACTTGCAGCAGCTCAACAGATGTAGTACTTTGTAAAACCCACAATAAACAACAAAACAGTTATATATATAAATATAAATGATACTTTATTTCATATACACACGCACACACACACGCACACACACACACACACACACACACACACACACACACACACACACACACACACACACACACTGTGTATATATACTGTATATAGTTTGGAGCCTATTTAGAAGTTGTAGTGTTTAATAGCCTGATGGCTGTTCCTGAACCTGGACGTTAGAGTTTTCAGGCTCCTATCTCTTCTTTAGGAGTGAAATGAGAGTGTGGACAGGGTGGTGTGATTCTCACTGAGGATTTGTTATGCCCCTGTCCCACTTAGGAAACCTGAACGGAAACCTCTGGAGACTTTGTGCCCCACCCAAGGTTTCCGTGTGGTTCCCGGAGGTTTTTGTCAGTCTCCCTACCTGCTTCCACTACCTGCAACCTCCGGCAACCACCTGCAACCTCCGGGAACCGCACGGAAACCTTGGGTGGGGGCGCAAAGTCTCCAGAGGTTTCCGTTCAGGTTTCCTAAGTGGGACAGGGGCATAAGGCAGCGACTCGTGTGGATCGGGTCGATGTTGGGGAGGTCAGTACCCGTGATGGACTGGGCAGTGTTCACCACTTTGTGCACTCACTCGCTGTATCGCTGAATCCATGTGTCAGCAATTTCCGAACAATAAGCCTGCTTTTATTTGTCCTGACGACGGAAATACAAGAAGGGTTACGGCAAAAATGGGGTTAAACGTCAGCCCTTGGTCATTAGTGCTTGAGAACCAATCTGAAAAAAAGAATCAAATACCTGAGCAGTGCATACTCCAAGAATAGGCGGGTGCTCCACGGGTGACTCTTTGGTGATATGAGACCCTGGATTTGCTGCTGCTGGGCCCATGCTGCGAAGGGGTCTATTTTTAATCCAGTCAAATTTTCACATCTCCTCAATGGGAAACCTGCCTCAGTCATTGAGCCTGTCGGGACAAATATAATTATGACCCCTTCCCCACCATGTGTTCGACAAGAAAAGATACATTGCCATGCATGCTGTCCACTAAATAACTATTTATGCCCCAAGTCCTGTGTATTTTACAGAAGGCTGTGAAGGCCAAATGAATGTGGTTTTCTTTAAGGAGGAGATTGATAGATTCTTGATTAGTACGGGTGTCAGGGGTCATGGGGAGAAGGCAGGAGAATGGCATTGAGAGAAAAAGATAGATCAGCCATGAATGAATGACGGAATATTAATGGGCTAAACGGCTTAATGCTGCTCGTATAACGAATTAACTTACACACTTATATGTAATATAAAGGAACTGCAGGTGCTGGTTTATACCAAAGATAGACACAAAATGCTGGAGTATCTCAGCGGGTTGGGCAGCATCTCTGGAGAAAATGAATAGGTGACGTTTTGGAATGGGTCCCTTCTTCAGATCAAGGGTGAAGAAAGGTCCCGACCCGAAACATCATCTATCCATGCTCTCCAGAGATGCAGCCCAACCCGTTGAGTTACTCCAGCATTTTAAGTCTATCCTGTCTATTTCAGTTGGCACAGGGAAGAATGTAAGGGAATATCCCAGCTTCCTTCCTTGTGGCATCATAGGTCTGCAAACTGGAAATCCCTCTCCTTAAACACCCTCTCCCTCCATCATGTGGTATTGCGTTACAGCTTTGAAAGCTTCCTTCAGACCCTTGTCTTCAGCCTCTCCGTGGAATGGGAATCATGTAGCGCTGAGAATGTTTACCCAGCTGTTATGAATGAGCAACCTTGCACACCCCAGTCTCCAGGCAGCATTCCATTCCCCTGGGCCACAGGGCGGTGGTGCTAACGGAGCTGCTGCCTCACAGCTCCAGTGGCTCAGGTTCGATCTCGACCCTCGGTGCTGTCTGCGTGGAGTTTGCAAGTTATTTTATTCTGAGGCCATAGCCTCAGAATAAAAGGACGTACCTTTAGAAAGGAGATGAGGAGGAATTTCTTTAGTCAGAAGGTGGTGATTCTGTGGAATTCATTGTTGTGGAGGCCAAGTCATTGGGTATTTTTGAGGCAGAGATTGATAGATTCTTGATTAGTTTGGGTGTCAGGGGTTACGGTTAGAAGGCAGGAGACCTCTCACCCGTCCACCTTTGTGCCCCGGGCATCCGATCTTGAGGGCGGAAAGGCCAGACCCCGGTTCACCCTCCGACCGGCCTCGCTCCTCGCGACTGTTGTTGCCGGATCCCTCTGTTCTTCGGGGGGACGAGTAGGGGGCGGCTCGGCGGCTCCCCCTGCAGGCCACGGCCCGCCGGGTCAAGTATGTCTGTCCGGGCTGCCCACCCAGTCTTGTGCCGTGTTTCATAGTTATTGTTCTCTGCATTTCTCTTGGAGTTGGTGGACTATGAAGGGGATATTCATTGTATCTCTAGATGCAAGGAATCCACATGGATGGCACACAAACAAAAGCTTTTCACTGTACCTCCGTACAAGTGGCAATATTAAACTAAACTAAACTAAACTAACTGTGCTGCTGAGCCACAACTAGTAACTTCACCTCAGCCCTTTGACTGGGCCCTGGAAAACGGTGGAAACTCCGAGCAAGTGAAAGATTGCGGGGAAACGGTTTTCCCCTCCAGCTGAGTGATCGATATTATCTGAAAATATCATTCATTTTGGAATAGGACACCATTCTATGATAGGGTGGCATTGTGGCACAGTGGTAGAGTTGCTGCCTCAGCGCCAGAGACCCGGGTTCCATCCTGAACATGGGTGCTGTCTGTACGGAGTTTGTGACCTGCGTGGGTTTTCTCCAGGAGCTCCGGTTTCCATCCACACTCCAAAGACGTGCAGGTTTGTAGTTTAATCTGCTTCAGTAAAATTGTAAATTGTCCCTTGTGTGTGTAGGATAGTGCTAGTGTGAAGGGTGATCGAAGGTCGACAGGGACATGGTGGGCCGAAGGGCCTGTATCCATGCTGTATCCCTAAACTAAAGTACTAAACTAAAGGACAAGGCTCCGTACTCGGCCCCCTCCTCTTCATCATCTACATCCTCCCCCTTGGTCAGATACTCCGCCACTTCAACCTGGACTTCCACTGTTACGCCGATGACACCCAGATCTACCTCGGCACCAAATCCCCCCACAACCCCCCCCTCTCCCATATCAACTCCTGTTTGTCAGCTATAAAAACCTGGATGCAACATAACTTCCTCAAACTCAACAGCGATAAGACAGAATTCCTCCTCATAGGCTCCAAAGCCACACTCAGCAAAATCAATAACCCCACTCTCACCATCGACGGCACCACTGTCTTCCCATCTCCCCAGGCCCGCAACCTTGGCGTGATCTTTGATTCCACCCTCTCCCTTGAACCTCACATCCGCCATGTCATTAAAACCTCCTTCTTTCATCTCCGCAACATCGCCAAAATCAGACCCTCTCTCACACCTCCCGCTGCTGAAAGACTCATCCATGCCTTCATTTCCTCCGGACTGGACTATTGCAACTCATTTCTCCTTGGCATCAGCTCCACCTACATCAACCGACTTCAACTGGTCCAGAACGCAGCCGCCCGACTCATCACCCACACCAAATCCTGACATCACATCACTCCAGTCCTCAAACAACTTCACTGGCTTCCCATCTCCCACCGGATCACCTACAAAATCCTGATCCTCACCTACAAAGCCCTCCACCATCTGGCCCCCCCATATCTCACTGACCTCCTCTCCCCCTACCAACCCTCACGGTCCCTCAGATCCACATCAGCCGGTCTCCTCTCCATCCACAAGTCCAACCTCCGCAGTTTTGGGGACAGAGCCTTCTCCAGGGCAGCTCCCAGGCTCTAGAACTCCCTCCCCCAACTGAGTCCCGCCTCAAGACCCATCTCTTCACCTCTGCCTATCCTTAGCCCCACGTCCCCCTCCCTTTTCATCTGTGCATTAATTGCCTCATATTGTGTTTTGAATTGAATTCTGTCTTTACTTTGTGTACTAGTCATATCTCTACTATTTATTTCATTCCCCTTACATGTTTTTCCTCTACCTGCTAAATTTTTGTAAGGTGTCCTTGAGACTCTTGAAAGGCGCCCATAAATAAAATTTATTATTATTATTATTACTACAGTCCCTCCCTTCCACAGCACTGCCATTCGGTATAAGCTCAGCCTCAGGTTTTCCCTCAGGAAAGAGGAAACGGCAACAAACTGACCCAGGAGATTAAAAATACACCTAGGATGGCATGCGGGATAGGGTGGTGGGGGAGGGGAAGGGATAGGGACGGTATGACATATGACCAGGGGATTTCCTTGCAAAAAGGGCCTACTGTGTAAACAAGCATTTAATTGGATACACTTACAAAGCATGTTCAGGATGACATTGGACCCGTTTGTGCGCGCCTGCCAAAAGCGTCTCTGTAACCACTAAACCAAACCCCACAGTGATGTTGTTGAAATATAATCCCACATGCACGGCCCTGGTGCTAAGCACAGACTTGTTGAGCAGTGTGTGATTCCAAAATACTTTCAAAAGCTGCATCTCAGTGACATTTATATCCAAAATAATCTACTCTCTTTATCTCAGAAACCAGACAGGAGGACAGCAATAGAATCATAAAGTCATACAGTGTGGAAACAGGCCCTTTGGCCCAACTTGCCCACACCGACCACCACGTCCCATCTACACTAGCCCCATCTGCCCACATTTGGCCCATATCCCTCTAAACATGTCCTATCCATCGACCTGTCTAATTGCTTCTTACATGTTGTGATAGTCCCAGCCTCAACTACCCCTCCCCCACCGGCAGCTTGTTCCATATATCCATTATCCTTTGTGTGAAAAAGTTACCCTTCAGATTCCTATAAAATCTTTCCCCCATCACCTTAAACCTATGTCCTCTGGTTCTCTATTCCTCTAATCTAGGCTAAGTGGTCCTTCCACGCTGGGTCCTCCTTCATTCTCAGCGGTACGTCTTCCGACTCCCAGGTGGCCCTTCCTTCCTCGATATTTTATTCACCTCTATAAGATCACTCCTCATCCTCCTGCAGTACAAGGAATAAAGCCCTAGCCTGCTCAACCTCCCCCAATTGTTCAGACCTTCGGGCCCTGGCAACATGTAATTCTGTAGGAAAGAACTGCAGATGCTGGTTTAAATCATTGGCAATAATCATTGGCCTTTCATTGGCAATAATCGAGGATGAGAGCTATGTTGAAGGTAAATGCTGGAGTAACTCAGCGGGACAGGCAGCATCTCTGGACAGAAGCAGTGGGTGACATTTTGGGTCGAGACCCCTCCTCAGACTGATGTCAGGAGAGGGGGCGGGACAGAGATAGAATGTAGTTGGAGACAGTAAGACTGGTGGGAGAACTGGGAAGGGGGGAGGGGATGGGGAGAGAGGGAAAGCAAGGGCTACTTGAAGTTAGAGAAGTCAATGTTCATACCGCTGGGGTATAAGCTACCCAAATGAAATATGAAGTGCTATTCCTCCAATTTGTGCTGGGCCTCATTCTGACAATGGAGGAGGCCCAGGACAGATAGGGGGAGTTAAAGCGTTGAGCAACCGGGCGGGGGATTAGGTAGGTTAAGGCGGACTGAGCAAAACGATCGCCGAGCCTGCACTTAGTCTCACTGATATACAGGTGTTGACACCTGGAACAGCGGATACAGTAGATGAGGTTGGAGGAGGTGCAAGTGAACCTCTGCCTCACCTGAAAAGACTGTCGTGGTCCTTGAATGGAGTAGATGGGGGGAGGAAAAGGGACAGGTGTTGCATCTCCTGCGGTTGCAGGAGAAAGTACCTGGGGAGGGGGTGGTTTGTAGCAGAGGTAGTTCGGGGATAAGGCCAGTGTACGCCTGGAACAGTGATTGTTTGACGTACCCTACAAAGAGGCAGGCATAGCTAGGGCCCAGGCGAATGCCCATAGCTACGCCTTGGATTTGGAGGAAGTGGGAGGAGTCGAAGGAGAAGTTGTTACGGGTAAGGACCAGCTTAAGTTGTTAAAGGATAAACGGAGGAGTGTGTTAGTAGGATGGAAATTGGCTGGTTCTGCAGTCGGTAAATCTTCTCTGCACCCTTTCCAACGTGACAATAACTTTCCTATAACATGGTGCCCAGAATGGAACACAACTCCAAATGCGACCTATGCAACATCTTATATAACTGCCTCCCAACCTCTATACTCGATACTCTGAATAATGAAAGCCATTGTGACAAAACCCTTTGTGACCACGCTACCCAGTATGATGCCACCTTCAAGGAACTACGTACCTGCATTCCTAGATCCCTCTGCTCTACCTCACATCCCAGAGCTCTACCATTCACCACGTCGGTTCTCCTTAACAATCTGGGTACCTGAAAGTCTTCAGTTAAGGAACTGGATTAATAGCAGATGGTTTGTTTTGGAATCACTGGATGTTATTGTGCAGATATACTTGAGTACAAGAATAAAGACATCTTCTTGCAATTATAATCAGGCCCTGGTGAGACTGCACCTGGAATATTACATCCTGCTCTGGTCTCCCTTCCCCAAGAAGGTTATATTTGGTGATGGAAGGATTGCACACAAAGGTTCATCAGGATGATTGCGACGATTGTTGAGGAGAGGTTGTTTTAGGTCTGTGCTCCCTTCGGTATAGAAGAATAAGAGGTGGTCTCATTGAAACGCATATATTGTAAGTGTGATGAAACTTGAAAGGGTAGATGGAAAGAAAGATGTTTCCCCGATTGAATTACATAGAACCAGGGGACAGCCATTCTAGGTAGGGATGAGAAGATATTTCTTCGCCCTGAGGCCAGTGAATCTTTTAAATACCCTCTGCAAAGGGGCGACAGAGGTTCAGTTGCTGCTTATATTCGAAAGAATAGATTGATTGTGGACATTGAGAGAATCAAAACGCCACTATCCATGTTCTCCAGAGATGCTGCCAGACCTGCTGAGTTACTCCAGCACTTTGTGTCTTTTTGTGTAAACCAGCATCTGCAGCTCCTTGTTTCTACATTTTGACAGACCACAACCTCTGCTGTGTTTAGTTGAGAGTTCAATTTCTGCTGGGTTTATCATAGAATTTAGTATCTCCTGGAGTTCCGTAATGACATCCTTTCATGATGTTCAGTATCTGCCCAGTTTACCTGCTGGAATTTGATCATTGCTTGTCCTATCTGGGACACATGACAATAAACTCTCTTGAATCTTGAATCTATCAATTGGCATACACCCATGACTGAGACCTATTTCCTTCGCTCCATAGATGCTGCCTCACCCGCTGAGTTTCACCAGCATTTCTGTCTACTCATGACTGTGACAGTCTTCTGGCAATGAGTTTATATTCGGTGTGATACTGGGGTTCCTAGTATTTAGGAGACATTTGGGTAGGCAGATGGATATGCAGGGTTCATCGTGGGCCAAAGGGCTTGTCCTTGTGTTGTTCTGTTCTATGTTCTGGGCTTAAGAGCTGGTGTTTTTGTTTTTAGGTTTTTTAGCTTTAGTTTTAGGGATGGTAAAAGGCCCTTTGGCCCATCGAGTCCACGCTGACCACAGATCACCCGTTCACACTACCTATGTCACCCCACTTTCCCATCCACTCCCTACACACTTGGGGCAAGTTACAGCAGCCAATGAATGGACAAGCCCGCACGTCTTTGGGATGTGGGTGGAAACCGCAGCACCCGGAGGAAACCCATGGGAGAACATGCAAACTCCACACAGACAGCACCCGATGTCAGGATCGAACCCGGGTCTCCGGCACTGTGAGGCACCAGCCCTACCAGCTACGCCACTGTGCCACCCATCTGCTGGGCCTGAGGAGAATCTGGGTATAATTTTTCACATTCCTGGCCATTAAAGTGATCTATTTTGATTAGATATGCCTGACGGGACTCGGGTAGATCGCACAACTCCAGAAGATAAGATTTATGTGTTTGCTGGGCCAAAGAAATTGCTAGGGCCTTTGGAGAAGCTTGGTTTGGAAACTGCTTGGTATACAGATAAACCTTTACACCTCAGCTGTTAATTTAGTTTTGTCTCACACTTTCAGCTTGTTAGGGGATTAAGATGTATAAATCCTGCAAACTCGTTAGCAGTGCTTCATTTCCCCAGGATGATAAGGCTGCTTACCTCATTATGCTACCCATTTTTTGCCAAAATAAAAATCTCCTGCTTGAAGCCTCGCTGAAGCAGTGTGTGATTATGCATGAAACCATCGCTGCATACTCACCAGAAACAGCCAATCTTTTGCTGATAAGAAGCAAGTAACATTCCTGAGATGTAGGTTTCATATAACGATAAATTCCCATTTGTTTTTAGTTTAGTTTAGAGGTACAGCGCAGACAGAGGCCCATCGGCCCACCCAGTCCACACGACCCACCCAGTCCACACGACCAACAATCCTCGTTCATTAACACTGTCCTACACACACAAGGGGCAATTTTACATTTATACCAAGCCAATTAACCTACAAACCTTTGGAATGTGGAAGGAAACCGAAGATCGCGGAGAAAACCCACGCGCTCACGGGGAGAACAGGTAAAACTCCGCGCGGACAGCACCCGTAGTCGGGATCGAACCCGGGTCTCTGGTGCTGTAAGCGCTGTGAGGCAGCAACTCTACCACTGCGCTCCTTGGTGAAATATCCTGACACACACCAATGTGAGCGGCAGAGGAGGAATGAAAAAAGAAATCAAATGCAAAATCTGCAGAGCGGTAATACAATATTTTGAGCATTAAAGTGAGCAGGCAAAATTTTGTTAGGAGAATTGCAGAGAGGGTTCACGGAGGTTGATTCTTTTTGGTGAGAAAAAAATCTGCAAAATCCTTTAAAACAGACAACCATTTTCTAGAAAATCAGAGCAATTTATTTCACTGATTGACAATATCTGCAGGGCTGCACAGTGGCACAGTGGTCGACTTGCTACCAGTTGGTAGAGTTGCAATAACAGTGTACAGAAAGAAATAATGCCTCCAAGCCTACATTTTTCAGAGCCCATTTGGAGGTTGTAGTGTTTAATGGTTGTAGTGATGGCTGTAGGGAAGTAGCTGTTTCTGAACCTGGACGGTACAGTTTTCAGGCTCGTATCTTTTCTTCCCTTCTTCCGGAAGGCAGGAATGAAATGAGTGTGTGGCCAGGGTGGTGTGGGTCTCTGATGATGCTGGCTCCCTTATTGTGGCAGCCTTCATTGTAAATGCCTTCGATGGTGGGAAGGTCAGTAACCGCGATGGACTGAGTTGTGTTCACTGTGGGGCGGGGAGGGGGGAAGAGGACAGTGAGAAAAGGGGAGAGGCAGAGGCTTCTGAAAGCTTTGTCTGGTGTTCCTCACCAACACCCAGCCCCTCCCCCCCTCCCCCTTCCACCAAGTGAGTCAAACCTCCGTGCAACGATCGGGCGTTTGCCAACGAAAGAGGTTGACCCTGCAGGAAGCTACTCAGCATCGGGAAAATCTGGAACTGAGTAGAGTATGCAGCTCCGGGGACTGGGTGGTGACTTATTAGTACAGTGTCTTCTCAGCCAACTCTGAAAGGGTTTATCCAGGACCAGGGAATTGCACAGCACAGAAGGAAGCCATCTGACATGTCCCCCTGGTGCTGCCTCATTCAAAGAATGAGCCAGTCCCACCCTCTCCCTTGATTTTTGATTTCCTTTGTAAGCACACACTCACTTCCCTTTTGAAAGTAACAATTGAATCGGACTCCACCATTCTTTCTGGCCTGCGAGTTGCAGAAAGTAACTTGCCAATAACACACATGCACACACATTCTCGCACACACCCACAACCACACACACACACACACACACACACACACACACACACACACACACACACACACACACACACACACACACACACCCCCCACACACACACATTCTCACACACACACACACACACACACACACACACACACACACACACACACACACACACACACACACACACACACACACACACACACACACACACAAATACACACCCATCCACAAAGACATGCATTCTCACATCCATTCATGAAAACACACACAGCCAAAATCACATACACTAACACACGTACGTGCAGGTGCACATATACACACACACACACACACACACACACACACCTTAAGCACACTGAGACGCACTCATTTGGATACACACAAATAAACACACTGTTACACACACACACACACACAAATACATACAGAAAAATGCACACAAACACACACACACAGAGACACCATGCACACACTTAGACTTCTACAGACACACATTTATATGTGTTCACACCTTCTCAACAACAAAGATACACCCTTATTTTTGTATACCGTCCTTCACGGACAGATTTTCCCACACACCCATACACTGGTGTAACCACTAACACTATCACCCACACTCACTGCATCTTGCGTAAGACATTTGTCACATGCCAGTCGGGGTGACGATGCACTTTAACACCATGCACCCTTCTTAATCTGAATTGGCAGCTTTGTGCACTTGAGATGGGTGGAGCAGTGGCTGTTCTTCAGTGGGGATGAGACTCCCGCCTCCAAACTTCTCTTATCCAGCCAGCAGATGGTTCAGAGACCGCCAGTGGTGAGAAGCAGCTGTTTACCTCCCAATCCACTAAACCTGAGAAAAGATGAATGTTTAAGAAGGAACTGCAGACGCTGGAAAATCGAAGGTACACAAAATTGCTGGAGAAACTCAGCGGGTGCAGCAGCATCTATGGAGCGAAGGAAATAGGCAACGTTTCGGGCCCGAAACGTTGCCTATTTCCTTCGCTCCATAGATGCTGCTGCACCCGCTGAGTTTCTCCAGCATTTTTGTGCACCAAAAGATGAATGTTTTTGTTTAAGGCTAGGATTTCATTAGCTCTACTGGATTCAATGATTCGATGATACTTTATTGTCACATGTACTTAGGTACAGTGAAATGCTTTGTTTTGCATATAACTAATCATACAACAGACCTCACTAGGCGGTACACAAGTGTCGCCACGTTTTGGTGCAAGCAACGTTACAAAAGTTCACTATCTACTGTCTGGCAGCAGGTCTACCATCCCCTTCCCCTTCAGGCCAACCTTCCTTCTCGGCGGCCCCAATGGGTAGCTCTCTGAGGGCCTCCCCGATCTCCGACATACAAAGGTGATCATTACAAATCAAGCCATTTCTGCGTTTTAATAAGATTAATGCCCCACTTGTGGCATCATGCCTGGCACATTATCAATGCAGTGTGTGGCATGCAGATCCTTGCAATGCCTCACCAGTTTGACCGACACTTGGGTCTTCATAGCAATCTCACCATTTCAAACAATCCAGTAGGTGGGTTTGAATTGTCCATCTGACCTGGGTTTTGAATTCATATTACTGGATTAGTGGCCCTGGCTTCTGCATTGTTGATCCAGCAACATAACTGGATTATAACGCAGCACTTTGACAAGTAGTAATGAGATGACATTCCAATTTGTACCCCTTCCACTTCTTAATCCCATTACCTGCTCTCAACCTCTCTGTTCAATGGCATGAAATAGAAATTTTAGTTTTAGTTTTTAGTCATAGAGATACAGCGCAGAAGCAGGCCCTTCGGCCTATCGGGTCTGTGCCGACCAGCGATTCCCGCATATTAACACTATCCTACACACACTAGGGACAATTTTTACATTTACCAAGCCAATTTACCTACATGGGGGTGCGGGAGGAAAACGAAGATCTCGGAGAAAACCCACGCAGGTCACGGGGAGAACGTACAAACTCTGTACAGACAGCACCTGTAGTCGGGATCGAACCCGGGTCTCCGGCGCTGCAAGCGCTGTGAAGCAGCAAGTCTACCATGCCGCCCTCCCAGAGATGTCCCAACCCGCCTCCACATCCTGACTCCCTAAGCAGCTGGAAACCACACTTGTACAGATGCTTATTGCGAGCATGGTTGGACATGCTTGCGTTTCCTCCTGCAGTTGAATAAATTGCCCAAGACTCTAGTTTTCGGACCAGAGGCCCATGACTAATGGTGTGCCCCAGGGATCGGTGCTGGGCCCATTGCTGTTTGTGGTTTATATCAACTATTTGGATGAGAATGTGCAAGGCATGATTAGTAAGTTCACAGCTGAGACTAAAGTGGGCGGTTTCGTAGAAAGTGGTTATCGAAAAATGCAGCAGGGTCTTGATCAGCTGGGCAAACAAACCCTGCAATGGCTAATGGAGTTTAATCCAGGTAAATGGCAAGATGTTCCATTTTGGGAAGTCAAAACATGACCAGACCATCACAGTGAATGGCAGGGCTCTGGGGAGCCTTGTAGAGCAGAGAGATGTAGGAGTACAAATACATAGTCCCCTGAAAGTGGCGTCACAAGTAGGTGGGTAAACAAGGCTTTTGATACATTGGCCTTTATTTAGCGTATATAGAGTATAGCATTTGGGACGTTATACTACAAGACATTGGTGAGGCTGAACTTAGAGTCATAGAGTCATTGATCCATAGAGTCAGTGTGGACAAAGGCCCATCAGCCAACTTGCCCACACCGACCAACATGTCCTATCTACACTTGTCCCACACTGTGCGTTTTCCCGATCTATTCCTCTCACGATTTTGTACACTTCTGAATGATCACCTCCCGTCCTCCTGTGCTCCAAGGAATAGTGTCCCAGCCTGCTCAACCTCTCCCTATAGCTCAGGCCCTCGAGTCCCGACAACATCCTCATGAATCTTCTCTGCACCCTTTCCAGCTTGACAACATCTTTCCTATAACACGGTGTCCAAAACTGAACACAACACTAAATGTGGCCCAACCAACATCTTATGATTTTGAGTACTCTGCTCAGTTTTGGTCACCCTGCTCTGGGAAGGATGTCATTAAGCTCAGATGTGCGTAGAGAAGATTAACAAGGATGATGCCAGGGCACAAGGGCCTGAGCTGTAGGGAAAGCTTGGGCAGGTTAGGAATTTATTCCTTGGAGCACAGGAGGCTGAGGCTGATCTTCCAGAGGTGTATATGATCATGAGGGGAATAGATATGGGAAGGGGGAATCAAGATCCAGAGGACATAGGTTTATGTTGAGAAGGGAAAGATTTAATTGGAACTTGAGGGGGAATCTTTACCACTCAGAGAGTGGCGGGTATGTGGAACGATCTGCCAGAGGAGGTAGTTGAGGCAGGTATTCTCACAGCATTTCAAATACTCTTGGACAGGTACATGAATAGGAAAGGTTGAGAGTGATATGCCAAATGTGGGAAAATAGGATTAGTTTAGATGGATCTTAGTTGTCATGGTTGAGTTTGGCTTGAGGGCCTGTGTCTATGCTGACTATGACTTTAATTGGAGTAGGATTACTCAGGCATCTGTACCTCTGCAAAATTCCCAGTCAGGATTCTGGAACTGATAATGAAATGGAGGAAAAAGTGATTTAATGTAGGATGAGAGTAAATGGGTGGTTGAAAGTCAGCTGTCTTGAGTGGGTCACAGGACATGTTTCTGTGCTGTGTATCTCCCTGGGGCTCTGACTTTAATGAGGGAAAAGGTCAGAACAATTCCAGATCAACATCAGTCTGAGGAAAGCTCTCGACCCGAAACGTCACCCATTCCTTCTCTCCAGAGATGCTGCCTGTCCCGCTGAGTTACTCCAGCATTTTGCATCAACCTTCAACATAGCTCTCATCCTCGATTATTGCCAATGAATGGCCATTGAACTTGGAACAAGAAGTCGGCACGGTGGCGCAGTGGTCGAACTCCTGCCTTACAGCACCAGAGACCCGGGGTCCATCCTGACTACGGGCGCTGTCTGTATGGAGTTTGTACTTTCCTGCGTGACCCGCGTGGGTTTTCTCCGAGATCTACGGTTTTCTCCCACACTCCAAAGACGTTCAGGTTTGCAGTCGAATTGGCTTGGTACAATTGTAAATTGTCCTGAGTGTGTGTGTTATAGCGTTAGTGTGCGGGGATCGCTGGTCGGCGCGGACGTGGTGGGCCGAAGGGCCTGTTTCCGAGCTGTATCTCTAAAACTAAACAACTAAAACTAATAGGTCTCGTAAAGTCATCATGTTCCTTAAGGAAAGACCAACAGGCAATTCAACCACTGGTATTGGAGTTCCCTTTCAGATGTCATTGTAATCCATATCTGAAGGTCTCGACCCAAAACATCACCCATTCCTTCTCTCCAGAGATGCTGCCTGTCCCTCCGAGTTACTCCAGCGTTTTGTGTCAATCCAGGAGATAAAACTGGGCGCAGTCCATGACCCCAGACACAACTCTAACCAAAGTGCACACCTCACCCCTTTCCCCGAGGAACATCCACCATCCATACCATTGGGAGAATATTTCCTCCGCACTACCTGCCCATTCTTAGTTTAGAGATACAGCACGGAGACAGGCCCTTCAGCCCACCAGGCCCTCGCTGACCAGCGATCCCCGCACCTTAACACTACCCTACACACTGGGGACAATTTACAATCTTGACCGAGGCCAATTAACCTACAATCCATAACGTCTTTGGAGTGTGGGAGGAAGCCGGAACACCCGGGGAAAACCCACGTGGTCACGGGGCGAACGGACAAACTCCGCATAGACAGCACCGTAGACAGGATGGAACCTGGGTATCTGCCGCTGTGAGGCAGCAACTGTGCCACCGTGCCACCCCTCTGCCCAGGTGGGACGTGTAGATGGGGCATGTTGGTCGGTGTGAGCAAGATGGGCTGAATGGCTTGTCTCCACACTGCATGGCGCTATGGCTTTATTCCCAGATGGCATTCACGTCACTGCTCTGCAGAAGAAGATTGCTCTGACTTTAATAACCTGCCCATTTACAGCCATGAATACTAATCACATGGTGTATGAGTTTGCCTGCTCACTCAATCAGGGTGTAGAGAGGTGCTCGCATGTGAAGACTGTGGATTCAATGTGAAGCACTGATTGTAGCACCTTACGCTAACATAATGATCTAAATCAATGGCAGAAGCTGGCAGGGAGTTACAACAGGGAATTACAAGCAAGTTACTTTGTTAGCACCCACGGACAGAAAAAATGCAAACTTGAACGTGGTCCCAAAGACAATCACCAAGGCAGCTTAAGATGGCATGTCTCAGGATCAACCCTTTATCAGAACTGATGGGGAGGACACTTAGATCGATCATGTATTTCAGTTTGTCTGCATCAAATTGTTTCATTGCCAGACCTGTCATTCTGAAAAGGGGATGTGAGGGAGATACAGCATGGGGTGTGGTTCTGAGATTGACTCGATACTGAAATACTTTTGCATGCATTGCTAATTACAAATAATTCCACATAACTCCATCAAAAGGAGAAGTGAGAGAAAGAGAGGGAGTGAGAAAGAGAAAAGAGAGAGAAAGTGGGGGAGAAAAAGAGGGGGGAGAGGGAGTGAGGGGAAAGAGAGAGGAGAGATAGAGAATGTGGGGGAAAGAGATGAATAGAGAGAGAAAGACAGAGAGTGGGGCAAAGAGAAAATGGGGGGAGAGATAGAAAGTGCCGAAAAGAGAGAAGGATGGAGAGAGAAAGACAGTGAGAGTGGGGGAAAGAGAGAGAGGGGGGAGAGATAGCTTACAGCTGCAAGAACGTGTAGCAATCAATAAAGGGCTATAGGCGTATTGCGAGTTTATGTACAGGGACATATCTATCCATGCACTGTATACTTTTATTTATACTTATGCATTTTAAATATGTATGTCATGTTTTATACTTTGGCAATATAACAATTTTTTTTTATCATGCCAATAAAGTTTTTAATTGAAAATTGAATTGAAAATAGAAAGTGGGGAAAAGAGAGATGGATAGAGATAGAGAGAGATTGAGGGAGAGAGGGTGGAGGAGAGAGGGAGAGAGAGAGAACGGAATTTCCACCATTTCTTTAGTCATTGACGGAACATAGAATACAAAGAACATCAAAGATTGGCAAATATTGCAGCATTGTCACTTTGTGTCAACGTCCCATTGTGCAAAAGATACTTTTAGAATGTGAAGGCACTGATTTAGGCAGACACAAATTGATAAAGGTGAGTAAACAGAACAGGAACTTTGTTCCCTGTGCCAGGCTCGAAGTACAAATGTAGAATGTTCACACCTCCAAGTGAAATATGAGTATGAACACCATCACGAATGAAAATAGAACATACACTTCATGGGGGATGAAATTCAACACCACTGCAAACAGTAACACAAAGAGAAGAATGTTGGCCACCTCGTCCACCTAGCCAGAGTTGCCTTGTTATTCCAGAAACCAAGTCCAATTTCCTCCTTTAAACTTCTGTTACCTCATTTATGCTGACAATTTCCCAAACCTGGCGGCTCAGTGGGGCAGTTTGTAGAGTCACTGCCTCACAGTGCCAGAGACCCGGGCTCAATCCTGACTTTGGGTGCTGTCTGTGTGGAGTTTGCACGTTCTCCCTGAGGTTGCGTCGGTGTTTAGTAGGCCAGCGTCTATGTTGCGCCTCGCTGTATCTCCTTTTGTACCCTGTTTGTCAAATTCAATATGAATTCCACATTTAAATTACGGAAGTAGCAAAGAGGATAACGTGTATCTTGCTTACAGTCGATTTTACAAAGAACGATTTTTATTTTAGTTTAGCCAGCAATACTACAGGTATGATCGACCATAGTGCGAGATGAGTGTATGCATGTTTGATCTTAGTCATCCTCCTGTTTAGTGCCACAGGGAATGTACTTCCTCAGTAAAGCTGAAAATATCCTTTGTTACTTAATCTGGGTTAAAATCCCACTTGTAGGTTAAATACAGGCGCCCTGTTTAGTCCTGATGTTATCTGAACTTTAAAATGGAGACACAAGGAACTGCAGATGCTGGTTTACAGGAGAGAGAAAAACAAAGTACTGGAGTAACTCGTTCAAAAGGGTCTGAAGAAGGGTTTCGGCCCGAAACGTCGCCTATTTCCTTCGCTCCATAGATGCTGCTGCACCCGCTGAGTTTCCCCAGCAATTTTGTGTACCTACTGGAGTAACTCAGCGGGTCAGGCAGCGTCTCTGGAGAACATGGATAGGTGATGTTTCTGGTTGGGACCCTGCCTCCTCAGTTATAATAGCTCCTGTGTCTTTTATTAGAGAGAAGACTTTCATTTGCTTGAACAGCTTTGTTTTTTAGTCCCAGTAGTACAGGCAGTTTAGATTAGTTTAGAGATACAACATGGAAACAGGCCCTTCGGCCCACCGAGCCCACCCGTTCACACTAGTTCTATGTTATCCCACTTTCACATCCACTCCCTGCACACCAGGGAACAATTTTTGCTGAAGCCAATTAACCTACAAACCCGCACGTCTTTGAGATGTGGGAGGAAACCGGAGCACCCAGAGACAACCCACGCGGTCACAGGGAGAACGTGCAAACTCCACACAGACAGCACCCGAGGTCAGGATCGCACCCAAGTCTGTGGCACTGTGAGGCAATGGCTCTACCAGCTGAACCACTGTGACCCCCCCCCACTGTTCTCTGTACCCCCACCTCTGAAACTTGGAATCCGTTCCAGACCATGTCTGCAGGCTTCCTCTCATGCACGGCATTAAGGATCGTAAATGTGTTTGAAGTCATTTCGAGCCGCGGGTTTACAGTAAATGAGCAGACTTTCAGTAATGTGTCCAACAGAAGTCAGGTGAGGGAGTGGAAATGCCACTTTGGTTCAGTATGGGGTGTCGTTCTGAGTTTGATATACTGTTGAAATACTCTTGCACGCGTCCTTATAACTCAAGCACTCTAGTTGCAACAAACAAATTACAAGGTTTTAATCTAATCTTACGATTGTAATAAAGCGAGCAGTCTTGTTCCCGTGCCAGATAATGTTATCAGAATCAAAACTAGAGTTTTATGTTTGTGTATGAATGCTATAAACAGCTGAGCCCCTCAATTAGACATAGTCTGCACATCGCTACTACAATCTGTTACATAGCCAGCGGCGGCATGGTGGTACAGCGGTAGAGTTGCTGCCTTACAGTGCCAGAAACCTCGGTTTGACCCTGACTACGTACTGTCCATGTGGAGTTTGCACGTTCTCTCTGTGACCGCGTAGGTTTTCTCCAGATGCACTGATTTACTCCCAAACTCCAAAGATGTGCGGGTCTGTAGGTGAATTGGCTTCTGGAAATTGTCCCTAGTGTGTAGGATAGAACGAGTGTACGGGTGATCATTGGTCGGCGCAGACACGGTGGGCCGAAGGGCCTGTTTCCACGTTGTATCTCTAAACTAAAGTCCGCAGGTTGTGACAGGGTTCAGTTCTTGCAGATTGTCCGCAAGCCAAACCGTTGCAAAGCAAACCATCCATGAGTTGGAAATGGTCCAAATCATTAGATCACAGAAACATCTATGATGGGGCAGCGAATGGGCTTGGAAAGATGCAGCACCAGCCAGCTTCACTGACATAGAGTTATAGAGTTATAGAGCATGAAAATAGGCCCTTCAGCACAACTTGCCCACACAGACCAACATGCCCCATCTGCACTAACTCCACCTACCTGCGTTTGCCCCATAACCTAAACCTATCCAATCCATGTACCAGTCTAAATGTTTCTTGAACATTGCGATAGTACCTGCCTCAATTACCACCTCTGGTAGCTCATTCCATATACTCATCACCCCCTGTGTGAAAAAGGTGCCCACAGATTTCTTTTAAATCTTTCCCCTGTCACCTTGAACCTGTGTCATCTGGTTCTCGATTCCCATATGCTATGTAAAAGATCCAGTGCATTCACCCTATCTATTCCCCTCATGATCTTATACACCTCTGCAAGATTACACTAAGGGATAAAGTCCTAGCCTGCTCAACCTCTCCCAATACAGTAGCTCAGGCCCTCGAGTGCACTCTTTCCAACTTGACAACATCTTTCCTGTAACTGGGTGACCACAAGTGAACACAATACTCCAAATGTGGCCTTACCAATGTCTTGTACAACTGTAACATGACCTCCCAACTTCTATACTCAATACCCTGACTGATGAAGGCCAATGTGGCGAAAGCCCTCTTGACCACCTCATCTACCTGTGACACCACTTTCAACGAACTATGTACCTGACTCAGTGAGTCTGCTCAACACTCCTAGCCCTGCTTGGCTTTCCCCAGCCCCGGGTTGTTGAGGCTTTGGGGGAGAGAAAGCAGGTGGAAATGCCCTGTTCCCAGCTGGCAGAAGATGCCTGCAGCCCCGATACAGTCAATAAATCCATCCCCAATCCATCCTGCTGGTCTCCCAATGTTTGTTTGGGATGCCCTTAAATGAGGTGCCCCTAACCCAGAGAGCACCTGTATCATCTATCTCTCCTTTTGTTATTGTAGTTTAATTTAGTTTAGTTTAGGTTAGAGATGCAGCGTGGAAACAGACCCTTTGGCCTACCGAGTCCACGCCGACCAGCGATCCCAGTACGCTAATACTATCCTACACACACTAGTGACAATTCACAGTTTTACCAAGGCAATTAATCTGCAAACCTGTGCATTTTTGGAGCATGGGAGGAAATCGGAGCACCCGGAGAAAACCCACGCAGGTCACGGGAAGAACATACAAACTCTGTACAGACAGCACCCAAGATGGAACCCGGGTCCCTGGCACTGTAAGGCAGCAACTCTACAGCTACGCCAGTGTGCCGTCTCACCATACCGTGCTGCTTCATTAGGTTTGCCTTATAGATATGAGCCGTGGTCATGTGAAGCTGGTAGCTGTCGATCCGGCCCACGCTCAGAAGATCCGGCGACCACGTCCTGGAAGAGGTCATAAGGTTATAAGTTCCAGGAACAAAATTAGGCCATTCGGCCCATCAAGTCTACTCCAGCATTCAATCATGGCTGATGTCTCTCTCCCTTCTCACCCCATTCTCCTGCCTTCCCCCCATAACCCTTGACACCCGTACTATCAAGAATCTATCTATCTCTACCTTAAAAATATCCATTGACGGCCTCCACAGCCTTCTGTGGCAATAATTCCACAGATTCACCACCCTCTGAGTAAAGATATTCCTCCTCATCTCCTTCCTAAAAGAACGCACTTTAATCAAAACATTTTTCACACAGAGAGTGGTGAATCTCTGGTACTCCCTGCCACAGAAGGTAGTTGAGGTCAGTTCATTGGCTATATTTAAGAGGGAGTTAGATGTGGCCCTTGTGGCTAAAGGGATCAGGGGGTATGGAGAGAAGGCAGGCACAGGATACTGAGTTGGATGATCAGCCATGATCATATTGAATGGCGGTGCAGGCTCGAAGGGCTGAATGGCCTACTCCTGCACCTATTTTCTATGTTTCTATGTTTCTAATTCTGAGGCTATGACCTCTGGTCCTGGACTCTCCCACCAGTGGAAACATCCTCTCCACATCCTCTCCACATCCTCTCCATCCAAGACTTTCACTATTTGGTAAGTTTTAGTGAGAGGCAAGACTGCATGACTAAAGCCAGCAGCAACAGGCTCTTTCCCGTACTGCCATGTTATCACATGTCAGGTGATTAATCAAACAGCAGGTATTAGCAGACATTTATGGTTCCACTCTGAGTAATGAACTTCATAAATATGTGACAAGCCTCCATGAAGTTTTCTTTTCTCAGTTTGATATCACGATATACTGGACCTGTTTGTGGACGTCCATTTCGTCAATTCTATTTTTTTTTTTTTAGATGAACAATTCCCTGACTGTTCAAAACGATGACTTTGCATGTTAAAGATGCAGTCAAATAAACAAGGGTTTCCTTGTTAAAAGTCACCCTGGGGAGATGGTTACTGTTGTGAGAGCAGCGGAAAGCACTGGCGAGAGTATGTACTGAGAGTGAATTGGGCCGGGGGGGACAATTAATGCGGTGACACAGTTGAATGCACCACTACTGTATGCTGAGAGGGAAATGGGTCAGGGCCTCAATGGCTAGAGCTGTGTGCCTTGAACTAGTTTTACACGGCACAGTAGCAGAACAATTAAGTCAGTGGACTAGCAACTGACATTTTTGAACTGAAGTTATAGAAAAGATTGAAACATGAGTTTCTGTTATAGTTTTGGAGCCTTCCCTCACATTGGGAAACTTTGATCCCGCTGTGTGGGGATGTTTGTGTTCTGTGCTCTTTATTATTCCTATGGCTGTATGGCGACCACACATTGGTACCAATTGGTACATTTGACAAATAATTGTATCTTGTATCTTGTAGTTCTAGATAGTTCTAATTCAAATCCCATCATAATTCAAGTAATTAAATAAACCTAAAATGTAAACGATATATGCTGACGACATTAGCCATGAGCTAAAGACACAAAGTGCTGGAGTAACTGAAGGGTCAGGCAGCATCTCTGGAGAACATTGGACTCTGTCTATGGACCTGATGTGCCACACGATCCTTCACTGAGAGAGTACTAATCATTGATCCTCCTTGTATGTCCCTCATTTATTCTTTGAAACTTGTCCCATTAGAAAACAACAACTTGCTTACACCTCAGTTTGCTCCAATGGGCTTTACTCTTTGAAAGGCAATCGCCGCTGCACATACGGTGGAGGCAAAAGGAACGGCAGATGTTGGAATTCTGAGCAAAACACACAAAGTGCCTGAGTAACCCCGCGGGACAGGCAGCACCTGAGGACTTTGGGCCGGGATCCTTCGTCAGACTGAAGAAGGATCCCAACCCGAGACGTCGCCTGTCCATTCCCTCCACAGATGCTGCCTGACCCTTTGAGTTCCTCCAGCACTTTGTGTGTAGCACATATGATAACCAGTGTGCACACAGCAAGCAGCAATGCAGTAATGACCATGGACATTGACTAAGTGATGAGCATTGGCCAGGATGTCACACCTTCATGGGATCTCATGCCCCTTGTGTTTCCAACATGAATTGTGACAGCAATTCTTAAAGTCCTCTATCGACTGTAAACCATTTGAGGAGCCTTGTGGAATTTGATATGTTAGAAGTCTTTCCTTGCTTCCTGTGGCTCTAGCTGTGCTTTCCATTGAGAAGCCAACTCTAGCCTCTTTGAACAGGGTCTAATGAAAGAGTGTCAGAGAACTGGGAGTGTGTTGGCATTTTCAGAGGGTCCTCAGAGAGCAGGCAAATGTTTGCAAGGGTTCCCTTAGGACTTCACCAGCATTTGTCGGAGGTTCTTGGGATGAGGCCAATGATTGCAGGGGCTTGTTCAAGAGCAAGTCATTACTTCCATACAGGAAATCCTGCTCTGAATAGTGGCTTGAAATTCCATCACTTATAAGGGGGAGAATATATGAAAGCATTAAGCAGAGCCAAAGAAATGAAGTGTGGATGTCAAACTTGAGGGAAAAGAGGCAGAGTAAGGGAAAAGTCTGAAAGTATATGACATGAGCAGTCGAACTTTAGAAGCCTACTACAGTAGAATAGATTCTCATGGGTGTTGTTAGAAGAACATCATCCTATCTGGGAAATATCCTCCATTAGTCATTCCTGAGATGCTGGTATTTGTCTTGGCTGTGTAGCCAACAAACTCATTTTCTTATGTTCAGTTTATATACAGAGGACAGAGGGCAAAAGTTGCTGAGTGAATCTGCCAGCTGTTCGGCACCTTCCCATGTCAATAGTTCTCACACGAGGGGGAGACCAAACGTAGCTCTACACTGATTCAGAACAAATGGTGAAAAGTCGCTTTGGCAAATGATGTAACCTCGGTTTGATAAAAAAGTAAATCCATAATCTCTAATGTTTGTTTACATACCCTGGACGTGGAAAATGGCGCCACAACATGGCGGCTCTTGCATGCGGGCTCAGTCGACTATCTCTAAACAATTTCTAATCGGGGATGGTATGGCAATACTCTATTGGATTGTTTGTACAAAAATAATTTCACCATGCATTTGCACTTCACGCATGTGACAAGAAGGCACCATAGACCCATTGGGCCGCAGAGGCATACAGCAAAGAAACAGGCCCTTCAGCCCACCTAGGCCACACCAATAGTCAAACAACGGACCACACATTGGTGCAGCTACTTCCTCATGGCGGCGGAGGCCCAGGTTCGAGCCTGACCTCAGGTGTTGTCTGTGTGGAATTTACATGTTTTCTCTGTGACCGCGTGGATTTGGTCCTGTGCTATGGTTTCCTCCCACTTTCCCAAAGACGTGCGGGTTTGTATGTTAATTGGACTCTGTAAATTAACCCCTAATGAATAGGGAGTGGATGCAAAGTGGGATAACATAGAATTAGTGTAAGCAGGGATCAATGGTCGGCATGTACTCGGTGGGCCGAAAGGCCTGCTTCCATGCAGTATCATAGAAACATAGAAATTAGGTGCAGGAGTAGGCCATTCGGCCCTTCGAGCCTGCACCGCCATTCAATATGATCATGGCTGATCATCCAACTCAGTATCTTTCAACACCCATTTACATTAATCCCTTTTTTGAAATTGTTTTTTGAATCTTTTTCATTTTTATGTCTTCTCTATCCACCTGTCCAGACCTGCATATGGAAAGTGACTGGTGCCTTCACGAGTGTGCTTGCCTGGGGCTGGGAAGACTCAGTTGAGAGATATTTTTCCTCATCAATATGAAACAAATGTTTCCCTCTACCAATTCCTCGATCACCAATCTTCCCACACCAGCCTCTGCCACACACATGTTCCAACACTGGCTGCAAATTCTATTGATGCGTTACTGTCGGCAATAGACAAAAGAAGTTGGAGTAACTCAGCGGGCCAGGCAGCATGTCTGCAGACATTTTGATTCGAGACCCTTCTTTAGACTCGACTCGAAACGTCATCTATTCCCTTTCTCCAGGGATGCTGCCTGGCCCGCTGAGTTACTCCAGCTGTTTGCGTCTATCTTCGGTTTAAACCAGCCTCTGCAGTACCTTCCTATGCACGATACATTACAGTCGTCAGGTTATTCAGAGTTGAATAACTCATAGCTGCAGAATGAGATTCCGGATGAAGTGTTACAAAGCAACAGCCTTGTGAAAGGAGCCTAGAGAAATATGTCTGAATGAGTTCTCCTCGTGAGGCCTTGCTCTCTCGCTTGCAAAGATTTGCTCTCGGAGAACAAGAGTGATGGGCCTTTTAAGAATATTGAACCAAAAATCTCATGAGAGTTAATATTCCAGTAACTTGCTCAAAAATCACCTGGTAATACTATCTGTCCACAGACACAAAATCAATATTTGCTGAATATCTAACTTCCCTCACATATAATTTGGCAGATTCTACTTATCCAGATGCTCTGAGCTGCCATTAACTTGTATCATGATGTTATGATCAACCAATTTCTATTGAAAATTTAATGGGAACCAGTAAATGTTTTGGTTTGTAATGTAAGTACATGCTATTGATCAAGTGACTGACAGCAATGTAATACAAACCAGAGCAAAGAATATTTCCCCTAATAAGCACAGATTTCTGTGTTAAAAAAAATCCCGCAATCCAATATTCCCAGAGTGGAACATAGCTAAAAGGAAGCTCATGACACTAAACATGGTGGTATCGTAGATAGTGAAGATGGTTGTCAAAAATTGCAGTAGCATCTTGATCGGTTGGACAGGTGGGCTAAGGAATGGTTAATAGAGTTTAATACAGAGAAGTGCGAGGTGTTGTCATTTGGAAAGTCAATCTGGGGCAGGGCCTACATAGTGGATGCTAGGGCTCTGGGTAGTATTGTAGAGCAGAGGGATCTGGGAGCGCAAACCCATACAATACCTCTTTGAAAATGGCAACGCAAGTAGATAGGGTGGTTCTAGAAGGCTTTTGGCACCTTTGTCTCCATCAGTCAGAGTATTGTGTATTGAAGTTGGGAGGTTGTGTTACAGTTGTACAAGACATTGGTGAGGCCACATTCAGAATATTGTGTCCAGTTTTGATCACCCTGTTGTCGGAAATATGTTGTTAAGTTGGAAAGGGTGCAGAGAATATTTATGAGGATGCTGCCAGGACTCGAGGGCTTGAGCTATAGGGAGAGGTTGAGCAGGCTTGCATTTTAATTCTTGGAGCGCAGGAGGATGAGGGGTGAACGTATAGAGGTGTATAAGATCATTAGGGGATTAGCTAAGGTAAATGCACAGAGTCTTTTACCCAGAGCAGGGGAATCGAGAACCAGAGGACATCAGTTTAAGGTGAGGTGGAAAGATTCAATAGGACCTGAGGGGCAACGTTTTAACACAAAGGGTGGTGGGTGTATCGAACGGGTTGCAGAAGAAGGTAGTTGAGGGAGGAACTATCACAACGTTGAAGAAACATTTAGGCAGGTACATAGATAGGACAGGTTTAGAGGGATATGGGCCAAATGCAGGCAGGTGGAACCAGTGTAGATGGGGCATGTTGGTCAGCAGGTTGGGCTGAAGTCAAGTCAAGTCAAGTTTATTTGTCACATACACATACGAGATGTGCAGTGAAATGAAAGTGGCAATGCTCGCGGACTTTTGTGCAAAAGACAAACAACCAAACAACCAAACAAACTATAAACACAATCATAACACACATATTCTTTTACATAATAAATAATGGAAGGAAAAACGTTCAGTAGAGTTAGTCCCTGGTGAGATAGGCGTTTACAGTCCGAATGGCCTCTGGGAAGAAACTCCTTCTCAACCTCTCCGTTCTCACCGCATGGCAACGGAGGCGTTTGCCTGACCGTAGCAGCTGGAACAGTCCGTTGCAGGGGTGGAAGGGGTCTCTCATGATATTGTTGGCTCTGGAGTTGCACCTCCTGATGTATAGTTCCTGCAGGGGGGCAAGTGAAGTTCCCATAGTACGTTCGGCCGAACGCACTACTCTCTGCAGAGCCTTCTTGTCCTTGGCAGAGCAATTCCCAAACCAGATGGTAATGTTCCCGGACAAGATGCTTTCCACCGCCGCTGCGTAGAAGCACTGGAGGATCCTCGGAGACACTCTGAAATTCCTCAATTGCCTGAGGTGGTAAAGGCGCTGCCTTGCCTTACTCACGAGTGCTGAGGCATGTGATGCCCATGTCATATCCTCGGAGATGTGGACTCCCAGATATTTAAAACAGTTCACCCTATCCACAGGATCCCCATTTATCCTCAATGGAGTGTACGTCCTCGGATGATGTGCCCTCCTAAAGTCCATGATCAGCTCCTTCGTTTTTTTGATGTTCAAGAGGAGGCTGTTATCCTGGCACCAGAGTGCTAGATCAGCCACCTCCTCCCGGTAGGCCTTCTCGTCGTTGTCTGAGATCAGGCCCACCACCACAGTGTCATCAGCAAACTTAATTATTGAGTTGGAGCTGAACCTAGCCACACAGTCATGTGTGTACAGGGAGTACAATAGGGGGCTGAGGACGCAACCCTGGGGCGATCCTGTGCTCAGGGTGAGGGACTTCGATGTATTCCCTCCCATCTTGACTACCTGGGGCCTGGCGGTGAGAAAGTCCAGGACCCAGGCACACAGGGAGGTGTTGAGCCCCAATTCCATTAGCTTCCCGGCCAGTCTGGTGGGGACTATCGTGTTGAAGGCTGAACTGTAGTCTATGAACAGCATCCTCACGTAGCCCCCCTTCTGGCTGTCCAGATGGGAGAGAGCCTGTTTCCATGCTGTATGACCCTATATCAGGAAACCTTGGATTCATAACTTGTCCTTGCTTGAAGGTACACAAAAATGCTGGAGAAACTCAGCGGGTGCAGCAGCATCTATGGAGCGAAGGAAATAGGCAACGTTTCGGGCCGAAACCCTTCTTCAGACTTGCTTGAGATGTGCTCCCTTCCTACGTGCCTGCTTTTGGACCATATTCTTTTAAACCTTCCTTATCCATGCCTGTCCAAATGTCTTTTCAATAGTGTTATAGTACCTGCCGCAACTACCCCCTCTGACAGCTCGTTCCATATACGCACCACCCACTGTGTGAAAAAAATGCCCCTCGGATTCCTATTGTCTTTCCCCCTCAGACCTAAAACCTAAGCTCTCCGTTTCTTTATTCCACCACCCGGGATTAAAGAGTTTTGTATTCACCCTAATTGTTCCCATCATAATTTTATACACCTCTATCAGATCACATCACAGCCTCCTGCGCTCAAAGGAATAAAGTCCTAACCTGCCCAACCTTTCCCTATAGCTCAGGTCCTAGAATCCTTTGCTGTGTGTCCGTGTAGAAGACATCTTGCAGATATGATGGCCTCTAACACGTACACATGAAGATTGATTCATCTCTGGATCCCAAGATCACAGCGATGTCTCAGCCAAGCAGAGTAGAACAAACTATCGCTACAGTTAAGAAGACACAATATGGTGGAGTAACTCAGGGAGTCAGGCAGCATCCCTGGAGAACATGGATAGGTGACGTTTTGGGTCGGGACCCTTCTTCAGACTCAAGCTAGGTGATGTTTCGGGTCCTTCTTCAGACCGAAAGAAAAGTCCTGAAAAGCATCACCTATCCATGTTCTCCAAAGATGCTGCCTGACCCGCGGAATTACTCCAGCACTCTGTGTCGCTTTTTTAAGTGCAGTCTAATTACCTTTAGCGAGGGGAAAATGTAGTGGGATTTGTCACAGTTTTCACGTACTTCCAAGTTCCAAGATAAGCCAACTGGCCTGGAAGGGAATGTCAGGGTGGGCCACTTATTTTAGATTTAACTGTGTGATTGTCTCTCTCTGGAGGTCTCTTTTGTGTTGATCATTAGGCTAAAGTGAGCAGGATCAAACTAGTGAAGTGGAGCATGAATGGGATGGCACTGGGAACTTGCTTCCAGTCAGGAGCTGCACAATCGGAAGCTATGGAATGCATCAAGCAGGTTCTTCAGATTCAGATCATTGACTCCCGCCTACCCACTGAAAGAAACATGGGAGCAGATACTACAACATGGGCTAAATAAATCTGCCAGGGAGAAGAGAACGGACAGGGAGGGATTAGCCTCCCGGAATAAGCAATTAAAAAGGAATATAGTCTGAGTCATTCAGCGAGAAAAAATCAATTCACTCTGTCCATGAGTGGACTGGAGACTGACTGATTCCTTGACAAGACGGGAGGGGCAAAGAGCCAGAATTGACAGCATAACTTAAAAAAGGTTTTCACTCAGAACCCTGTTCCCCAGAGGGCACAGCTTTAAAGTTAAGAGGGGCAAAATCTAAAGAAGATGTGCAAAGCAGGGTTTGTATTTGACACCGAGGGTGGTGAGTGCCTGGAACACACTGCCTGGTCGAGGCTGATTTGATAGTGGCATTAAAGAGACTTTTGAATAGGCACAAGGATACCCAGGGAAGGGTGGGATATGGTTCACCTGCAGGCAGAATAGAGATGGTTCTTGGCACCATGTTCAGCACAGACATTGTGGGCCGAAGAGCCTGTATCTGTTCTATGTTGTTGTATTTCCAATGTTTCCTGTGCTGCATGTGTAGTCAACAGAAAACAGACAGCCCCCTGGAAAAACTCACTAAGAAGTCTTCTCAGTTATCAGGATCCACAGACGCTGGGCAAGAAATGCTGTTATAAGGAAAATTCTTCCAGCAATCCAGTGTATGATCGAATCCACACAGTTCTAAGAATGTTGAAATCCTGAAACTTTGTGAATTTTATCTAACGAAAAACTGCGCTGCCTGAATCATAATTTGTCCAACCACGATCTTATTAGGGCTGGCAAAGTAGCGCGGCTGTTGAGCTGCGGCCTCACAACGCCAAAGACCCGGGTTCGATCCTGACCTCAGGTGCTGTCTGTATGGAGTTTGCACGTTCTCACTGTGACTGTGCCTTTTCCCCTGTTTCGTCCAACATTCCAAAGACTTGCAGATTTATTTGTTAAATGGCCTCTGGTAAATTGCCCCTAGTGTGTAGGGTGTGGATGGGAAAGTGGGATAACATAGAACTAGTGTGAACGGGTGATTAATGGTCAACATTGATGTGCTGGGTCGAAGGGCTGCTTCCATGCTGTATCTTATAGTCAATCAATCTGCCTCAATTTATCCCTCCCCTCCAAGGTAATGCTCAACTGATGAGACTGTACCTGTCTGTTTCAAGTTGCCTTGCTTTTCTTTCCAAATGCATTTTCTGAAGTGATCAATACCTTGACAACTTTGGTCTGAACCTTAACATTGTCAACTGTTTCTCCATCCCATCTCTTTCTATAACTTAAAATCTATTCGTCGTCTCACTTCTCCTAGTCTGCCTAAGGATCATTCACTCAAAACATCAACTCTGTTTCTCTGAAGATAGACACAAAAAGCTGGAGTAACTCAGCGGGCCAGACGGCATCTCTGGAGACAAGGAATAGGTGACATTTCGGGTCGAGACCCTTTGTCTCAGGAAGCGTCTTGACCCAAAACGGTACCTTTTCTTTTTCTCCAGAGATGGTGTCTGATCCGCTGAGTTACTCCAGCAATTTGTGTCTACCTTCGGTTTAAACCAACATCTGCAGTCCCTTCCGACACAACCCTGTTTCTCTCCCTGCAGGTGCTGCCTGACCTGCCAAGCACTTCTAGCATTTTCCATTTTGATTTGGGATTTTCCGGTGGTAAAGGTTCTCGATTACGTCAAATGTTATGGGGAGAAGGCAGGAGAATGGAGTTGAGAGGGAAAGATAGATCAGCCATGATCGAATGGCGGAACAGACTCAATGGGCTGAATGGCCTAACTCTGCTACTATGTCTTATGGTCTTATGATCATCTAAGAATGTAGTCATATCTTTTAGGTTATCTCACTGTCTGATGCTTGACATCAGCCACTTTGATCATTCAGGTATTTCATAACATTTAATAAAAATGAGGTTTGGTATCTGTGAACTGCATAGAAATATTTTTTCCTTTGAAAGGTTTTTGCTGAGAAAACCCAGTCGAGTCCCCTACCTGATGAAGAATTCAAAGAATTCCAATATTAAAACTTCATCTGTTTTGCTTGATCTTGATATAATCTCTTAAACTCGTTTTGCAAATTCCATAACCTTTCCAACTCTGCTGCTTAATTAAGTAAGTCTTCAACAAAATACATAGAAAATTGAATAAGTATGAAGACATTTTGGTTCTGTCTGAGACGAGGGAGTGTGCCACCCTTAGATTTGTTATTGGACCCGCCTCAACGTCTCACCTCCTCTGGCAGCTCTGTGTGGCACGGTGGTGCAGCACTAGAGTTGCTGCCTAACAACGCCGGTGACCCGGGATCGATCCTGACGACGGCTGCTGTCTGTATGGACCTTATAGGTTCTCCCTGTGACCCCGTGGGTTTTCTCCGGGTACTCTGGTTCCCCCCCACACTCCAAAGCCAAACAGGCATGTTGGTTGTTAATTGGCTTTGGTAAATTATCCTTAGAGTTTAGGATAGTGCTATTGTGCGGGGATTGCTGGTTGGGGTGGACTCGGTGGGCCAAAGGGCCTGTTTCTGCACTGTATCTCTAAGCTTATTCCATATACTCACCACCCTCTGACTCCTTACCCAGTCAGTCCCTTAAGGTGACTCTAGACCTGGGACACTGTGGACATGCACTGGGCATGTTGGCAGTTTCCACATTTATTGCCATCATGGACATTCTTGATAGCTGCTAAACTCAGGAAGTAGTCAATAGTCATCCACATTGGTGGATCCGGAGTCAGGTACAATTCAGACTAAACAGCACCGCAGTTTTTCTCCAATGGAGTGAACTTGATGTTTGTTTCACCACTACCTGCTAGTTACCTGGTTGCTGTTTCTAAGTGTAGATTTCTATTAATCAGAGATATATTTATTTAGTCTCCTCTGAAATGCCCATTCAAATACTCTGTTCATTGCATCCAGGGAATAAAATTAAGGCTCCCCTGTCTCAATTCATCTTATAGAGGTGTACGAAATCATGAGAGGAATAGATCGGGTAGACGCACAGAGTACTCTTGCCCAGAGTAGGGGAATCCAGAACCAGAGGACATAGGTTTAAGGTGAGGTGGGAAAGATTTAATAGGAACTAAATTTAAGGTAGCTCTTTCTTCCCAATAACCCTTTCTGGCTTAAGTCCTCCCTCCACCACCTCCAGTTTAAATTCCATTTGGAATATTTTGGAGGACCAAGAAACCAGGAACCAACCAAGAACCTGAGGGGTAACTGTTTTTTAAAATGGAGTATATGGGATGAGTGATATGGGAGGTAGTTGAGGCAAGTACTATCTCAATGTTTAAGAAACATTTGGACAGGTACATGGATAGGACAGGGGTTTAGAGAGATATAGGCAAAAATGCAGGCGGGAGGGACTAGTGTAGATGGGACATGTTGGTCAGTGTGGGCAAGTTGGACCAAAGGGGCCATTTCCATGCTGTATGACTCCATGCCTCCACTAAACTCTAATTCCTAAGTAGAACCTACTTTGGTTACAAACATGTGATACACTTTTCTTTAAAATTGCCTCACGGTCATTCGCTGATCGATGTCTCACCGGGTGCAACACCCTCTGATGCACCTTCACTTTAATATTCCATGTACATGCTTATTATAGCACATTCTAATATATCTCTTACCCCCTCAGTGGTACACTCCTTGTCACAACCCTCAGTCTCACATCTTTCTTTACATTTCACATCTCTCACTACAGTTCCTGGATCTGTACGTCAGTGTTATAGTCCTTGATTTCCCCCTCATCATAACCCTCTTTTGTATTCGCTGTTGAAAGAATATGTTAGATACCCTCTCGGTAATATGTTTGAATATTTAGTTCAGTCAGTGGTGCACCTGTTAGTGAAGTGCTTTCAGATACATTCCACCTCCTTCACTCTATCACTTCCATCAATCTCTTTACGCACGTTGGTCTAAACTTAGGTATAATGCATCTTGTCAATCGCTCCTCCACAACTAAAATAATCGCTCCTCCACAATTTAAAAAATCTGCTATATTATATAGAACACAAAGTGCTGGAGTAACTCAGTGGCTCAGGCAGCATCTCTGGAGGACATGGACAGGCGATTTTTGGATCTACAGCCTGAAGAAGGGTCTCGACCCGAACCGTCTGAGATGCTGCCTGACCCACTGAGTGACTTCAGCATTTTGTGTTTATGCAAGACTCGAGCATCTGCACGCCTAGTGTCTCTGCAACATTATAGTACATGGTGGTACAGTGGTAGAGTTGCTGCCTGACAGCGCCAGAGACCCGGGTTCGATCCTGACTACGGGTGTTGTCTGTACAGAGTTTGTGTGTTCTCCACATGACCCAAAGACGTACAGGTTTGTTGGCTAATTGGCTTCCTAAAATTGTTATTTGTCCCTAGTGTGTGTAGGGTAGTGTTAGTGTGCGGAGACCACTGGTCGGCGCGGACTCGGTGGGCCGAAGGGCCTGTTTCCACGCTGTTTCTCTAAAAACAAGCTACATACTTTCTAAACTACTTAAAAATGATCCCAAAGGTGGACTGTGTGTAGTTTGGGCTCCACGCATTTTGCCTGTGCTTCTAAACCAGCCAAGCAGTCATGGTCATGTCAGTGCAAATAAACACATGTATGAAAAGTACAAACAAGCTCAGAGGCATTTATTTTAGCTGCTTAACGTCCACCAGCGAGACTCTTTCCACATGTACTTGATGAAAGGAAATCTCTGACCTGTAATAATGTATGTACACCACACCACAATTCAGCAAGAACCCTGTATGTACACATCGCAGTCAAACTAAAGGCATGAGGATTGAAGGTAGCCATTGTAATCCGAGTCCACCATCCACCAGCCTACCCTTAGGTTAGAGCAGCACATCTGGTGCTGCAATTCTGTCATATCTCCAAAAAGATTTATGGGTTAGTTCCACATTTATTGACATTTGAAATGCTTTTGAAAGCGAGATAATTGTGCACTTATTGGGGCGAGGCCAACAGCGATGGAGAATGTTTCCACGCACACCCACTTCAGGTAGAGCATGTCCACATGCGGGAGGGAGCGAGATCCCCTCCTTGTGCATTAGTCCCCACAAACTGACGCCTGACAATGTGGGGAGCATTACATTTAATTTATAAACACGATGGCGCAGCGGTAGAGTCGCTGCCTTACAGCGAATGCAGCGCCGGAGACCCGGGTTCGATCCCGACTATGGGCGCTGTCTGTACAGAGTTAGTACTTTCCCCCCCGTGGCCTGCGTGGGTTTTCTCCGAGATTTTCGGTTTCCTCCCACACTCCAAAGACGTACAGGTTTGTAGGTTAATTAGCTTGGTAAATGTAAACATTGTCCCTAGTGGGTGTAGGATATTGTTAATGTGCGGGGATCGCTGGTCATTGCGGACCCGGTGGGCCGAAGGGCCTGTTTCCGCACTGTATCTCTAAACTAATCTAAAAGTTATAGCAACCTATCCAGGTGGTCAAGTCTTGTTGGTGTTGCTGCTACACTCTGGCAAGAATTCCAATCCGCTCCTGCTCCCTCATCGTTATATTCCCCCTGTGCGGACAATGGACCTTGCCCTATGTTCTCTGGATTCCCAACTACTGACTCAAGATAGAGTCATAGAGAGTCATGGAGTCATACAGCGTGGAAACAGGCCCTTCGGCCCATCTTGCCTACGCCGACCAACATGCCCCATCTACGCTAATCCCACCTGCCTGCATTTGGCCCATATCCCTTTAAACCTATCCTATCCATATCTGCCTAAATGTTTCTTAAGACAGGCATATGTTTCTTAAACTTTGTGATAGTACCTGCCTCAACTACCTCCTCTGACAGCTCGTTCCATACACCCACCACCCACTGTGTAAAAAAGTTACCCCTCAGGATTCTATTAAATCTTTCCATCCCCACCTTAAACCTATGTTCTCGGGTTCTTGATTGCCCTACTCTGGGCTAAAGACTTGTACACATTTACCCAATCTAATCTTCTCATGATTTTGTACACCTCTGTAAGATCATCCTTCATCCTCAGGCGCTCTTAACCAATCTCTCCCTGTAGCTCAGGCCATCGAGTCCTGGCAACATCTTCGTAAATCATCCATGCGACCTTTCCAGCTTGACAATATCTTTCCTATAACATGGCGATCGAAACTGAGCACAATCTCTAAATATGTCCGCACCAATGACTTGTACAACTGTAACAGGACTTCCCAACTTCTGTACTCCTCTAATGTACAATAGAATTTTGCAGGAGCATCACCCATGCTACTTTATCAACCAAGTACATTTTCACTGCACGGATGACTCTCACCAAATTGGGCATTGAGTCATTTCTTTCAATTCCTTTAATCTAAATTGCTTTCCTCTTATCTGCTATTCAAGCACTCATGAGCCCACTTGAATACACTTTTGTCAACTTCTTAGGTTGCTTATTTGTTTTGTTTAGATTTTAGAGGTACGTCGCGGAAACAGGCCCTTCGGCCCATCGAGGCCATGCCAACCTGCGATCGTCCCGTGCACTCGCACACTATCCAGCACACTAGGGACCATTTACAATTCACAGAAGACAATTAACCTACAAACCAGCAGGTCTGTGGAGTAGGGGGAAACCGGAGCACCTGGGGAAAACCCACGCGGTCACAGGGAGCACGTGCAAACTCCGTTAAGACGACACCCATGGTCAGGATCGAACCTGGGTCTCTGGCGCCGTAAGGCAGTAACTCTATTGCTGCGCCGCTGTGTTAATGCCCCTTTGAAACAACTTGCTTTTACTTCACCTAACTACAAGCGGCCATTGTGATAGTCCCTTAAATTCCATGTTCTTTGCTCCCAGCGTGTTGAGTCCGACCTTCATCCTGCAACCCCCCCCCCCCCCTCCACTCCCCTCCCCCCACATTCTCCTTGACATATTATTCAATGATCAGTGACATACTAAGCAGAGCATGAACAAAAATGCTCCGAATTGACTTTGTCACCCCAACAGAGTGGATTCTAGGCATGTCTGAACACCAGGGCTGTCAACTTGTAACTCTAAATCTGATAAACTGTCAAGGGTGCAAAGGCTTTTAAACACGAGTCGCATTAATAAGGAATGACAGTTCGGTTTGATATGGAAAGATGCCAATCTGTGTGTCAAAAACCTCCAGCTCCCAAAATAGCGAAAACACCATTAAAGTGAATTCTTGCTGAAAATTACCTCCATCGGCTTCAAGATCTCTTCCAGAGGTTCGTATGTCAAGTTAAGGCTGACAGTGCAGTACCAAGTTTAGTTTAGTTTCGAGATACAGTGTGGAAACAGGCCCTTCAGCCCGCCAAGACCGCCATGACCAGCGATCCCAGAACACTCATTTTATCCTGCACACTAGGGACAATTTACAGAAGCCAATTAGCCTACAAACCTGCATCTCTTTTGAATGTTGGAGGAAAGTCGGGCACCCGGAGAAAGCCCATGTGGTCACAGGGAGAACATACAAACTCCAATCAGGCAGTGTCCGTAGTCAGGATCGAACCTGGGCCTCTGGCGCTGTAAGACAGCAACCTTTCATGTTTCAACCCGTCAGAAACTGTGCCATGTTGCAGTTGAATCATCAGATTTAGACCCTGCCCTCTCAATGAAACATAAAATATACTATTTCAAAATAACGGCTTGAGTATTTCCCCTACTGGCACAAAGATTGATTTTAAAAATCTGGTTTGTATTTTGTTGGTGTTTGGGGGGGAATCTGCTTGTGCACAATTTCTATTTATTTACTCACCTTTGGGATCACTGGCAAAGCCTATTTTCGTGTCGTCTCAACGTATTTGTCCTCGAATAGCGATGGTGAACTGCCGGAGGTTTGTGGAGGCTGGATCGATAGAGGCACCGTATTCTAGGTGATGGCAGATAAATGTATGAATTGAGGGCTGTGGCATCAAGCACAGAAGGGGAGTTGAGGCCACCATAGATGAATGGTTGGGCAGGATCGAGGGACCTGGTGATCTTCTCTGGCTTCTATACTTCTGCGTTTTACTTGCGTTTAGAGATAATTAACTTTAGAGGCGCAGCATAGAAACAGGCCCACCAAGTTCACGTTGACCATCGATCAATTGATTCACACTAATTCTATGTTATCCCTCTTTCTCCTGCCCCTTCCCACACACCAACCACCTCCCTCTCATCACTGCCCATGCCATTTACAGAGGCCAATTAACCCACAAACCTGCAGGCCTTTGGGATGCGGGAGGCAATCGGAGCACCCGGGCAAAACCCACGCAGTCACGGAGAGAACATGCAAACTCCGCACAGGCAGCACATGATGCAGCAGCTCTACCAGCTGCATCACTGCCAATGCCAGTCCCAGGCTTGTTCAGTATTGACAGGTCCTCCCCAGTTACAATCGGGCTCTGTTCCTGAGAACTGTTCCTAACCCAAACAGTTCAAGTCTGAAGCACAGCCAGCCGGCAATATATTTAAATAAAATAACCGGGCAACAAAATGTAGATAAGGAGAATGCAAGACTCTCCTCAACCTTTGATTATCACCAAGATGCAATAAAAATCCACCTCTTATTGTGGCAATAAAAAATAGAGGTGAAATCTTTTATTCTCACTCTTTACAAACAGTTCTGTTCATTCGATTACTGGATACTTCACCCGTTTAATACTCCTAGTTCTGATCCACAAGTACGTTGCGAAAGTGCATTTCATTGACATGCCCATGCTGGTTGATGAAGTGGATGTGGGTTGAGGGCAGGCAAGCAGCATAAAGCACAACATACAGCACGGTGGCTCAGCGGTAGAGTTGTTGCCTTACAGTGCCAGAGACCCAGGTTTGATCCAGACCATGGGTGCTGTCTGTACAGAGTTTGTACGTTCTGCCCACGTGGGTTTTCTCCAGGTGCGCCAGTTTCCTGCCAAATCCCAAAGTCGGTTAATAAATTGTAGATTGCCCTCAGTGTGTATTATCGTGCATGGGACTGCTGGTCGGCTCAGACTCGGTGGGCTGATGGGCCTGTTTCCGCGCTGCATCTCCCTGAACTCTCGACTAATAACGAAGGTAGCATTGTCGGGCCTGTCAGCTCATCACTCAGCGGGAAGATCATGTTTGTTGGTGAGGATCGTGCAAATCCCAGGGGAGCCTTCAACACTGACGGATGTGACAGGTCAAGCAGCCAGCACCAGGCACTGAACGAGTGCACTAATGGGATATGTACCAACTGAAGGGCGCTCCTGCCTTTAATATTGCAGGCAATGGGAAAATTAGTGCCTTTGCTCTTTACACTAGGTTGTAATTGATGTGCACTCAATTCCTGCTCTATCTCCAAATATAATTAATTGTCACCGAACTCAAGACACAGGGCAGATTTCCCGTCAATTTGTACGTGACATTTCCACTCGTGGTGGATGTTGTACAGTTGTTAATTTTAACGCTGTATTTTGCAGAGTTTGCAATGCGCTAAGCGACCACTGATGGGCTGCAAGGCGGTAATTTATGGCGGTTGGGCTTTAGGGAGATTAAAAAAAAAAAAAATTTTAAGTTTGAACCTATGCAGAAATTTTCACCTAAGGACTTTTTAAAGACATGCCGCAGCGTTTCACAGTCAGTGCATTCTTTTGAAATTGAGTCATTTGTTGTAACGGAGGACACACCACAGCCAACGAGCATAGCAAACTCTCACTGACTGCATTGTGATCACAATGCATAGGCAGTGATTACAGCTGAACGAGGGCTAAATAATGTCCAGGACACTTGGTGAGACATGTGTAGGAAGGAACTGCAGATGCTGGTTAAAACCAAAGATAGGCACAAAAAGCTGGAGTAACTCAGCGGATCAGGCAGCATCTCTGGGGAGAAGCAATGGGTGACATTTCAGGTTGAGACCCTTCTTCAGACTAGTCTGAAGAAGCATCACCCATTCCTTCTCTCCAGAGATACTGCCTGGCCCGTTGAGTTACTCTAGCTTTTTGTTCCTGAAATAATGTGTACTCACCTGAAAGAGTAATTGGTGCAAAGAATGTCATAGAGTAATATAGAGTGGAAACAGGCCCTTCGGCCCATCCTGCCCACGCCAGCCAACATGTCCTATCTACACTAGTCCCATCTGCCTATGTTTGGCCCATATCCCTCCAAACCTGTCTTATCTAGGTACCTATCTAAATGTTTCTTACACGTTGCGATACTACCGCTGACAGCTCGTTCCACACACCCACCACGCTTTGTGTAAAATAGAAGCATTCAGAAGAATATGGAAGGGCAGTAATGTGGCGATGTACAAAATAATCTGATCACAGCCCCTCAATGAATGATAAAGATGAACTACTGTCTATAATTCATTTTCAAAACATTGGCTTAGTATCTCTGTGTCCACTTGGGAGATCCTCAAGTAATATTTCATCTGAAGAAGACACAAAGTGCTGGAGTACCTCAGCGGGTCAGGCAGCATCTCTGGAGAACTATAGATGATGTTTTGGGTTGGGACCTATCATCAGACTGACTGTGTGTGTGGGGGGGGGGAGGGGAGAGGAGGGCCAGGTAATAGGTTGAAACAGTGAAGGAAGAGATTTTGATAGGCAGATGGTTGGACAAAGACCAGAGATGAAAAGGCAGAAGATGTGATACAAAAGGATTGAATAGTTGTGAAATGTGAAGCTAGAGGAAGGAATGTAGATGGAGGAGGAGAGGAGAAATAGGAGTAAGTCTAGATGAGGCATAGGGGAGATGGGGGTGGGATTCCTCAACTGAAAACAAGCACCACCTATTCTGCTCTGAGAGCTTATGAGCTTATGAACTTATATGTGTTCAAATCTTTCCGTGGCCTCATCCTCCCCATTCCTGTGGCTTTTATGTAGATGTGAAATTTAAAAAAAGAATGGTGAAGATATGTGTATGCTCCTTACAGTCAGAATTTATTACGGGGAACAAAGAAATGGGAAGTCAATTCAACAAGTAGTTTGGGTCTGTCTTCAAAAATGACCTCTTCGAAATATTAGAGAACCTAAGATCTAGTGAGTGAGAAGCAAATGAAAGATAATTATTTGTGAGGAAATGTTATGAGGTAAATTGATGCACTGGAAGGTTGATTAATCCCCTCGGCCTGATAGCCTGCATCCCACAGCACTTAAATGATGTGGTCCAGAAATAGTGAACGCATTGGTGTCATTTTCCAACATTCTTTACACTTTGGATCCGTTCCTATGGCTTGGAGAGTATTATGACAAGGTCCCACGTAAGAGATTAGTGCGGAGAATTAGTGCAGATGGGGTTGGCAGTAATGTACTGACATGGATAGAGTTGGCAAGTTGGGAAGAAAGTGTAGATATAAGCAGGTCTTTTTCTATCTGGCGATGGGAGACTGTAAAATTCAGTGTTTTGACTGAAGCTATTGACTTATATGAGGAAATTAAACCTTTATTAATGTTCTCTGAGTTTGTGGCTGACACAAAGCTGATGGGAATGTGAGCTGTGAGAAGAATATGGAAAAGCACCAGCATGAGAAAAAAACAATGTTGGAGGAAGTTATTCAGTTCAATGGTTCTATGGTACTTTATTGCCACATGTGAAATACAGTTCTGCATACAGTTCGGTACAGTATTGCTATATATAAGCACATCTTAGGCACAGTACAAGTTTGCAGTAGTAGTACATTGAGACAGTATAGAGAGTCGCCAGGTTTGGGGCCATTTTCAAGCCTCAGTTGTTGTAAGTGCAGAGTTTCCTAACCTGATCATGAAGGCCCGTTGTCCTGGTGACGTTGCAGGGTCAGCCTGGCCCAGCGAAACCGACCTCCACTGCTGCTCCACCACTCTGTGTAGTTACTGGTCACATCCGGTCCGTGTGCTCAGCTTCATGGAGCGGCCCCCGATCCAGCCAAGCCCCAGGCTGTTGCAGGGCCTCCAACGGCCCGCTCCACCATCGAGGCACTGCACTGCCTCCCACCGCCGGTCTGCTTACAGTTCCGACTCTGACTCCCTCGCAGGGGCCGGGCTCGACAGCCTACCTCTCTGGCCAGGTTTCCGGTTCCACGGTGGCCACGCCAGGCCTGATGTCTGGCTATGGCCGTAACTTGCCAGAATCCTTCTGTCACATGGCTCACCAAGCATGTTGAAGGTTACCGAGAGAAGGCAGGAGAACGGGGTTGAGAGAGAAAGATAGATCAGCCATGATTGAATGGTGGAGTAGACTCGAAGGTCCGAATGGCCTAATTCTGCTCCTATAATAATAATAATAAATTTTATTTAATGGGCGCCTTTCAGACATCTCAAGGACACCTTACATAGTAATCGGAATAACATATAATTGGAATATAACAAGTAATAAAGACATCACAGAGACACAAATTAAAAACAGAATTCAACCCAAAAACAGAAAATCAAAAACACAGTGTGAAGAGAGAGCAGCGGCAGCCAAAGCGTGCCAGCGTCCACTCTCTCTTCACGGCAGCCATCTTGGACACAGACCTACAGGACTACAATTAGACAAAAAAAAAATCATCCCCCCACAGTGGGTAGCACTGTGGGGGAAGGCACAATGTCCAGTCCCCACCCCATGGTCACCCCAAAGTCAGGCCTATTGAGGCCACCGCAATTGCCTCTACGGAGGCCCGATGTCCCTGGCCGTTCTCACCGGGTGGTCTTGCCCCGGCGTCGGGAGAGTCCTTTCGGCGGCTGGGCTACCTGGAACGGCCGCTTCCTGGTTGGAGCCCGCGGCTGCCGAAGCCGACAAGGCCGCGCCGGTTTGGAGCTCCCAGGCTCCCGATGAAAAAGTCGGCGCCGCCTCTCCGCACGCCGCCTCTCCGCTCCGCAGACCCGCAGCCCGGAGTTGTTGCTCTCGGCGGTCCAGCGCGTCGCTCCAGCGCGGCGACCCAGGCAAGGCATCGCCCGCTCCACTCCGCTCCGCTCCAGCGCTCCAACGCTGTGCCGCCGCCGAGGCCGAGGTGCTGGGCGGTCCCCGCCAGGAAATGGCGCTCCAAGCCCGCTGGTAGGCCACGAGGACGGGTCGACGGGCAGCCCGGAGAAAAGGCTGCCACACCGACCAGGTAGGGACCTAGAAATAAGGTTTACACCTACCCCCCCACATTAAAAGACCATATCACCTACAAACAAAAAACAGGACTCCTAAAAACTATTAAAAAAACGAATTTAAAACGGACGGCTGCTGGCTAGCAGCCGTTCACCAAGATGGCTCCTCCTCAGACTAATGAACATGAACTCAGCAGGGCAGGCAGAATCTTTGGAGGGAATAGACAGACAATGTTTCTGGTCGAGATCTTTCTTCAGACTGACAAGCAAAGTTTCAGATTAGGATTTGGCCCATCAAGTCTACTCCGCCATTCAATCATGGCTGATCTAGCTTTCGCTCTCAACTCCATTCTCCTGCCTTCTCCCTGTAACCTTTGACACTCTTAATAAGTTCCTCCATCACTTTATTGTTTGCTCATGCTGGAGCTTTGTGCATCTGCTTCATATCATCCACAAACTCAGAGATATTATGTTTAACTCTCTCATCTCAGTCAATATATGTTCTCGAACCGAAATGTCACCCATTCCTTCTCACCAGAGATGCTGCCTGTCCCGCTGAGTTACTCGAGCTTGTAAAGAATTTGGGTGGCCATGTTACACTTATACAAGATTTTAGCGAAGCCACATTTTCGAGTATTGTGGTCAGTTTTGATCACCCTGTTATAGGAAAGATGTTGTCAAGCTGGAGAAGATGCAGAAAACATTTACGAGGATTTTGCCAGAACTCGAGGGCCTGAGCTATACCAAGACTTTATTCCATATTTGAGCGCAGGAGGATGAGGGGGTGATCTGATAGAGGTGTACAAGATCATGAGAGGAATAGATAGGGTACTGGATTCTGGATATTCTTTTATCCAAAGTAGAGGAATCAAGAACTCGGTGAACTGAAGGGCCTGTTTCCACACTGGATCTCTAAAAATAAAAATAAAAATAGAACAATGTGGGTTGAATTTCATTAAAACAAATGTCTGTGTAAAGCAGTTGGTGGAATTATTTCTCCCCATTCCGCTCTCTGACACACACTCACACACACACACTCACACACACACACACACACACACACACACACACACACACACACACACACACACACACACACACATAGACACACGCACGCACGCACGCACACACACACGCACACACACACACACATGCACACACACGCACGTACACACACACACACACGCACGCACGTACACGCACACACACACACATAGACACACACACACGCACACGCACACACACACACACGCACACACACACACACATAGACACACACACACACACACACACTCACAAACGCACACACACACACACATAGACACACACACGCACACGCACACACACACAATCAGACAGACATAGACACACACAGACACACGCGCGCGCACACATACACGCACGCACACACACACACACACACACACACACACACACACACACACACACACACACACACACAGCCCCACACACTTACACAGACAGACATGTACACATATGCACACACAGACACACACACACACACAGTCAAACACACACACACATGTACACACCCTCACACACACACACACACAGGAATAACAGTTCATTCGGAACCTGACGTAATCCACCTGACAATGTTTGGGGTGGAGAAGTCACCCAAAGTGAAACAAATCAACCAGATAAAAAAGGCAACGTTTGTGAAGGATCTTGACAGTGGGTTCTCATTGCCAGAGGGCCCATTGCATTCTTGACAGGGGTCAGATGTCAGCTAGTAGGATGCTCCACATGTCTGTCATCTTCAAGGGTTTAAGTACAATTAACAATAATGGATGGAGAGATAATGGGTGGTGGTTGAAAGAGGAGGGGAGGAGTAGGTGTCACTCCAGCTAACTGGAACCTTTGCCAGTCTGCCGTCGTCAGCTGTTTTTTGAATGCTGGTTGTCAAAGTGGGTCTGTTTATCCCCTGTATGATCAGTGAAGTGTGCAGCCCAGCTTGGATGGTTGGGTTAACAGAGAGAATTCAAACTGCCCACTCCCCACTGATTGTGTCGGCAAACGTGGCCACTGTGGTGCTTGTTAACTCCTCAAGCCAGCTGCCTTGTTTACAAAATATTCCGGCCACAACTCCAGCTCCACCTCCAGTTCTTAAGGCAGAGATAGATAGATTCTTGATTAGTGTGGGTGTCAGGGAATCTGGGGAGAAGGCAGGAAAAATGGGGTTAGGAGGGAGAGATAGATCAGGCATGATTGAATGGCGGAGTTAACTTGATGGGCCGATTGGCCTGTTTCTGCTCCTATCATTTACGGCCTTATGTGCTTTCCTACATATCGTTAATCTGCCTTGCCCAAACAAATGTAACTACATGCTTCTTTGGCGTGACTGAGGGAGGAACTGAAGAACATACTCTGGACCACAGTCACCTGCTCTTGCACACACACCCACACATACAACAACTCTCCTTTTCCTCCCACCTTCTTGGCCGGTTGGCTCGGGATCAAGGATGTCCTGTTTCTCTGGAATTCTCTGCCAAAGAAGGCAGTGGAGGCCAATTCACTGGATGTTTTCAAGAGAGAGTTAGAATATAGCACTTAGGGCTAACGGAATCGAGGGATGTGGGGAGAAAGCAGGAACGGGGTACTGATTTTGGATGATCAGCCATGATCACATTGCTGGCTCGGAGAGCCGAATTGCCTACTCCTGTACCTATTTTCTATGTTTCCCTGTTTCAATCCCTGTTCCATTGGATCTGAGGTGGTTGATGAGGTGGATGTGGATCCCTTAGATTCTGATGCACGTGGAAGATTGATGGGGAGGGCAGATGGAAGGGATAGGTTCATTCTATCATTTACACTGGACTTCTCTGCGCTTGTAATGTGCAATGAACTTGAGATTTTCAACCCTGTCCTGAATGTACCTCCTCCTCATTGAAGGTAGACACAAAATGCTGGAGTAACTCAGCGGGACAGGCAGCATCTCTGGAGAGAAGGAATGGGTGACGTTTCGGGTCGAGACCCTTCTCCTCCTCCTCATTGGTGCTGTTAACCTGCAAAAAGTGCAGGGAAGATTTTCAAAGCTGTTGTCAAGACCTGAAAGCCTGAGCTGTAGGTAGATTTGGACAGGATAGGATAGAGTGCAGGAAGCTGATGGGTGATTGTGTGTATAAAACCATGAGGGGAATAGATTAGGTGAATGTACAATCTTTTACCCAAAGCAGGGCAATCAAGAACCAGAGGACATAGGTTTAAGGTGAGAGGGGAAAGATTTAATAGGAACCTGAGGGGCAACTTTTTTTACAAAAGTGGGCGGTGGGTCTATGTAACGAGCAGGCAGAGGAGGTAGTTGAGGCAGGTACACAACAGCATTTAAAAGACATTTGGACCAGTACATGGAAAATAAATGTTTAGAGGGATATGGGACCACGTGGGTTTTCTCCAGGTGTTCTCTTGAAAAGTAGATTAGCCATGATCAAGTGGAGGAGCAGACTTGATAAGACAAACGGCCTAATTCTGCTCCTATGTCCTATGGTCTTGTGGTGACTGGGAGTCTGTGGTAGGGACCATAAAGAGGAGGCTCATTTGATGCATAAACAGGGGTGCAGGTAAATAGTCTACAAATTCTCGGCAAGTCTGTGCCTCCTGTACCACATCCTAAGACCAGGAAACAACTGGTGATATGTTTCCAGGGCACGCTTGCATGGAGAAACCCACACTCTGATTTTTGTGTGATGCCTCTCTCCATGAAAACCGAAGAGACTTTTGGATAGGCACACGGATAGGCGGGGAATGGAGTGAGATGAATTCCGTGCTGGCAGATAAGAGATAAACATCATGTTCAGCAGAGATATCGTGGGCTGAAGGGCCTGTTCCTGTGATGTACTGTTCCATGTTCTATGATCCAAGACCTCTCCAGAAGCAACTCACTTTCACCCTCCATCACACATGGTAGCGCAGCGGTCGATTGCTCCCTTACCGTGCCAGAGACCCCGGTTCGATCCTGACTACGGGTGTTGTCTGTATGGAGTTTGCACGTTCTCCCCATGACCTGCGTGGGTTTTCTCCGGGAAGCTCCGGTTTACTCCAAAGACGTACAGGTTTGAAGGTTAATTAGCTTGGTATAAATGTAAATTGTCTCCAGTGCGTGTGGGATAGTGTTAGTGTGCGGGGATCGCTGTTCGGTGCAGACTCGGTGGGCCTGTTTCCGTGCTGGATCTCTAAACTAAAAACTAAATATGAAAAATGCAACAAAGCAAGTCCCTGAGTGTAGAAGCTAAATGTCACCCAATGCTGAAGACCAGGGGAAAGCACGTGCTCAGAATGCTGCGTGCATCCATTTTAATCTAAATGCTGGTTGGGTTTATCAAATGCAATGTGTGAAAATGAAGCAGGGGTGGTTCGGGGGCTGAGGCTGTTCCCAGCTCCAAGGTGCAGCGTCAGGCTGTGTTGGTATTTTGACCCCTTCTGACCCACTTGAACCACTTCATTTGGGAACAATGGCCATTGAGTAGCAATGCACTCGACAGGCATGTTTGTCTTTTTATGAAAGGGCTAATCATTGATTCAGTAAACAGACTAGCCACTTTCTGATCCCTAAAATAAAAGGAGACCATCTCTCTTACTCTCTCCTGCCCACTCTTTGCCACTGACCTGTTGGGCAGAGAGAGGAGAAACACTGATAGACTGGTGGAAGCACTCAAATGCAATTTATACTGAACCACAAAAGGAAATCTATGATCTCTAGAAGAAAGACAATAATGTAAAGGAAAGTAATCCATCTCTTTCCAGATTGTATGGGCTATATTTGATTCTCATGGAGTCAGCTAATATTTATTGCCAGGGAATTGAAAAATAATGGAAGATTGCTTCTATATTGCACCCATTACACCCTCAGGACATTTGCAAGCTCTTTATTGTCAATCGAGTGCTTTTAGATAGTGTAGTGATTGTGTATTAAAGAGGCAGAGCAGAGCACAGAAACAGGCCCTTCGGCCCACCAAGCCCATACTGACCATCAGACAACTGTTCACACTAATCCCATTTTATTTTCTCTGTACACTGTCGGCTATTGACACTGATTCCCCCTTTTTTTCTAAAGACTAGGGCAAGTTTTTTTTACACAGAGAGTAGTTTATTGTTTGGTTAGAGATACAGCACGGAAACAGGCCCTTCGGCCCACCGAGTCCGCACCGACCAGCGATCCCCGCACATTAAGACTATCCTACACACAGTTGGGACAGGTTACACTTATACCAAGCTAATTACAGTGACCTATAAACTTGTACGTCTTTGGAGTGTGGGAGGAAATCGAAGATCTCGGAAGAAAACCCATGCGGTCACGGGGAGAACGTGCAAACCCCACACGGACAGCGCCCGTAGTCGGGATCAAACCCGGGTCTCCGGCGCGGTAAGCGCTGTAAGGCAGCAACTTGACCGCTGCACCACCGTGTCCGCCCTTGGAAATGCTAATGCTAATGGGTATTGGACAATGAGTTGTTGGTGCTTAGAACGTTCTCCCAGGGGCAGTGGTGGGGCCAGATATACGATGGTGATCTTTCAGAGGGTTTTGGATAGGCACTGGATCTGCAGGAAAAGGGGGGACGTGCATCATGTGCAGGCAGAGGAGCTTTGTTTAAATTGGCGCCAAGTTTGGCACAGACACTGTGGGCCAAAGGGCCTTTTCCTGTGTTGCATTGTTCTATATTTTATGGTCTATGACTCCCCCCCCCATTCACTCACACACTAGAAGCAATTTACAGTAGCTAATTAACATACCAACCCACATATATTGGGGGGGGGGGGGTGGGGGTATTGGAATACCCAGGAGAAACCCTTGCTGTTACAATGAGAACGTGCAAACTCCACATAATGACCAGGATTAAACAAGGTCGCTTGAGCAGTGAGGCAGCAACTCTGCTAGCTGGTTTAGGCCAAAGAAAGACAGAAAGTGCTGGAGTAACTCAGCTGGTCAGGCAGCACCTCCGGAGAACATGGATAGGCGATGTTTCGAGTCGGGGCCTTATACTTAACATGGCTCTCCAGAAGTGATCACGTTTTACATTCCTTCCTCCACACTGATTCAGCTTGTCCTCTGCGGAACAGTAATCGCAGCAGAGCGGGACTCCCACTGTTCATCCTTTGCCCTCCGCTGTCTTCCTTGAGAATCAGGCCCCTTTTGGGATCTGAACACAGACAAAACCGTTTGAGTTCCATCCAGTCGCCGTAGTCAGTGGATAGTCAAAGGTGACCATGCCAGACAGGCCGAGCCCAGCGGTGTTGACTCCAAGCACAAGGCCCCCTCGAGGGAAAATACTGATAAAATGGCTGCTGAGAGACTGACAGAAGAAAGATTCCCACACAATGGAGAGCGATAGTAGACACCGCTGGAATATAATAAATATTTATTTATGCGAATGCAGTTCCCTGTAATTTATTCAAATTGCACGCTGTAAAGAGCCAAACATTTCCACGGGAGATTAAGAAAGATCTCTGTTAATTATCAGGTTTGCAAGGAAGAAGAGTTAAAGAGGAACAGGTTGATCCATTCTTTTGTACGATCCGTTTTGGAAAATAAGAACCTCTCACAAAAACCGTGAGGAAAGGCTTTCGTTAACCGTTATGAGAGGAATAAATTCTTTGAGCTCATTACAATGGGGGAAGAGAGCGAGGGAAAGGGCCAGTGACATCTAGGCTCGCATTTTGGGGAAGAAATATTTAGATTTATGTAACAGGAAATTTCATTGCATTTAAAGCATTAGGTTTTTATCCCAAAAAAAAAGAATATCACTGTACCTGGATACACGTGATAATAAATCAAACATTGAAATCATCGCATTTTAAGCCCATTTTTTTCAAGTTGAGAAGAAAAATTGTCATTGTGATTTTATGCTGTTTCAAAGATTTCGTCAGATTTACCTTAAAAGAACCAGGTTTGTCCTTAGCTCTCAGACCCTCTTTTTCTCTCTCTTTCTAGCTCTCTATCTTATTTTAATGAGCACAAGGGGTTATTCCGCCTCAACAGTCATGGAAGCCTTTTCCTCAGTAATTTGTCAGAGATTCTCATTTTCCAAATCAGATCACACTAACTTGTTCCAAATCCAATAAGTAACGATGATCTCCCTTAAGCTCCTGTGAAAATGTTTGGCTCTTTACACAGTGTACAATTTGAATAAATCACAAGTAATTACTTCGCCAGATTATCATATGTTTCATTTAATGTCCGTGGAATCCTCTTATGCAAAAATGGCTGATGTTTTTGTCTGTGTTCAATATCTGAATTCACTTCAAATCCATTGGATAAAATACCCTCGGACTGTTTCTGTTTTTCTCTCTCTCCCTGACTTGCTCTCTCTCTCCTCCCCTCCCCATCCCTCTCCATTCCCACCTGCTCCTTCTCTCCTCCACCCCCTCTCTCACTCTCTCTCTCTTTATCCTTCTTCTGTCTTTCCCGTACTCTCCCTATCTCCCCTCTCTCTCTATCCCACACTCTCTCCTCTTCTCTCTTTCCCACATTGTCTCTATCTCTCCTCTTTCTCCCCACTCTCTGACTCTCTCTATTCCCCAACTATTTCTCTCCCCCTCTCCTCCTTACTCCCTCTCCCCTCTCCCTCTTTCCTTCTCTCTCTCCCTCTCTCGCTTTCTCCTTCTCCCCCTCTCTCCCACTTTCTCTCCCCCTCTCCCTTGAAAACATCTTGACCCAAACATCTTGACACAGAGGAGTGGAGCCACATACAGATTACAGAGGACATTGACCTAGAACATGCATGGATTTGAAAACAAAGGATGAGAATTTTAAAATCAAGATAAAAATCGTAGTCGAAGATAAACAAAAAGCTGGAGCATCTCTGGAGAGAAGGAATGGGTGACATTTTGGGTTGAAATCCTCCTTCAGAAAATTGTAATCACTCAGGAACCCAAGATAAATAGTGTTTGAGACCAGATCGTACTATGTTAATGAAGGAGAAGTTCATATCCATTTGTCCTACCATCTATTTGTGACAATAGATTACTTTAGAGATATAGTGCGGAAACAGGACCTTCACCCCACTGGGTCTGCGCCTGACCAGCGATTATCTCATAGAAACATAGAAACATAGATAATAGGTGCAGGAGTAGGCCATTCGGCCCTTCGAGCCTGCACCGCCATTCAATATGATCATAGCTGATCATCCAACTCAGTATCCCGTACCTGCCTTCTCTCCATACCCCCTGATCCCCTTAGCCACAAGGGCCACATCTAACTCCCTCTTAAATATAGCCAATGAACTGGCCTCAACTACCTTCTGTGGCAGAGAATTCCAGAGATTCACCACTCTCTGTGTGAAAAATGTTTTTCTCATCTCGGTCCTAAAAGACTTCCCCCTTATCCTTAAACTGTGACCCCTTGTTCCGGATCTCATCTATCCTACACACTAGGGACAATTTACCTGCAAACCTGTACGCCTTTGGAATGTGGGAGAAAGCCCACGTGATCACAGGGAAAACGTACAAACTCCGTACAGACAGCACGTGGTCAGGTTCAAACCCAGGTCTCTGGCACTGTGAGGCAGCAACTCTACCGCTGCACCACCATGCTGTGCTGCCCCTAATGTATTTTAATGTGATTTCTGGCAGTCAGCAAAAACAACCATCCAGGCCTGTCAGACAAGTGCTAATTATCTATGGGAAACCTTGGGAAATATTGTACCAAACCCAACAATATTATTGGAAATCAGAAACAAAACCAGTAAATATTTGAAATTCACACACCTTACTCCAGTGGCTAGTGATGGCAACTTCCCCTCCTGAGAAACTGTTGCTTCCCTGTTCCTGTGCCATAACTCTTCTACTTCTACGATGTGGGCAATACCACCATTTATTGTCCATCCCTAATCGGTCCTTAAGGAGATGGTGCTGACAATGTGATGGTTTAAGGCTGATCTTCATTGCTATGTTTGCAGTTTAGAGGGGGGGCCTCATTGAAACCTACCGGATAGTTAAAGGCCTAGATGAAAGGCTCTGAAAACTAAGGGTGTCGGAAAATCGGTGGTGGATCTGGACCGATACCAAGACTGGTCGTTGTCACACATTCCTGATTATTGGCTGCATTTAAAGCCCACAGCTGTCATGGTGGGATTTGAAGTCAGATCTCCAGAATGTTAGGTCAGGTCTCTGAATTGATGGCCGAGTAATTTAACTGCTGTGTCACCCCTGTACCCACATGTCCACACCAGAGTTTGAAATTCCTGCCAATTTACAGCTCTGGAATTCTAATGGTAACGTCGACCAGCAGATTAAATAAGCTGCATTTCTCCAACAGTATAAAAGGCGTATTTTATTGCGATCTGCTTTCACTCTGGTCGTCCTTCATTTGTTTGCTTAGACATGGCGCACACTTGGTCTCTGCGGCCTCCAGTCTACCCAGTTACAATAAGTCTGTATTTCTTCAAACATGTTTATTTTCATTTGTTTTTTTAATTTAATGTGTCCCGCAGTGATGTGAGGGTCTATTTTGATCTTGGAGATACTGAGGGATATTAGAGTCATACATCATGGAAACAGGCCCTTCGGCCCAATTTGCCCACACTGACCAACATGCTACATCCCACCTGCCTGCGTTTGGCCCATTTCTATATAATATTAAAACTCTGTGTGTGTGTGTGTGTTTCTGCCTGACTTGTGGGTGCCAGCCTTTGATTCGTTGCTACGCCAACACCAGACCCACAAACGCCCAGATGTTTTCCATTTCGGTAGAGATTTCACTTTTCATTCCAAGTATCCACTCCTGATTAAATTTCATCGTGTTTATGTACACATTTTTAATAAAATTATTCTCCCCCCCCCCCCCCCCCCCCCCCCCCCACTCACTCATTTTGTCGCCTCCTGCTGGCCAGCGACCATAACGGCTGCTGGCTCCCGCATCTCACCTCAAAGACGTCATTTAAAAACAGCCGCACTGCTGAGTCGTGAACGGCTTGAGTTGGAGGACCACGTCTCCCGTTGGGGCTACGGGTAGGGAACGGCTGCGTTGGGGGAGCAGACCCAACGGGTCAGCACTTGGTCTAGTATTCCTCTAAAACTGTCCTATCCATGTACCTGTCTAAATGTTTCTTAAACATTGCAATAGTACCTGCCTCAATTACCTCTTTCAGCAGCTCGTTCCAAACACCCACCACCCTTTGTGTGAAAAAGTTACCCCTCAGGTTCCTATTAAATCTTTCCCCCCTCACCTTAAACCTATGTCCTCTGGTTCTCAATTTCCCTACTCTGGGCAAGCGAATGTGCATCTACCCGATCTATTCCTCTCATGATTTTGTACACCCTCTATAAGATCACCCCTCATGCTCTCGCATGCACTCTGCCTTGAATTCACTTCTTTCTTCTCCTTGATCTTTGAACAAATGCACTCATTGCGAAGGCTGATGCGGGTGGGCGGGAGGTTCGTGGTGAGGAGGGGGGCGGTGGGGCGAGGGGGGGGGGGCAGTTACAAAAGAAGAGAGGAGATGAGGGGACAAAATCGTATTCATCTACAATCCTTCTGAGCTCCCCTCTGAAGCTGCGGACAGGGTAAGAAAGATCGGATTAAGCATCTTGTGTGTCCGACATTTCTACGGGAAAAAAGAGAGAGGCCAGCTCAGCTAAATAATATTGAATTGCATTGGGAGAGGAGAGCCTTTGTGTTCCGTGGAGTAACGCCCCTGTTGCACCACTGATGGAAGTGAAAGGCCTGGATGTGTCAGCTCCCCTTTTACAGGGAGAGAATGGTCTGGGCTTCATATTCAGCTGAGCTTTGCGTGATAATAGACTGTCAGAATGGTGTTAAAAGGTCAGATCTGCCTTCACACCCAGGTTAATCCCGATAAACCCTCCACACATGGGTGCCAAACACTGAGCGCCAAGATGGCATTACCGCCATTCCCTCCACTCCATCCCCAGGGAAACCCATGGTGTTCACCCCCTCTGACCACAGCACCATCAGTCTGGAACTAAATTAGCCCCGCATACTTCAGCTGCCGTTTCCTTGCATTCATTTAGTTTAGAGATACAGCGTGGAAACAGGCTCTTCTACGCACTGAGTCCACTCAGACCAGCGATCCCCCTGCACCAACACTATCCTATACACATTAGGGACAATTTACAACTTTACCAAAGCCAATTAACCTGCAAACCTATACGTCCTTGGAGTGTGGGAGAAAACATATCCACCCTGGGGGTAAGATTTTGACTGTCTGCGAGTGAACATAAAGTGCTGGAGTAACTCAGCGGGTCAGGCAGCATCTCTGGAGAAAAGGAATAGGTGACGTTTTGGGTCGTGACTGATTGTAATGACTGACTGTATGACTGTCTACCCTATCTATGCCTCTGGTAATTTTATATACTTCTCTCAACCTGTGACGTTGATAGCACCCAAGCCAGGCGACTCTTTGTGTACTGGTCCAAGGTCATTACAATCGCTCCACTCTTTTAAACCTTTCTCTAAACAATAACATATCGTATTGTATTGTATTGTATTGTATTCAAATTTATTGTCATTGTCTCAATTAGAGACAACGAAATGAATTTCCCTTTACAGTCAGTATCATAAAAATAAATAAATAATAAATAAATAATAAAACATTAAAAATAATATAGAATTAAAAAACAAAAACAAAAAAAAAAAACAAACAAAAAAAACTGTGCTTTAATTGATATTCCCTTTATTATATATCTGTATACTGTGGATGACTTGACTGTAATCAAGTATAATCTTTCCGCTGACTGGATAACATGCAGCTTTTCACTGTACCTCGATACATATGACATCAAACTAAACTAAAACGATACAAGTTTGTCCAACCCTGTACCAAATACACTCTAATCCAGGCAGCATTCAGGGGAACCTCTTCTGTCAATTTTTGTTTGGTAATTCTTTGGTGAACTGTGCTTTCTGGTATAAGTTTAGTTTAAAGATATAGCACGGAAACAGGCCCTTCAGCCCACCGGGTCCATGCTGAACAGCGATCCCTGTACACTAGCGCTATCCTTCACACTAGGGACAATTTACAATTTTTACTGAAGCCAATTAACCTACAAACCTGTGCGTCTTTGGTGTGTGGAAGGAAACCGGAACACACAGGGGAAAGCCTATGCAGTCACAGGGAGAACGTACAAACTCCGTACAGACAGCACCCGTAGTCAGGATTGAATCTGGGTCTCCGGCGCTGTAAGGCAGCAACACTACCGCTGCGCTCTGTACAGATGAATCAATGTTGTTTCATTACTCTGATTCGTAACAGAGACAGTTTCATTGTGCTCGGCATTGCTCCAACATGCTAGCATGGCCTGGGAGAGCTCTCCACAATCTCAGAGAGCTAATGTGACTTTTCCAGGCAGTAGCCCTGTCTGAAATCTATGTGCTCACCACATTGTCATGTGTGCAGTTTGCTGGACAGATGAATTTGGGTGGTTGCTGGGTTTACAGAAGTTTAATGAAGTTAATCACATACACAGGAACACATTCCGTGCCCCTATTCTCAACCACAGCTGTTGATGCATTTACTGTTTTTTTAGTTTAGTTTGGCTTAGAGTCAGAGCACGGAAACAGGCCCTTCGGCCCACTAAGTCCACGCTGACCAGTTATCCCCATACTTGGGACAATTTACAATTTTTACCAAAGCCAATGCGCCAACAAACCTGTGTATCTTTGGAGTGTGGGAGGAAACCAGAGCACCCGGAGAAAACCCATGCGGTCACAGGGAGAATGTGCAATCCCCATACAGACAGCACCCATAGTCAGGATCGAACCCGGGTCTCTGGCGCTGTAAGGCAGCAACTCTACCGCTGTGCACCATGCCGCCCTTATTGGGCTTGTTTTCTCAAGGAGTCGCAAATCGTGTTGATGCACTTGATAGGAAATTCAATTAACAAAGGCTAAAGGAACCTTGGGCGGAACAAGGACCAAATCACTTAGTTCTATACAATAACAGGTTCCAGTGTAAAGTGAAAGCTGAGAAATTAAAGCACGTGCTCCCTCCCTCCTACTCGGCATATGCCTGCCAACAACAACAGTTCTAAAGAATTTTCAGTTCACGTTGAAATGGGTGTTAAAAGCTGACCTCATATTAATTCACTTTACAAAATATTATTTGAAGGCTGTGTGCCCATTAAGTGTAATTCTTAAACTCCTACTGAGATTCCTTGGTTGTGTCACTGCTGATTTTTCTCCTGATATTGCAGACTAGACAATAGCGAACCGTGGGATGTTATGTCGCTGATAACCTGATTACCAACAGCCTCATGAGGTGAAGGAGGAGGTGTGGGGGTGGTGTAGCAATGGGGGGTGGTGAGCTTTTGTTGTCTTTCTTTTTGCACCTTTGTTCCTACATTTAAACAAATTAAAACCTTCCTGGGAAGTTATTCAAAAACTGCTGTGCACACAGTTGAAGCGGGAAGGGTACTCGAGAGGGTGAGAGCTGTGCAATGACTGGAAGTAAATGATTCAGCAAATACAGAGAGCAACAAAACTCCCACACAGACATCCGCACACATGCTCGAGCACACGCACACGCACACATATGCAAGCAGACACACACATATAAACACAAACATACACACGGAGAAGCACGCACACACACAAATACACACACGCACACACTCGAAGACCCACGCACACGCGCATGCACGCAAACACACAAGCAGGTATGCACATACATAAACAGAAACTTGGCACACTCACAGGCACACGCTCAAAGACGCACACACGTGCACAAACACACGCATACACATGCATGCGTGCACGCACACTCACACTCACACTCAACACTCACACACACACTCATGCTTTCATAACTATTAAAATGATGGATCCCTGACAAGAAAACTCAAGTCAAGAGAGAATTAAAAGTCAAAAATGTTTAATTGTCATCTCTGCAGCGACAGTAACCATGAAATTCCTACTTGCTGCAGCTTTACAGGCATATTCATGCTGCAACACAAAAAGATAAACATTCAATAATTAATAATGCAATAAATGGTCAGTATTACTAGGTAACCAGACCATAATAGTGTCAAGTACTTAGTGCAAGATAAACAAACTCCATTGTAGACCGTTGCTGAGGTAGGGTTATGGTTCGGGTTGTGCCGGGTGGTCCAAGAGCCTGATGGTTGCTGGGAAGAAGTTGTTCTTGAACCTGGAGGTCACGGTTCTTAGGCTCCTGTACTTTCTTCATGATGGTAGCAGCGTGACCAGGGTGATGTGGATCTTTGTAGATATTAGCTCCGTTTTTGAGTCGGAGCTTCCTGTAGATCGCTTTGACGGTGGAGAGGTCAATGCCCGTGATGGATTGGGCAATGCCACCATTTTGTGCAGCCTCCTTTGTCCTCGGGCATTCGAGTTATTGAATTAGGCCATAATGCAACATGGAAATATGCTGTCAACCATGCGCACCTGTCAAAGTTTGAAAGAGTATTTGGCGACATCTTCTCAACCTTCAGAGGAAGTAGAAATTCCTTGGCCATAACTCCTGTTTAACTCGAGGAAGCCTGAGAGTCCTATTGCCAAGAGTTCAGATCATTCAAAGATAAACACAAAATGCTGGAGTAATTCAGTGGGTCAGGCCACAACTCTGGAGAAAAAGAATAGGTGACCTTTCAGGTCAGAACCCATCTTTTTAGACTGAAAGTAGAGGTGGGGGAGTGGGGGGGGGGGGGGGGGGTAAGGGGAGCTTGGGTGGGATGAGGAGTTGGAGGCGAGAAAGGACCAGAACTAATCGGGGCCGACCTCAGAAATGGTGGAGCCCACAATGTGTCCTGGCCCTTTCCTACTTCCAGTTCCCTCCCCACTTCTACTTTCAATCTGAAGAAGGGTTCTGGCCTGATACTTCGGCAATTATTTTTCACCACAGATGCTGCCTGACCCGCTGAGTTACTCCAGCACTTTGTGTCCATCTGTTCCATTACATTGATGATTGTGGGAGACTGCTTGCACAGCTTGGCTGACGTCCTTCCTACACTTCCAAATATACGCCTTTAACTGTGAACTGGGTTTAAAGCACTGAGAAAGATTATATAAAGTGTTCTATTTGAATGCATCTTGTTGGTGTTTTCTCCGCTCAAATCCATCTGTGTAACCAACAAAGCAAGAAATTACAAAAATAATCTTCTTTGTAGTGCCCCTATGATTTTTCTCTCAAGAGTTACTGAGGCATTGGGTGGGAGATTAATCTTTAAGTATTGCTAAACAATCTTGAATGGTTGGTAGCCCTGCTGTGATTACTGACGCAAAATAGCTACAAAATCTGCCTGCTTACCAACGATTTCTTCTGAGGCTTTTAGTCTGAAATGGAGGGATATGAATGCTGGGCCTCTATTATTAATGCCCTTCACAGCTCCATTTCCATCTCAGCTCTAAATGCTTTAGTCACATTCAATTACTTGCAGTTCCAAGAAAAAATGTCACCCTAGGGCCTGGCACAGTGGCGCAGCGGTAGGGTTGTGGCCTTTTATGCCCCTGTCCCACTTGGGAAACCTGAACGGAAACCTCTGGAGATTTTGCGCCCCACCCAAGGTTCCCGGAGGTTTTTGTCAGTCTCCCTACCTCCTTCCACTACCTGCAACCTCCGGCAACCACCTGCAACTTCCGGGAACTGCACGGAAACCTTGGGTGGGGCGCAAAGTCTCCAGAGGTTTCCGTTCAGGTTTCCTAAGTGGGACAGGGGCATGTTACAGTGCCAGAGACCCAGGTTCGATCATGACCATGGGTGATGTCTGTGAATTCTCCCCGTGGCCTGCCTGGGTTTTCTCCCACCCTCCAAAGACGTACAGGTTTGTAGGTTAATTAGTCTTTGGTAAAATTGCAAATTGTCCTTTGTGTGTAGGATCATGTCAGTATACAGGGTGATCGATGGTCGGCGCAGACTCGGTGAGCCAAAGGGCCTGTTTCCGCGCTGTATCTCTAAAGTCTAAAGGATCCTAATGTCCCAGTGACAAATTCCCACACAGGGCATCAGAAAGGGGCAGGATTAGTTTGGTTGTTAATTTGTTGGTTCATAGCAAAATAGCATCAATAAAAGTTGACTCCTTGGCACTGCAGCCATGCTTCAGAAAGGATCGACGTCTTCTGCAGCAAGATTGGAGGCAATGCTGTCATTAAGCCACAGATCTAAAGAATTGGAACGTGCCTTAACTTATACATTGTCGGGGGAAAAAATTGGCTTGGGAAAAAAAATGTATGAGAGAACAAAGTACCTGAATATGAAGAATGGGGACCAGCAAAGAAATGTACATTGTAATTAAATGGAGTGATGTAATCAATGGAATGACTTCACCACTGGGGTTCAGTCGCTTTAATGTGTTTGCTTAAGCCTTACACAATTAACAACTTTTTCACTGCCTGAATGTAGGAATGCCAAACCTATTGCTGTACAGGTCATGAGCATTCAGCCATGGTTGTGTATAGGTCCTTGGAGGGTGTGGAGGAGACATTACGACATCTTTTGTGTGAAAAGAAAATTATTCAGTAAGCCACATGGCTACCTGAGTTTGGAAAGGTGCTATTGAATAATAGGTCTTTGAACAGAACTAACTTCCTATTTTTTCTCATGCAAAGGACAGTAGCAGAAATGATTGAAATATTTTTAATTGATTCCAAACACACCCCAAAGACGTACATGTTTGTAGGTTGTGCAGAAAGGAACTGCAGATGCTGGTTTATACCGACGATAGACACAAAGTGCTGGAGTAACTCAGCGGGTCAGGCAGCATCTCTTGAGAAAAAGGATGGGTGATGTTTCAGGTTGGGTCCCTTCTTCAATTCCTTTCTACAAACCATATCTGCAATTCCTTCCAGCATCTTCAATTCCTTTCTAGAATCTGAAGAAGAGTCCCACCCCGAAACGTCATCCATCCTTTACCTCCAGAGATGCTGCCTGACCTGCTGAGTTACGACAATACTTTGTCTATCTCAGCTTTGTAGGTTAATTGGCTTCTGTAAATTGGAAATTGTCCCTAGAATGTTGGCTAATGCTAGTGTACGGGGAAATCACTGGTCGGCACGGACTTGGAGGGTGGACGGGCTTGTTTCTATGCTGTACAGTATAGCTAAATTCTAAAATCTAAAGACTAAAGGTTGAAAGATAGAAAATCTAGAGACTAAAGGAAACAGGCCCTTCGAGTCCACGCCAAACATTGATCGCCCATTCACCACGTGCTATGTTAGCCCACTTTCACACCCATTCCCTGCACATCGGGGGCAATTTACAGAGGCCAATTAACCTCTAAACCCATATGTCTTTTGGATGTGGGAGGAAACTGGGGCACCTGGAGTAAATCCACGTGGTCACAGGGAGAATGTACAAACTCTACACAGAGGTTAGGATCGAACCCGGGTCTCCGGCACTGGGAGACAGCAGCTCTAACAGCTGCGTCATTAAGCCACCCATGTTATAAAGGAAAGTTTGTGTTCTCTTGATTGCTAAAGTCCATATTTGAAGGAATTGAGCAAAACATTTATCATATTAACATTACACTGTATATATGTCAAAACAATGAGGAATCCTGGTGCGTGTGTGTGTGTGTGTATTATTCTGTGTTGATTTATGCCTCAATATTATACTGAGTGTTGGAATATGTCTGAATGTGTTGCTCTGGTGGTTTGTATGTCATCTAGAAACTGTGCAGAGAAGATTTACAAGGATGTTGCCAGGGCTAGAGGTTCTGCGCTACAGGGAGATGTTGAGTAGGCTATGACTCTATTCCTTGTGGAGTGATCTTATTGAGGTGCATAAAATCTTGAGAGGATAGATCGGGTAGATACACAAAGTCTCTTGCCCAGAGAAGGTGAATCGAGGACCAGTAGACTTTTGTTTAAGATGAAAAGATTTTTTAATAGGAATCTGAGTGGTAACGTTTTCACAAAAAGGGTGATTGGTGTATGGCACAAGCTGCCAGAGGAGGTAGTTGAGACAGGGACTGTCCCAAAATTTAAGAAACAGTTAGACAGGTACATGGATATGACAGGTTTGGAGGGATATGGACCAAATGCAGACAGGTAGGACTAGTGTAGCTGGGACATGTTGGCCGGTGTGGGCAAGTTGGGCCAAAGGGCCTGTTTCCACATTGTATCACTCTATGATTCTATGACTATCTATCTTGGTGATTTGCACATAAAAGTGAGTTGCTTTGACCAACCGTCTTTATATTAAAACAGTAATCTTCTATGAGAAACATTTGTCTGTTTTAAAATGCTTAAGGGACATGCGAGCTGCAAAATAAATACAAATTCTTTCAACATGTCTCTTCAGCATGGATTTATGAAGGGGATATCCTGCTTGACTAATCTTCTGCAATTTTTTGAGGATGTGACAAGTAAAATGGATGAAGAAGAGCCAGTGGATGTAGTGTATCTGGATTTTCAGAAAGCCTTTGATAAGGTCCCCCACAGGTGATAAGTGGGCAAAATTAGAGCACATGGTATTAGAGGTAGAGTATTGACAAGGTTAGAGAATTGGTTGGCAGACAGGAAACAAAGAGTAGGAATAAATGGGTCCCTATCAGAATGGCAGGCAGTGGCGAGTGGAGTGCCGCAAGGCTCTGTGCTGAGGCCGCAACTATTTACAATATATATTAATAATTTAGATGATGGAATTAAAAGTAACACTAGCAAATTTGCAGATGACACAAAGCTGGGTGGCAGTGTGAACTGCGAAGAGGATGCTAGGAGGTTGCAGGGTGACTTGGACAGGTTGAGTGAGTGGGCAGATGCATGGCAGATGCAGTATAATGTAGATAAATGTGAGGTTATCCACTTTGGTGGCAAGAACAAGGAGGCAGATTATTATCTCAATGGTGTCAGATTAGGAAAAAGGGAAGTGCAACGAGACCTGGGTGTCCTTGTACACCAGTCACTGAAAGTAAACATGCAGGTACAGCAGGCAGTGAAGAAAGCTAGTGGCATGTTGACCTTCATAACTTGAGGATTCAAGTATAGGAGTAAAGGGCCCTGGTGAGACCACATCTGGAGTATTGAGTGCAGTTTTGGTCTCCTAATTTGAGGAAGGACATCCTTGCTATTGAGGCAGTGCAGCGTAAATTCACAAGGTTAATCCCCGGGATGGTGGGACTATCATATGATGAAAGATTGGAAAGACTGGGCTTATATTCACTGGAATTTAGAAGGATGAGAAATTCACCCAGAGAGTTGTGAATTTGTGGGATTCCCTTTCACAGAAGGCAGTGGAGGCCAATTCACTGGATGAATTTAAAAGAGAGTCAGATAGAGCTCTAGGGGCTAGCAGAATCAAGGGATATGAGGAGAAGGCAGTGTTGAAATGATCAGACTCACACAATGATTAGAATCCAGTCTTTTATTGGCAACTCTATGGAGGAAACACTAGGTGCTTTCATTACTGATTACTGATTGTGGATGATCAGCCCTGATCACAATGAATGGCGGTGCTGGCTCAAACGGTCAAATGGCCTCCTCATGCACCTATGTTCTTTGTTTCTATGTCGCAGTCGATCCTGACAGTTTGTCAGCATATTTCTCCAAAACTCCAGGATTAAGTTGTCACTCTTGTGTTTTTTAGTGGTTGAAGTGATTGTTGTGGCTTTAGCTGCATAATTACTAAGTTACTAACCTAGAACTAATGACTGTGTCAAGTGCTAACAAAGGGATTATTGTTCTTCAGTCGAAACTTCATAATGCTGGTTAAACCAGCCAGTAAACTATTGGAAAATATAACGACAACAGACATAACCTTGTGAGGTGTGTGGAGTCCTCCATTCTCAGAGTGAGGCCACACGCAAATTGGAGAAACAGCTCCTCATATTTCCGCTGGGTTGGGCAGCTAACAACCCAGCAGTGTGACTATTGATTTCTTTCATTTCAAGTAACTCCTGCACGCCCTCTCTCCCCACCCCTCCCCCTCCCTAGTCGCCCTGCTAGCTCCACTGTTTACATCCATATATCCCTTCGTTATCATCTCTTCCACAGCCAACAATGGACCATTGTGGGCTCCACCTTTCCTTGGTCATCGGTGCCGGCTCTGACTTGTTCTGAACCTTTTCATACCTCTATTTTCCCTCTTCCCTGACTCAGTCTGAAGAAGGGTTTCGAACCGAAACGTTGTCTATTCCTTTTCGCCGGAGATGCTGCCTGACCCGCTGAGTTACTCCAGCATTTTGTGTATGTCCGCTCTGTCTGTTGGGTCAGGGCTGTCCTCCAGTGTTCAATGAAAGACTTTAGACTTTAGACATAGACTTTAGAGATACAGCACAGAAACAAACCCATCGTCCCACCGAGTCTGGGCTGACCAGCAATCACCCCGTACACTAACATTATTCTACACACCAGGGACAATTTACAACTAGCACTCTTTGGAGTGTTGGTGGGAAACCAGAGCACCCAGAGAAAACCTCTGCGGTCACAGGGAGAACGTACAAGCTCCGTACAGACAGCTGAACCAGGGTCTCTGGTGCTGTAAAGCAGCAACTCTACCGCTGCACCACTGTGCCGCCCAGGTTTAATATTTAGGAAGAAACTGCAGATGTTGGTTTAAATGGAAGATAGACACAAAATGCTGGAGTAACATCTGCCTGTCCCACTGAGTTACTCCAGCATTTTGTGTCTGACTTCAGGTGTACTGTTTGCCTCCCACCATGCTTGGTAGTCTTGTTAATCTACAAGAAATGTTGGAGGTTGGGGAGAGGTTGGTGCGGGCTGTTGTGTAGGTTGTGATGGGGGGGGGGGGGGTAGGTGGAATGAGTCCACGCTGACCATCGATCAGCCGCTCACTATAGTTCTATGTTATCCCACTTTCTCATCCACTCCCAACACACTAGGGGCAATTTACAGTTTGCCAGTTAACCTGTAAACCCACACGCCTTTGGGAGGTGGGAGGAAACCGCAGCACCCGATAAAAACCTGCATAGATCCCAGGGATGCAGAACGTGCAAACTCCATACACAGGCAGCACCCGAGATCAGAATCGAACCTGGGTCTCTGACCCTGTGAGGCAGTCGCCCTACCAGCTGATCTCACCAGAATCAATCTGCAAACTGAGCAAAGCGTGTCCCAAGTCATATTTCAAACACTCAAGTCTCCATCATCTTTAAAAAATGGGCGGCAATGGATTGTCTTCAATCTAAATTTTCAGCAATAGATAAGTGAGGTCCTCCTTGGATTTGATCTCTGCTAACTTCTATTGAAATAAATAGAAGGGGAGAAGTATCCAGAGAAACTCTGAAACCAATTACAGTTTGTGAGCCTCTTGACTGATCACGCCCCTGGCATCTGGAGCCCATTTCTGAATGTTGCCAGTTGTGGGTCATTTAATGTGAGGAACACTAAGTTATTTCTCTTCTCTTTCTCCAGAAGGATGCAAGCAGTGCAATCAGTCATATATTCTCCTCTTTTCAATCGACGTCTTCAATGGGGTGTCGTTGCATGCATCCACAATGTGGCTTGAACATTGTTGCTTTATTTCCAATCTTACTCGTTGGCGATTTTTAATGAATTCCTTCATAGATATTGAAATGCGTTCATAATCCCCTGCTGGTCCGACAGTCTTTTTCAGTGGCAATGAGTTAGAGTTGCTGCCTCATGGCACCAGAGACCCGAGTTCGATCCTGACTGCGGGTGCTGTCTGCGTGGAGTTTGCACCTTCTCCCCTGTGACCGTGTGGGTTTTCTCCAGGAGAATGTACACAGACTGCACCCGTAGTCAGGATCGAATCCGGGTCTCTAGCGCTGAATGGCACCAACTCTACCACTGCGCCACAGTGCCACCCCCCCTCTCGACATTATAACTAGGGCAAACACCTTGCCAAGCTTCATCTGAATGTATTATGTGATCACCACTCATCTTCTAAGCTAAAGAGGGTACAGCCCAAAATCGACATTTTATCTCCTCATTTAACAGAGAGTCACATCATTCTTCTTATCTACCTTAAATCGTAGCTTTGCCTTCAACAGGAAAGGATATGAGCTTTAGAATTACTACCTTCCCACCGTGTTACCATATAACCATATAACAATTACAGCACATAACAGGCCATCTCGGCCCTTCAAGTCCGTGCCGAACACTTATTTTCCCCTAGTCCCATCTACCTGCACTCAGACCATAACCCTCCATTCCTTTCCCGTCCATATACCTATCCAATTTTTTTTTAAATGATAAAATCGAACCTGCCTCCACCACTTCCACTGGAAGCTCATTCCACACAGCTACCACTCTCTGAGTAAAGAAGTTCCCCCTCATGTTACCCCTAAACTTCTCTCCCTTAATTCTTACCACCTTCTTCCATTGAGATCCACTGCCTTGTGATCTACCTTTGACCTTTGGGCTCCAGCCCATATATATATCGCATTATGTGGCTCTGCAAACTACCGCAGGATGCCCCATAGTTTGATGGCACAACAGACACACATCCGCTTCCTTTGTGATTGTGGCTACGATAGGCAGAGTGAAGGAGCATTGACTTGTCATGGTTCCCAAATAGTGAAACTTCTGCAGTCCAAGATCGGGGTGGGAAGCACTCGCACGTGAAGAATGTGCTGATAGCCAAGACCCCATGGAGGATACTGCAGAACGGGGAGGATGGTTTTTGGGGAGGGATTGTGAAGGATGAGCTGCCAGAGCAGGCCTAATTAAATCACACCAGCGCCAATGCCTCCTCGCCCGAGCATCTGCTGAAGAGTTTTAACACAATTTTGATTCAACCATTTTTGTAACTCTCCAGATCTGATTACTATTCAAGTCAGCTGACTGAAAGCTGTAAAACAGACCATCTCCAGAGAAAAGCATTAGTTGGTGAGAAAACTACCAAAAAAAAATGCTTTCAAACACTAAACCATTGCAAGAAAATTCTCTCCACTATTATCGATCTACTTCCCCACGATGCCTTTGTAAGGTGCCTGTCTGTTCCCTCTTCTGTGATAGTAGCTGCCTTAGGTTGAGGGAACGGTATGAATTTTAGGTACACAAAAATGCTTGAGAAACTCAGCGGGTGAAGCAGCATCTATGGAGCGAAGGAAATAGGTGACGTTTCGGGCCGAAACCCTTCTTCAGACAAAATTCTATGAATTTTAGGTCAGTTTTACTCCTTATTATTTGTGTGCCTGTTAACTGTTTAATGTAGCGGGACTTGTCAGTGATGGAAGGCTCTTGCCTTAACCCAGAAAGTGGCCAAGATAAATTCTTCCAGCCTCAGGTATTCCACACACTCAGAGCAGAGTCTTCAGCTTGTAAATCTTTGTACCATTTAATCATTCAGCGACTCGAGGCAAACGCTGAATAAAAACATAAACTTAACGCTAGAGTGATTACTGTATGTTTCTAAACTGTGCTGCATGTCCCTGGGGCTTATAGCACTTGAGTTGAGCCGAGCGTTAAAACATTGATTCATTGGGAGCTTTATTTGCCCTTGGAATTGTTTCGCGTTTCGGTTTGTTGTTAAATGAATGTGCTTGAAACTGGAGCTCGCTTACGGAGTAATGAATGTTTCAAGGTTTGATGCCCAGGAATGTTGCTCTTGACTAGACCGCCGTTTCACGCTAAAGTCCCTCATCTGCAATTGCGTGGGTGCAATCCTCCATGTAATGACCCCGCTATTGTTGAAATGTTGTCGTTACAAGTTGATAGGATCCCATTTTGTGGTGTCTGTTTCCTTCAGCATTGTGCCAGAGGTGTTGGTTGTCGATCAAAGGTCAATCACTGTCCCTCATTCCTCCTGCGTTTAGTTTAGTTTAGTTTAGAGATACAACGTGGAAACAGGCCCTGTACGTCTTTGGAGTGTGGGAGGAAACCGAAGCACCCAGTGAAAACCCACGCTGGTCACGGGGAGAACGTACAAACTCCGTACAGACAAGCACCTGTATTCGGGATCAAACCCGGGTCTCTGGCGCTGTGAGGCAGCAACTCTACTGCTGCACCACCATGCCATTTCAAAACAGCGACTCCCAACCCCATAAGGACCTGAAGAGCCATGACAGGCATTACATACGTACGAGCCTTGCTCACTCATTTTCTTCTTAAGTAAGGTCATGAAATAGCATCAGCCCAGACCTTGGAGTGAAGTGGAAGTGAAATGCAGAGGGATTTATAATAGAGGAAAACATTTCTGGTGGTCTTAATGATGAAGACAAGGGCATAAATTTGAGGAGAGGAATGAAACAATGGATGGGACTAGCATGGAATGCCAACTTGGTTACATGGACAATTTGGGCTCAAGCCAGGGGCAATTTCCAAGCTCTATAGCTCTATCACTATCACTCCATGACTTAGGTAAAAATGTTTCAGTGGCTCCAAGTATCTCTAAACTAAACTAGTCTAAAGACTGCTGACATTTCTGGGGCAGGTTTTACTGTACTTATTTTTGGACACATATAGTACCATGGCCCTCTTTCTGAGCATGATAGCAATAATAAAATCAATAGATTGTAGAGTTCTAAATTACGAGAAATGCATTGAGTATGAAAAGGGGTCTTGATGGCAGGAGTTGGTTTTGAACCATTGGGGGAATATACCCAGATATCTTCAGTTTAGTTTAGTTTAAGATACAGCATGGAAAAAGGCCCTTCGGCCCACGGAGTCTGCGTCAACAACAATCACTCATACACTCGTTCTATCCTACACACTAGGGGCAATTTAGCCAATTAGCCTACAAATCTGCACATATTTGGAATGTGAGAGGAAACCAAAATCTGCGCTGTCACAGGGAGAACGTACAAACTCCATACAGGCAGCACCCATAGTCAGGATCGAACCGGGGTCTCTGGTGCTGTAAGGCAGCAACTCTACTGCTGCGCCACCATGCCACAGAGTTTCCGACTGGATTCTGTGTTGCCGGCTGTTTTCCATTCTACCTGAGGTCCTACCTTCACAGTCTTTTTCTTCTTCTTCTTGCGTATGGCGTACACAGCCTAAAGTTGTAGGTCAAGGGCAGACATCCAGGCCAGGACAGCATCAGTTACTGGGTGGATGGTTTTGATGCCCCCAGGGAAAAGCCACAGTGGGCAGCCAGTCATTCATGATGTGTGGGATGGTCTGGTCTGGATGTCTGCGGTCACAAGCAGTTCCAATCGATCCCTTGCCCCATTTCATGGCCGCTCCCACTTCCATCAGGGCCAGTGTGTCTGTGGGTTTAATCTGTATCATCTCCTCCTCTGCCTCTGCTCGCATCAGACAGCTGCCGATGAAGACATGTCAAAGGGAGATTAAGCCAAGATGTGCCTTAGCTCATCCCCACCGTGACCTCCCTTCCATTCACCTTGCAGCAGGGTCAATGTCGGAATAGCTAGAATTGTCGGAGTGTCAAAGTCATCTCAGCCTCACATCTTTATTCCTTCCTTGTCCCCTTTATCTCTGCACCACTTTTGTCTGCACACCATCAGTGAGCAGCGGGAAAGATAAAGCTGGCTCACTAAGTGGTAATGAATCTCTTGTGAGAAGTGACCTGAAATCCATGGAGACCTGTCTTCACTCGCTAACACTCAAGGATAAAGGTGAGGAGCAATAATAGGAGAGAGTAGAAGGGGGGAATGTGTTGGAGAGAAGGTGTTAGCGTGGGTGTGGAGGCATTTATGGACATCATTTCCACGCACTCTTGTGAGTGAATATGTGGTCAATAAGAATTTAACCCTTTAGAGACGGTGGGCATGAATTCCACTGTCACAGCTAGTTCTTCAGCTGTTCATATTCAACACACAAATGATGGAAAATAGTTTTTATCGTTGTAAGTACTGATGTCATTAGGAAACTATTTTAAGTCCAATAATCTTAGTGAAATAATCACCTGCTGTACACTTTGGAATTTACTTGCTTCTTGTGTTCCGAGCCAAATCACTTTAGCCCCCAATTCATCATGCACAGTAATTAAGTTTAGCTTAGTTTAGTTTAGAGATGCAGTGTAGAAACAGGCCCTTTGTCCCACTGACCAGCCATCATCCCGTACACTAGTTCTATCTTACACTCTGGAGGCAATTTACAGAAGCCAATTTGCCTACGAACCCGCACGTCTTTGGAAACCGGAGCACCTGGAGAAAACCCACGCAGTCTCAGGAAGAATGGACATGAATTTGTGGAGTGTTGCTCTTCTGCTGGGTTTGGAGCTGTGTGTAGGTGGCCAGCCGGTTGAGCAGAAGAAGGCTCTTGCTCCCCAAAAGGCCACACCGCAGGGCATCGTGGCCCTTGAAAGACCAAGAGGCAGGTGTCCTTTGCTAAGAACAAATGTGTGGTGGGAACTGCCAGCAAATCTGAAATTGATCAAAGGTCTAAAGAAGGGTTTCAGCCCAAAACGTTGCCTAATTCCTTCGCTCCATAGATGCTGCCGCACCCGCTGAGTTTCTCCAGCATTTTTGTCGATTTTCCAGCATCTGCAGTTAGAAACATAGAAACATAGAAAGTAGGTGCAGGAGGAGGCCATTAGGCCCTTCAAGCCAGCACCGCCATTCATTGTGATCATGGCTGATCGTCTCCTATCAATAACCCGTGCCTGCCTTCTCCCCATATCCCTTGACTGCACTAGCCCCTAGAGCTCTATCTAACTCTCTCTTAAATACATCCAGTGACTTGGCCTCCACTGCCCTCTGTGGCAGGGAATTCCATAAATTCACCACTCTCTGGGTGAAAACGTTTTTTCTGACCTCAGTCTTAAATGACCTCCCCTTTATTCTAAGACTGTGGCTCCTGGTTCTGGAGTCGCCCATCATTGGGAACATTTTTCCTGCAGTTCCTTCTTGAACAAAGGAATGAATGGTCCTCTGAGGCTTGGCTACCAATGGATGTTCATGGAATACCCATCCCTCCTGTTATTCAGCGTCTGTGTGCGGAGAATAGACGTTTCAATGGCTGCAAGGGTGCATGAGGGTTTGAGAGTTTAGAGTTTAGAGATAAGCGCGGAAACAGGCCCTTTGGCCCACTGAGTCCATGCCGACCAGCAACACCAACCAGCGATCACCCCGTGCACTAGCATTACCCTACACACTAGGGGACAATTTTGCAATTTTACTGAAGCCAATTAACCTACAAACCCATACGTCTTTGGCATGTGGGAGGAAACTGGAGAAAACCCACGTAGTCACAAGGAGAATGTAAGAACTCTGTACAGACAGCACCCGTAGTCAGGATCGAACCCTGAACTCCAGCGTTGTAGGGCAGAAACTCTACCGCTGCGCTACTGTGCCACCCATTGTATCTGCTTGAACTACCAGCCCTGGCTGCATGTTCCAGGCACTCACCATCCTCTGTGCAAAAAGCTTACCCTGCACATCTCCTTAAAACTTTGCTCGCACACCATAAAGCTATGCCCTCTTGTATTTGATTTCTCAATCCTGGGAAAAAGATTCTGACTGCCTACCCTTCTGGGAGGGTGTCCTCTTGGGAGATGCCTTGTCGCCCATGGAAGCAACTGGTAGATCTGAATAAGGGGCCATTATGACAACTTTTGTTGTCTCAGTGTTTGCAGAGGTAAGAAAGCCTTTGCCTTCAGTATAGGCTGTGTGCTGTGAGTGTATAGAGCGGCTGACAATAATCGAGCTATAAATCAGGTTTAACATGCTGGCTCTTTAATTAAGAAGATAGACACAAAATGCTGGAGTAACTCAGCGGGACTGGCAGCATCTCTGGAGAGAAGGAATGGGTGACGTTTCGGGTCGAGACCCTTCTTCAGACGGATGTGTGTTCAGAGCAATCAACATCAGTAAACACCAGTCCATGTGCGAGTGAAGATCGACTATTGTCCTTCAGACTGAAGTTGAATATCTCGCTGACGAAGATTTTTAGGTGTTAGTCTATGGTTGAAGCCACTCCAGCAAGTTTGACACCAGGATATCAGCGTGCACATACAGACAAACCTTGCCCAAAAATGAAAATTGGCTAACTCGCTCAGAAAAAGCCACACAATTTCTTCATGCCATTTTCAATTTTGCATCTGTCCATAATCATACTTGCAGCCGTTTGTGTGTAAGTGCTGAGTGTCAATAACTTCGATGGAGGAATTGCTCTGAAATCTTCACTGAGCCGTTGACGTGACAGAGACAAACTCGCCTCGCTATTTGAATTGGCTGGTTGACCAAACCACTAATAATTTCCTATTGATATCAACTTACCTGCAGTGCATTTTCCCCACCATTCCTTCTGAAGACTGTTTCGAGCCGAAACCCTTCTTCAGTGCAGTCTGAAGAAGGGTTTCGGCCCGAAACGTTGCCTATTTCCTTCGCTCCATTGATGCTGCTGCACCCGCTGAGTTTCTCCAGCACTTTTGTCTACGGTGCATTTTTCCCATCCCAGTTGCCTTACTGCCTCCGTCAACATTACTGACCTTTCACAGGAAGACTGAACTGAAGACTGGCCCTTAATGACATCAACACGCAAATGATGAGGGCCTGGGAGCTGCCTAACAAAGCTCCAGCACTGAGCTATAGGGAGAGGTTGAGCAGGCTAGGACTCTATTCCCTGGAGCACAGGAGGATGGTGATCTTATAGAGGTGTACAAAATCATGAGAGGAATAGATCGGGTAGACGCACAGAGTCTCTTGCCCAGAGTAGGTGAGTGGGGGCGGGGGAAGCTGAAGGGTAACTTATTCACACACAGAATGGTGGGTGAATAGAATTAGCTGCTGGATGAAATAGTTGAGGCATGTACAGTACTATCACAACGTTTAAGAAACATTTACAGGTGCATGGATAGGATAAGGATTTGTGTGGAATTAGTCTAAAATGGTACATGGTGGGCCGAAGGGCCTGTTTCCGCACTGTATTTCTAAACTCTAAATTAAAACATTACAATGCAAGGAATTTGAGTTATTTTCAGGCCTCATTTAAAATCAGATGATTTAAGACATGGAGAGATAGTGGAAAAGACGCATGTAAACTTTGAAACGCATTAGCTCCAGGGTCTAAACCAGCAGCATGAAAATGATAATACGAGGGATTAGTTTGCAGTGAGTTAATTTACAATTTATCTAGTGAGATCCATATTAGGGTTTAAACTATTAATAATAACTGACAAAATAACCCCAAAGCCTCTCCGGAAATTTTGTTTTTCACCAATAAAAGTCCGTTATTTTATTCTTTTTCACCAATAAAAGTCTGTGCCAACATTAAATAGAAACCATACAGAATTTATGTTTTCATTCGCTCTATGTTAAAAATACCAGACATGACCTGCAAGAGAAAAATATTGTTGATAAAGTTAGTAACTACTTAAACACCAATGAATCTCATGTCCTCAGGATTCATAGGGAATAATGGCGAGTAATACAGGAAGAGTTAAAACAGAGATGGGACGCAGAACGAAGTGGTAATATTCGCAAAGAATTTATTAAACTAACGTCTGAGCTGGGGAATAACTGTTATTATCACTGAAGCAGATTTAGTTGCATTAAACGTTCATGAATCTCACTAGTGAGTGTTTTGATTAACGCACGGCACCCAATTTTGTCAAATATGTATATAAAAGCACCACCAAACTGAATCAACACCAACAAAAGAATGGAGACGAGGAAACACTTTTTCTCACAGAGAGTGGTGAGTCTGTGGAATTCTCTGCCTCAGAGGGCAGTGGATGCTTTCAAAAGAGAGCTAGATAGGGCTCTTAAAAATAGCGGAGTCAGGGGATATGTGGAGAAGGCAGGAACGGGGTACTGATTGGGGATGATCAGCCATGGTCACATTGAATGGTGGTGCTGGCCCGAAGGGCCAAATGGCCTACTCCTGCACCTATTGTCTATTGTCTATAAAAGAATACATTTAAATCCTGTTTGTAATAAGGCATGTGACTAGCAAAAGATAGACGCAAAGTGCAGGAGTAACTCAGCGGGTCGGGTAGCATCTCTGGAGAACATCTCTGGTGAACACGTAGCCCATCCTTTTTTAGTTTAGTGTAGTTTAGTGATACAGCACAGAAACAGGCCCTTCAGCCTACTGGGTCTGCGCCAACCAGCGATCCCCGTACACTAACACTATCCTGCACATACTAGGGACAATTTACAATTTTACCAAAGCCAATTAACCCACAAACCTGTCTCTTCGGTGTGTGGGAGGAAACTGGAGCTCCCGGAGAAAACCCATGCAGGTCACAGGGAGAACGTACGAGCTGCGTACAGACAACACCCGTAGTCAGGTTCGAACCCGGGTCTCTGGCGCTGTAAGGCAGCAACTCTACCGCTGCGCCACCGTACCGCCCATTTTCTCCAGAGATGCTGCCTGACCCACTGAGCTACTCCAGCACTTTGTATCTATCTTTGGCATAAACCAGCATCTGCAGTTCTTTGCTTCAACGTGTGTGTGGGTGGATTTGACAGATTGTTGAGATGACGCAGGATATTGTCCTGGGTTTGGAACTAGAACCCAAGCCGGGATCCCATTGTGCAGTGTGTATGGGGGGATGGACGTTATGCCGTTTCACAGAAGGGGCAGGGATGCTACTGATGTGCCCCAGGAGAAATTAAAATGGAAATACTCCGACAAAATTGTTACTACCTTATTCAGAGTTCTACTGAATGGAGGATATCAGGCACAAAGGTCAAGGCTGAACAATAAGGCGGTGGAAGTCATAAATATTTCAGAGCTTTTATAGGTTTCCTCAGTGGATGAGGGTTTCCTCACATAATTAATTATGTGAATTGGAGTTTGTTAGGTGGTTTACTGTACCAAGATAAAATTAAAACCTGTCCCAATGACAAGCCTAGGAAGACACCGAATAGTTCAGCGGCTCAGGCAGAACATTGATGGGTGATGTTTCAGGTCACGATCCCTCTTTAAACTGATCCAAATCCAACGTCTTGAGTTAGATCTCTTTGTCCTCAATTCTTGTACCACACTGGGACACTGAGAGGACAGGTACGATCGGGTGAATGGATTTTACTAATCTTTTGTAAAATAGTTTCAGGAGCATTGAAAGACCAGATAGTTAGATACAACAACTAAAAATACACAGAGCCGTGGAGTAACTCAGCAGGTCAGGCAACATCTCTGGAGGACATGGATAGGTGACATTTCGGGTCGGGACCCTTTTTCAACATTGTACTAGGGGGGAGAAAGCTGGAAGAGAAGTGGGATGGGACAAAGCCTGGTAAGTGATAGGTTGACACAGAAGAGGAGAAGGGAGGTTGTTTATATAATGTCTTTAACAAAATTAAATATTCTAGGACCTAATTGGAATGGAATTTTGAGGCACTATTGACCGACGATCAAAGTGCCTTGACCCGAAACGTCACCTACTCCTTTTCTCCAGAGATGCTGCCTGACCTGTTGAGTTACTCCAGCTTTTTGTGCCGATCTTTGGTATAAATCAGCATCTGCAGTTCCTTCCTGCACACTTCGCAACCACTGGCAGGTTGGAACCTCTCCCTGAATGATTTCGGAGAATCACCTTATTTCTCATTACAGAAACAGACTCAATTTCTTGAAGCAATAACTGGAATTCTCACAGCAAAATAGAGGCACCCGCTAAATCATCCATGCAGAGAATTGTGTTTGAATCCGTTTTGGTAAAGGGATATGAGAACTTCCGTGACACTGTTTCTTGGCATCTGCTGTACTTCCGAGCACAGGTCCCAGATAGCTGCTTGCGTGGTACATGACGACATACGCCACTTCCTCGCCCTCCCTTTGTACCTTTCCTCTTCCTCTCCCAAGGGTGTTTGAAGGTAGAATTAGGGCCTTGACGGTAAGGCTTTGATGCCAGTTGACTGGCCGGCAGCAGCAACACTCAGTAGACCAGCATCACACTCGGTGGACAAGTTTCGTCCCTGTTTGCAGATTGTGGAGTTATTATTAGACTTGTGAAGGAGAGGTGAAGGGGAATGGGATGTAAAAGCTCTCCAGAAAATAATTCTTCTGTGGGTAATGTGTACAGGCCGTCCCTGGGCAACGACCTGGCTCCATTTTCACGGATGCCCATGAGATGGCACTAAGATGGCACCAAGGCCAGGCGACTCAGCGTGCTGGTCCCAGAAGTGGGTCTGCTTTCATTCGCTCCACTCTTTTAAATCTCTATTTCAACTGCAGCATTTCTTACACTAACTCTGCTAATTGTTTTTCCCTTTATCCTGTATCCTATATCACTGTGGACGGCTTGATTGTCATCATGTATAGTCTTTTCGCTGACTGGATAGCACGCAACCTCGGTCCTCGTGATAACGAGAAACTAACTAAAGCATTTTTTGACACAAAATTAAATCCATCATTTAACCTGTCTGATCATGCATGGGAATATTGATTCAAAAACCTAAGATCAAAGAAACCCTGGGATCTTCGGATGAAAACCAAAAATGTCAGAAATACACAGTGGACCCATCTATTGATGGGCATCTCGATCACTCGTCGTGATTCTGGCTGAATCTGTTGAGCTGTTTCACTATTCTGTCCTTTTAAATTGTCAACCTTTTCCTGAAGGATATATCTGAAACAGTGCCGCACGATGGGAATATTCTGAGGAAGCCAAATTCTACAGTAGAGTTGCTGCCTTTCAGTGCCAGAGACCCGGGTTCGATCCTGACTACGGTTACCGTCTGTATGGAGTTTGTTCATTCTCCCCGTGACCGCGTGGGTTTTCTCCAGGTGCTCCGGTTTCCTCCCACACTCCAAAAACGTAATTTTGTAGGTTAATTAGCTTTGGTAAGTTGTTGTAAAATTGTTCATGGTGTGTGGTGATAAATGTACGGGTTGATCGCTGAACAAAGCGGACTCAGTGGGCTCAATGACCTGTTTCCGCAATGCATGTCAAAAGTCTTGATGTTAGAGTTTACTTTAGAGATACAGCGTGGAAACAGGCCCTTTGGCCCACCAATTCTGCATCGACCAGCAATCACCCTGTACACTAGCCCTATCCTACACACTAGGGACAATTCACAATTTTGGCCAAAGCCAATTAACCTACAACCCTGTACGTCTTTGGTGGGAGAAAACTGGAGCACTCGGGGAAAACCCACACGGTCACAGGGAGAACGTACAAATTCCATACTGACCAGCGCCCATAGTCAGGATCGAAATTGGGTCTCTGGGTGCTGTAAGGCAGCAACTCTACCGCTGTGCCACTGTGCCCCCTTTGCTAAATGCTGCCCCTGCTAATTATGCCACCATTCGATACATGAACAACTCCAGAGCTTGGGGATTTCCCTCACACAGCAGTCTAAAGATGAATTAAAATTTAAACCTTGAAGACCAAGACAGCGATGTTAGGGCAGTTTCATTTCCTCTGGTACTGCATTGCTCGATGTATATGGATAAAGTTTCACAGATAACTTTTACCCAAGGGGGTGTCAGAAAAACCAGAACCCCTTGAAATAGTGTAATGCCAACACTGACAGAGAACCCATGACTTAAAGCAGGATAATCTGTAATTGTTTACATTGCGTTGGATGATTCTATACAATGACAGCAAAGGGGATGTAGTTTAGTCCTTTGGGAGCCTGCACTGCTTGAGGAGGAAGTGGGTCAAGCTATTTGAGAAACTAAAGTATATCAACAATAGGTTAAAAATACTCCACATAATAAATGTCTGCGCAATTGGCCTGGTAGCTATTACCACGCAAGAATGAACACAGTGAACTATTGCTTAGTTTAGTTTAGAGATACAGTGCGAAACACATCAGCCCACCAATGGCCGCCCGTACACTAGCACTATCTTACACACTAGAGACAATTTTATAACTTTACCGACGCCTGTTAACCTACAAACCTGTATGTCTTTGGAGTGTGGGAGGAAACCGGAGCACCCGGAGAAATTCCACGCGGTCAGAGGGGGAGCGTACAAACTTGGTGCAGACCGGTGTGGTCAGGGTGGAACCCGGATCTCTGCCGCTGTAAGGCAGCAACTCTACCGGCACACCACCGTGTCACCCTCAGTTGTGGCAGAACTAGGCTGCTCTTCACAACAACTTTTTATGCCTTTCTCCCTCTCTCCCCCTTCCCATTCCCCCCTTTCTCCATCCAGGCGCGACTACAGGGCCTTGATTTATCATCTCAACTGAATGGTGGCACCACTTTTGATACTGGAGTGGCAGCAAAGACATTTGTGTGTATCTTTTGCACCTTCAAGTGTGGTCTTGGAACCACAGGAGAAAATGGTCACACAATTGATCGACTTTTATTCCAGTTGCTAAGATGTACTCCAAATGTCCATATTGCAACAATATTTACCAATTTCTGGATACAAAATGCAAGGAATTAATTAATTATTTATATTTCGGATGATCTATTGCCTTACATGTAGTAACATCTCAACTCAGTTTTCACTAGACGCTTACTCTTGTCCATCCCCCCAAGAATTCAAAAGCAAAATACTGCAGATGATGGAAATCAGAAACAAAATCAGGTCAGATTATCATAAGCTCATAAATCATAGGAGCTGAATTAGGCCATTCAGCCCATCGAGTCTACTCCAACATTCAATCATGGCTGATCTATCTTTCCCTCTCAACCCCATTCTCCTGCCTTCTCCCCATAACATTTGATGCCCTTACTAATGAAGAATTTGTAATCTCTGCTTTAAAAATACCCAATGACCAGGCCTGCACAGGAATTAACCTGAAACCTTGTATCTTTCCCTTCATCTGCCTATTGTAGATGAGCTTGGCTTTATTGTATTTCTGATTTGATTGGATAGCATGCAAAACAAAACATTTCACCGTGTCTCAGTACACAAAACAATAATAATCCTCAACCTAATTTAAACCTAAACATAAGCCTAACTTTGTTCCTTTCTCGTAAGAATGCTCCCCTGACATACTGAGTGCTTCCTTCATTTTCAGTTATTCTTTTTCTGATTGCTGGAAAGGTGTGGAAACAGGCCCATTGGCCCACCGAGTCCACACACACCATCTATCTCCCACTCATACTAGTTCTATGTTTTCCCACTTTCACATCCACTCCCTACACACTAGAAGCATTTTACTGAGGCCAATCCAGGAAACCGCAGGTCTTTGGGATGAAGGAGGAAACTAAAACACCCAGAGTCAACCCATGCAGTCACAGTGAGAACGTGCAAACTCCACACAGGCTGCACCCGAGGTCCGGATCGGAGTTGGGTGTCTGGTGCTGTGAGGTAGCAGCTCTACCAGCTGTGGTACTGCACCACCTGGACTATTATAATTTGTTCTACGCATGTTAGGAAATCAGGACATTGGGAGCACATCTTTGCAACTGAAACAAAGAATAGTTCCTCATCATTTGCAATATTCATTTTTATTTCACCGACACTCTGCTCCTGCCAAGCTCTTCCCCATTCTTAGTCACTCCGCTGAGAAACAAACACTTATTTCTGTGCCAGAATAATACAGCTAATGTATCAATCCAGGGTTTTGTTCAGGTTTATGTTGCACTTGTCTACATGGGATGTAGACTTGGAAAGGCGATCACATTGAAACCTACCGGGTAAACGCACAGAGTCTCTTGCCTCATGTAGGGGAATCTAGAACCAGAGGACAAAGGTTTAATGTGAGGGGAAGAATGATTTGATAGGAATGATTTAATAAGAACCTTTTTACGCAAAGGGTGGTGGGTGTATGGAACGAGCTGACGGTGGAGGTAGTGACTAGTACTATCGCAACGTTTAAGAAACATTTGAACAAGGACTTGGGTAGGACAGTTTTAGAGGTGTACGGGCCAACTGCAGACAGGTGGGACATGTTGGTCAGTGTGGGCAAGTTGGATGGAAGGGCTTGTTTCAATGCTGCATGATTCTACCACTTTATGACTCTGCTGGATAACATATGGGCTAGATAAGGTGGAAACGGAAAGGATGTTTCCATTAGTGGGAGAGTCTGGGGCCAGAGGGAACAGCCTCTGAATAAAAGGACATACCTTTAGAATGGTGACAAGGAGGAATTTCTTTAGCTAGAGGGTGGTAAATCTCTGGAATTCATTGCCACAGATGGCTTTATGGGTGGCACAGTTACGCAGTGGCAGAGTTGCTGCCTCACAGTACCAGAAACCGGGTTCAATCCTGACCTTGGGTGCTATCAGTATGAAGTTTGTACGTTCTCCCTGTGACCATTTGGGTTTTCTCCGGGTGCACCAGTCTCCTCCCACATTCCAAAGATGTGCAGGTGTGTAGGTTAATTTCCCTTATGTGTAGGATAGAACTAGTGTTCGGGTGAACGCCGGCCGTTGGGGACTCGGTGGGCTGAATGGCTTGTTTCCACGCTGCATCTCTGAACTAAACTGCGGAGGACAATCTTTGTTTTTTTTAATTGTATTTTTAGTAGAAGCAATGTACAATAATATAAGACATGAATAGCAGATTACATTTCATGTACAACTTCTTATTTGGTTATTTTTAAAGCAGAGATTGATGGGTTCTTTATTAGGAAGAGCATCAAAGATTATGGGGAGAAGGCAGGAGAATGGGGTTGAGAAGGAAATATAGATCAAACACGATTGAATGATGGAGTAGACTCGATGGGCTGAATGGCCTCATTGTATTCCCATGCCTTATAGTCATGTGGTCTCATGGTCTTATCACTAGCAAGGACAGTATTTATTACTCTTCCTTAAATGGCAGAAGGAGTGGGACGGTGGAAGTAGAGGAAGGGGTGGGAAGGTGGAAGCAGATGCAAATATTCCAAAGTTTGGAGTCTTCTGAGGGTCCCTATCCTTCACGCTGTTGGCAGGGCTGGTGATTGAAGGTGGAACGGATGCAGTGAGTGGTTGCACAATCAGCTCCCTACAGTGGAACAACTGAGGTGGCGTAGAGGGAAAAGGTTTGTCTTTCTTTGTGGTTGATTAGTACACTGCTGGATGCTGCCAGCGTCTGCATGTACTCAGCAGAACATGACGGCACCTGTCAAGGCACTCTTTTCAACGTTTTTTTGCATTTAAGAGTCCAATCACGATCAACGTCAAAAGAGTCTGACAAAAATCGCAGTGAAGTGGGGCAGGATATATAAAGCAATGTCCTGCTCCACTCTCCTGAAGGCCTCACAGCACCTAAGGCCCGGTTCGATCCTGACCTCGGGTGCTGTCTGTGTGGAATTTGCGTCAGTTTCCTCCGGGTGCTCTGGTTTCCTCCCACATCCCAAATACCTGCAGGTTTCTAAGTTAACTGGCATCTGCAAATTGCCTCTAGTTTATGGGGAGTGGGGGCGAAAGTGAGATAACACAGAATGAGTGTGAAAGGGTGATTAATGGCTGGCGTGGGCTGAAGGGCCAGTTTCCATGCTGTGCACCTCCTAAAAAAGCGACACCTCGCACAAACCTGCTCGGGCCTGCAGTGGGGTAGATGTTGTATTTGCGCCCCACCCAAGGTTTCCGTGCGGTTCCCGGAGGTTGCAGGTGGTTGCCGGAGGTTGCAGGTAGTGGAAGCAGGTAAGGAGACTGACAAACACCTCCCGGAACCTTGGGTGGGGCGCAAAGTCTCCAGAGGTTTCCGTTCAGGTTTCCTAAGTGGGACAGGGGCATTAGGAGGGGAAAGGAAGCCAGAAGAGAGCAAAGGGGCAGGACAAAGTGTGGCAGGTAATAGATGAATACAGGCGAGGGGGCGGTGGGGGGGGGGGGGGGAGTTTAATAGTCAGATAGTTGGACAAAAGTCAGCGAGCAGTTGCACTGAAAGTTTCAAAGTCACACGCAGCAAAAGTCACAAAAGAAATCACTCAACGATTTCCGAGACTGATCTGTATAACATTTGGTGTAATGCGATGGAAAGTCTCCAAAGACGAGATGATAAACCCTGACCTGCCTCAGCACATTTCTGCCTGCCTCGGAACAGCTGGGCAGGGAATACCTGCCATCACTCTGCTTTCAGCCTCTCCCCTCTCGCTTTCTCAATAATCTAAGATGAAAAATGATTGAACTAAAATAGCTCTTCTCAAATAAAACGGGGCCATGAAATTAACCCTTTCTCGTCCTGCCACAGCATGGCTGTATCGAACAAGAGCAACATTTGTTTACACAGACACAATCTGGGAGGGATAGGGAAGATATATAATTGATCGGATGAACACGCAGTCTCTTGCCCAGAGGAGGGGAATCGAGAACCAGAGGACATAGGTTTAAGATGAGGGAGGAAAGATTTAATAGGAACCCGAGGGGTAACGTTTTTACACAAAGGGTGGTGAGTGTATGGAACAAGCTGCCAGAGGAGGTAGTTGAGGCAGATACAATCGCAATGTTTAAGAGACATTTAGACAGGTACATGGTTTAGAGGGATGTGGGCCATACACAGGCAAGTGGGACTAGTGTAGATGGGTCATGTTGGTCAGTGTTGGCAGGTTGGGCAGAAGGGCCTCTTTCCACACTATATGACTAATTCAATTTATCATGATGTCTCTTTGACACATGTGCTGGCATAGCTCGGCAGGTCAGGCAGCATCTCTGGAGAACATGGATAAAGGGTTGAGACCCTTCTTCACAGCCCATGCTCACACTGCAACAATCCCAACGAGGTAAAAACTGTCTGAAGAAGGGTCCCAACACAAAACATCACCTGTCCATGTTCTCCAGAGTTGCTTCCTGACCCGCTGAGTTACTCCAGCATTTTGTGTCTTTTTTTTTTGCAAACCAGCATCTGCAGTTTCTTGTCTCTCTCCTTTGTCGATAGAGTGGGTTCCATGGGCATGAGGATGTTGCGATCATCAGCCGGCCCGTGTACGTTTCCCCGTCCACGCTACCTACGCACCCCCTCTCCCTCCCATGTGATTACATTGAATTCCTGCCCTGTTCATGTTCCCAGCCCTACTCCTTCCCCCTCCCAACAACCGCCTTTCACTTCCCAACCCGCTAACACACACATACGTTTTAGCACTCGCCTGAAATCACATTCCTCTCACTCATACACCTCACCCAAAACATGAAATGTTATCGCTTCATCAAAAACCAAAGTGAAAACTCCATGCACAGAGACATATATTAATCACTGAATGTCATCAAACTGGTTGAAGGATTACATTCTGGGGAGGGATTCATGCATCAGGTGCTGGTGAAAAAGTAGGGGGCAGGGCAGTAAATGTTAAGGATTCCATCTCCATCGTACCAAAGCATTTTCTAACAATGATTTGCCTGCTACAGAGGCAGGGAGAGGATGGCCGCCAGTGGTCTCTGCAAGTACAGACAAGGCAGCAATATGCTCAGGCAGGATCATGAAATGGCAGAATCACATACCACAGGAGGCTGTTTGGCCCATCGTTACCCGTGCTAGCTCACTGAAAGTGTCACTGATTAATCCCATCCTTTGCTTTTACGAAGGGCTGTGCACAGGGAGGGGTGTGGAGGGGGCAGTAGATCATTTTACACCACCCCAATAACAATTGTAAAGCATATTAAATCATATGTCCATGCACCTATTTGCATTGGTGCCTCGAACCACCCCAGCAAGTTCGGCACATGTGGAGAATGGATATGCTGGGAATAGAGTGATATGGACCATGTGCAGGCAGATCAAGAGTCAGAAGTGTTTTATTGTCATATAGATGTCCCAGACAGAACAATGACATTCTTACTTTCAGCAGCACAACACAATATGTAAACATAGTACTCTGTAAACAATATAATAAATGAGAAAAATAAGTTCAGTGTATATATATATATATATATATATATATGAATATACATACTCCATACATACATACACACACACACACAAATATATATATGTATGTATAGAGTATGTATATTCATATATATACATGCACATACGTACACAAGAAAACAAACAAACAAACAATAGCAGTGCGTCTTAGCATCTAGGGCAGCCTTTACAGAAGCCAATTAACGTACAAACCCATGTGCTCACAGGATGGACTTGCAAACTCCACACAGGCAGCACCCCAGGTCAGGATTGAACCCAGGTCTCTAGCGCTGTGAGACAGCAGCTCTGCCAGCTGCGCCAATGTATTCAGCTCTCCTGAGGTAGCTTTCACCAGACACCTCCCTTCGTCCTTCACTGTAGGTTTTGACACAATGTGATTTACAGAGTAGGGGGGGAGATACCGCCATTTCATTTCCTCATCGCTGTAAGCTTATCTTTGATGCACACTAGCTGCTCTTGCTTATACTGCTTGTGCAAGCAAAATATCATCTGCAGCAAACTTTATACTCCTTTATTTAATAATCGCTGCAGGTCACAGCAGCTTACAAGTTCATTTTTCTTTATTGTGTTGTTCCTTGCATGTCAGTGCAGAGACCTAAAACAGATGTTGACCCGGGTACGTTCCTCGGCTGCTCGCATGTGACAATTTTCTTTGCACGCCCATTCAGAAAGTAGAAAGGCCTACATACAGTGCATAGAGATCCTTTCACACCCTGGCCATGTCTTGAAGAGCATTCTTCTCAAGGTTGACAACACACCAGCCAATTTGCACGCAGAAACCTTTCATGAACAGTAGTGTCCCAATGCCCAGACTAGATCTGAAGATGCTATGAAGGTTAATTATTGAAGAGATTCCTTCTGTCTGTAAAATAGTATGCTAGGATTTGTTTTAATCTACTCATCCCTCATCGGAAACTACATTGGAGCCACAGTGGCGCAGCGGTAGAGTTCCCCGGGTGCTCCACTTTCCTCCCACACTCCAAAAAGACGGACGGGTTTGTAGGTAAATTGGCTTCAGTAAAAATTGGAAAAAGAGCTAGCATATGGGGCTGAGTGGTCGCCGTGGATACGGTGGGCCGGAGGACCTGTTTCCACGCTGTATCTCTAAACTAAACTAAACTAAACCAAACGTCTATGATTGATCCCGAAGATATTGGTCTGAGAATTTGGTCCCAGTTGCCCCATTACAAGAACGATGTGCAGGCTTTGGAAAGCGTGAAGAGCTGTATTACCGGAATGATTCCTTTATTAGTGAGTATTAGCTAGAGGAAGAGGATGGACAGACTGGGATAGTTTTACTCTTGAATACTGGAGGTTGAGCAGAGACCTGATAGAAAAGCATTAAATTATGAGAGGCGTAGATAAGATAGATAGTCAGTATCTGACTCGCAAATCTGATTGCAAATATTAAATGCCAGAGGGCGTAACATTCAGTTGACAGTTTAAAGGAGATGAGCAGGGCAATTTTTTTTACACAGATCGGGATGAGTGCCCAGAATGCGCTGCTGGGGGTGGTGGTGGAGACAGATACGATCGTGGCATTTAAGAGACTTTGGATACAGTTTAGACTAGCGATCACCCGTTCACACTAGTTCTATCCTGCACACTAGGGGCAATTTACAGAAGCCTATTAACCTACAAACCTGCACGTCTTTGGAGTGTGGGAGCACCCAGAGAAAATCCACGGTCACAGGGTGAACGTGGAAACTCCATATAGACAGCACCAGTAGCCAGGATCGAACCGCAATCTCTGGTGCTGTAAGACAGCAACTACCGCTGCGACACTGTGCCATCCAAATGCTTGATAGGCACAAGTATATGCAGGAAATGGAGAGATATGGCTCATGTGCAGGCAGACAAGAGTTAGTCTTGGCATCATGTCCGGTTCAGCACAGGCATTTTGGGACAAAGGGCCTTTTCCCGTGCTGTACTGTTCTATGTTCCATGTTCCAATATCTGGGCCAGCTCCATTTCCTCCTGACAAATAGCCTAATCCTCCAGCAGCGGCACATCTCGGAACTGCAAGCCGGCAGGTGCAATCTTTTACCACCTATTAAACCGTAAGAAAATAGGAATTCCCAAATACTTCTGCCAGAATCCCCCCCCCCCCCCCCCCCCCAAAATAAAAATAATGTTCTCTCTGTGGGCTTCTAGAAATTGGACGTTGTGTGAAGGACTTCCTGCTCCTACCTCTCTAGCTCCAACTATGCACTATGCCAATGAAGAGATGTTGGGACATAATGCTGGAGGTACAAGCACTGAAAGCAAGTTCCGCTCCTGGCCTCGTGATCTTGCGTGCCAAGTGATCTGAAGCCAATACCTAATAAGAACAGAAAATGTTCTTCAACTTCTTCGATCTCTGTTACATTTTGCTGCCTTGCCAACATTTGGGAATGGCAAACCAAACAGCCAGATCGTACTCCTGTCTGCATTGTGCCAAAACATACATTTTTTGACGTCTATCTTAATAAATGTGGAAAGCAACACTTAACATTAGTTTGGGGGTTTTTTTTTTAAAGAGATTTTTATTCCCACTTGCAACAAGATCTTGAGCTGATACGTGGCATTAAGAAGTGGCAAGTATTGCATCTGCTGAATATTTACCAGCCAAAAAGCTCCTGCACCAAGAAAGGCTGTCACGTAGCCTTCCCATTCAATAGTCTAATACCCCAGCAGTATCCTAGTAGGATTAAGAGTCACCATCAATCAGAAACATAACTAAACTAGCCATATATCTAATTGATGTTGTCTGAGAAGATCACTGAAAACCAGCCCATCCCTTGCAAATCAATATTCAATGTTAGGGGGCAGCATGGTGTTGCAGCAGTAGAGTCGCTGCCTTGCATGCTGCCTTCCGTCGTGGCGCAGCGGTAGAGTTGCTGCCTTGCAGTGCCAGAGTCCCGGGTTCGATCCTGACCACGGGTGCCTTCTGAACAGAGATCAGTGTCAGTGGATCAGTGGATATTTTTTAAGGCAGAGACAAATAAACTCTTGATTAGTAGACTCTTGATCAGTGGATATTTTTAAGGCAGAGTCAGACAGACTCTTGATTAGTACTGGTGTCAGGATTTATGGGGAGAATGCAGGAAAATGGGGTTAGGAGGGAGAGATAGATCAGCCATGATTGAATGGCAGAGTCACCTGATGGGCTGAATGGCCTAATTCTACTCCTACCACTTATGACCTTATGACCTTATGAGATTGTACATTCTCCCAGTGACCGCGTGGCTTTTCTACGGGTGCACCAGTTTCCTCCCATATTCCAAAAACGTGCAGGTTTGTAGGTTGACTGTAAAATTATAAATTGTCCCTCATGTGTAGGATAGTGCTAGAGATCGCTAGTCGGTGCGGACTCGGTGGGCCAAAGGGCCTCTGTCTCTAAAGTCTAAAGTTCCTGACAATGAACCCTTGTGTGAGGATGTTTCTGAGGCACCATGGAACCATAAATGCTTACATCATTCCAATATTTAAACATCCCCGGCTCCGTCTAACATCACTGCACTTCATCGTGGTGAGAACTCCTTGATTGAAAAACCATGAAGAGGGACATTAATACTGTGATAACATTCGTTCATTAGGCACTTCATTGCAGAGACTTGAAGGACATCTCCAAAACACTCACTCCAGAAGTCTCTTCTGCAGGGACAGAACCTCATATTCAGCTTGGGTAGATTTCAACCCTATGGTGTTAATATTGAATTCTCCAATTTTAAGTAATGATTCCCTTTCCCTACCCCACCCACCTCTCCTTCCCATCTTCCCCTTCCCCAGTGCAAACCCATTTCTCCCCACTATCCTGCTCTCTTTCCCCCACGCCCCATCCCCTTCCCTCTTCTTCCCTCCCTCTGGCTTTACAGTTCATTCTCGTCTCTCCTTATCTCGCACCCATTTGTCTCATTTTCATCTCTAGCCTTTGTCTACCCATCTGCTTATCAATCCCCCCTCCCCCCATCGTAATCTGTATCCACCTATCACTTGCGATAACTCCAGATGATGGTTTATACCAAAGGTAGACACAAAATGCTGGAGTAACTCAGTGGGTCAGGCAGCATCCATGGAGAACACTGATAGGGAGCGTTTGGGTCTGAAGAAGGGATCCAGCCCAAAAGGTTGCGTATTCATGCTCTCCAGGGATGCTGCCTGACCCGCTGAGTTACGCCAGCATTTTGTGTCCCCCTATCACTTGCCAGGTTTTGTTGCACCCCCACCTCGTACAGCTATTCCCCCCCCCCCCCTACTACAAACAGCCTGAAGAAGGGTCCTCATTGCAAACGTCGCCTATCCAGAGATGCCGCCTGAACTGCTCACTCCAGCACTTTGTGTCTTTTTTTCCTACTCAGCGGGTCAGGTAGCATCCCTAGAGAAGATGGATGGGTGACGTTTCAGGGCGGGACGCTTCTTCAGTCTGAAGAAGTGTCTTGACCCCAAACATCGCCCATCCATGTTGAGATACTCCAGCACTTTATGTCTTTTATTACAACCCTTTGCATTTTACTCCAAATCGCAGCATCTGCAGTTACTTGTATCTCCTCTGAACTTTCCCATTTAATTCTGTTTTCAGCACAATCTGGAAACCAACAAACTGGGGAATCATTTGATAGTGAGCTTGATTATGGGCCATTTCTATAGTCACGGTTTGGATTGAGGCAAATGTCAAGACCTTAGATAAATGTTGTCGTGAGACTGAGAATTAAACAAATGGATTTGGCAAGGTTTTGCAAGATTACTTGGTTCTGTCTGTTTGTACTTTTGACCGTGCTGTGCAGACTATTCCTTCAAACATTCAGCTCCTTGAGTCCAACAAAATTCAATGTTAGGAGCCAAGTTACAAGGAAAGTTGCAGTTTTGCCACACATGAAGAGTTGAAGGAGCCAGTGCTGAGTGGTAAATCATTTCTGGGCACCAGCACTCATTCAGTAACATAAATAAAACAGTTCCATTTTCACGGACAAACCGAGGCCTGCACCATTGGGATTGGGCCCTGGTGTGGAATAATGACTTGTTCAGAGTGATCTACATGTCATTGTCCAGGGGGGGGGCGGAAATCCAGGGAGGGACAGGGTCCCCCCATGTTTAGAGAGGCGGGGGACGACCCCCCCCCCCATGATTTGTAATCCGTATTTTAAAACTCGGTTAAAAAAGTCTATTAAAAATCTCCGCTATCCGCAAGATAGTGGGGGTGGGACTGATGATCGAGGGCGCAGATTGGACGGCAGTGGGGGGGGGGGGAATGCCATGATGATTCAGCACGATGATTGGAGGAGGGAGGTGTCGGGCAGAGGCGGACGTAGGGTGGTGGGACTGAGGATAGAGCATGGTGATTGCAGGTCCGTGGAGCAAAGATCATAGAGCGGAGCTTGAATCGGCCCGTTCGCGGGGCCTTTCATCGCCCGGCGTGGCCAGCCGCGGGATCTTCCACTGCCCCGCGGTCAAATTGCTGCATCGAGGCGATCGAGTCTCCCGATGTTGAAGCCCCCCGCGAACCGACCGATTGAAGTCCCACGAAGCTGCTGTTGCTGGAGTTCGGAGTCGGTCACCAACCAGGTCAGCTCCCGATGTTACCGTTCAAAGGGCCCATGGCCGAAGCCTCACGTGCATTCGCAGGCACGCACGGCCGCCAAGAAATTGTGTGTGGCCCCCCCATGTTTTGAGAGCAATTTCCGTGCCTGTCGTCCATGGTAGGAGTTCATTAGGACCATGGAAGACGCCCTTGAGCAGATTCTGCAAGCTGAAGGCTCCGTTGAATGTGCAGCAGAGAAACAGGCCGTTTAGTTTAGTTTAGTCTAGAGATACAGCACAGAAACAGACCATTCCGCCCACTGAGTCTGTGCCGATCAGCGATCCCCGCACATTAACACTTATCCTACACACGAAGGATAATATACATTTATACCGAAGCCAATTAACCTACAAACCTGAACGTCTTTGGAGTGCGGGAGGAAACCAAAAATCCCAGTGAAAACCCATGCAGGACATGGGGAGAAAGTACAAATTCCGTACAGACAAGAACACATAGTCAGGATCGAACCCAGGTCTCTGGCGCTGTAAGGCAGCAATTCTACCGCTGTGCCACCCTGCCACCCATTCTGCCAATCCAATCTGTGCCACCAATATGGTTCACTTTAGCTCAATTGTCTCACATCATAGAAGCAGGCCATTTGACCCATCATGTCTGTGCTAGCTTTCATAACTTTTCCAACAGTCCCATTCCCCTGTCTTTTCACTACCCTGTGTCACATGTCCATCAACGTGACCTGATTCGCTTGCCACCCCTGCAAGGGGGACTTTGCAGTACTGTGGCCACCTTACCCACCAACCAGCAGCAATGGTAAGCTTTTACCTGCTTGCATTTCAGCGAGCGGTAAACCTGCAGCCTCACAGTGCCAGACTCGGGTTTGACCCTGACCTCGGGTGCTGCCTGTGCAGAGATCGTCTGTTCTCCCTGTGATCACGTGGGTTTTCTCCGGGTGCTCCGGATTCTGCTTTTTTTCTTGCATGCTACCCAGTCAGCGGAAAGACAATATTTGATTACAACCAAGCCTTCCACAGTGTACAGATGCAGGATAAAGGGAGCAACAAAAATGGTTGCAGGGAGAACTCAACCGCGAAACTGCAAACTCCACACAGACAGCAGCGCATATGATGAAAGCTGGTTTGCTGCAGTTGTGTGACGCAGCTGCACTTTCTGCTGTACCACTGCTCCGCCCTGCGTTGCAGTTTTATTGAGCTGAGTCCATTGAAGATGCACTCGGGAGGCTCGATGGCAATGGATCTGTCCGGCCCTTCAGAATTTCCCATTCAGAGAAAGGAAAGCAAATAGTGAGCCAAATGCCAGCCACAATCCTGATTGCAAAGTAATGAGAATAATCCCACTGGCATTATGTAGCAGGATTGTAGCCAATGCCCTTCTGACCTCATCCTTACGAACAATCCACCAATATTGAATTTCCTGCTACGTGCCTCCAGTGTATGTGATCTCTGAATGAAGCACTGTGTTTCTATCACAAAAACGTCCACTGTTGTGTTAGTAGGAGCTACGTTGGTTCCATAAGTGACATGTTACCTTCAACAGCGGTAAGAAATGGGTAGAGGTACCTAATAAAATCCAGCGGTTTTCAGCACCACGTGATTTACAATCAATAAAGGGGAATGAGCAAACGGCCAATTTGCAAAAGGAATAGAAATGATTTACTGAAGACATTCGGAGAACAGCTTGCCTGATTAAAGCGGGATCCTACTTCTTTTGGAGCCGGGGAGATATTCGGGGAGTTTCTGTTCACTTTCCTCATCTGTGTTCAATTTAAAAATCTTATCCCTGAGTATGGACCTCTTTCCATCCAGCTCTCCAGCCTTCCAAGAATTCCCTGTTTCCCTAATTCAGGCCTCTTGTTCCTCGCGTTGCTTCACTCCCCCACTGATGGTGAAGGCTATGAGCACTAAACTTCCTCCACCAACCTCTCCATCTCTCCAGCTCCCTCTCCTGCTTTAGAATGATCCTCCAACCTAGCGTCGAGAATATTTAATTGTCCAATTCGACGGGACTGGAGCAATTAAATTCATACTTGTGGCAGCTTTGCAGACACATGAAACACAATGCTGCTGCTGCCAGTAAGTATGCAATGAATTAGCAGTTGTTCTAGGTAACTCAGGCCATGATGGTGCAAGCTAAAATATGCAGTGCAACCATACTAATGCAAGGCCCATTGAGGCTCCTGGTGGCATAGATTTGTAGTTAGAGTGGTGCAGGGTGATTCAAGGCCGGCACAGTGGCACAAGGGTGCAACGGTAGAGTTGCTGCCTTGCAGCACCAGAGACCTGGGTTGGTTCCTGATCTGTATGGAGTTCGTACATTCTCCCTGTGACCGTATAAGTTTTCTCCGGGTGCTCCAGCTTCTTCCCAAAGATGTGCAGGTTTGTAGGTTAATTGACTTCTGTAAATTGCCCCTAATGTGTCGGATAGAAGTAGGGTACTCACTGGCTGGTGTGGACTCGGTGGGCCCAAGCCCCTGTTTCCCCACTGTATCTCTAAACTAAACTAAAAAAAGATCCTGATGGTTGATGGGAGGAAGATGTCCATGAACAGTTCTTTCCGATGGTAATAGTGAGAAGAGGTTTTTGTAAGTTTTTTTTCCACAGAGAGTAGTGGGTACATGGAACATGTTGCCAGGGGTAGTGGTGGAGGCAGATGCGATAGTGGTATTTAAGAGGCTTTTAGATAGGCACACGGACATGCAGGGAATGGAGGGATGCGGATCACATGCAGGCAGAGGAGATTAATTTAATTTAGCATCATGTTCCGACAGGGACATTGTGGGCTGAATGGCCTATTCCTGTCCTCTGTGTTCTATGTTTCATATGTTCATTATGTGGAACATATAGCTAGAGTTATAACCACACCACCAGGCAAAGCTTTGTAACAATGTGGTAAATAGTTCAATGGAAATTCTATCAGTGCTTATAAAAAAAGTTGCTTTTATTAGATTTTCAAATCTTGATGTCATATCTCAATTTATAGATTTGTTTTGTTTAACAAATATCTTACAGTGAACATTATCGTCAAATAATCAACTCACCCTCTCAATATTCTGTCAAGAGTTTGAATATTTATTTTATTTTAGTAATTCCAGACACAGAGGCTGTAATGAATTCAACAAACAATCATTCAGATTTAACGCTTGAATGGCTAATGTGTTCCCTTCTCATAGAGTCACACAGCCATACAGCATGGTAACAGGCCCTTCGGTCCAACTCATTCATGCTGATCTAGATGCTTCATCTAAGCTAGCCCCATTTGTTCTCATTTGGCTCATGTCCCTCTGGTCAAAGAGGAAGATTCTATGCAGATCCTTAAAAGGAGAGAAATGGGATGGGGATTAAGGGAGAGAGCAGAGCGCTGAAACCACAGCCACTGATGGCAAGGTAAAGGAAGAGGGAATCAACTCACAGGATGACCTCTGATATCAGGCTCTGATATTTCCATTATAGTCCTGGTGGAACAGTTTCTGACAAGAAATGAGTGCGGTGGTGTAAGGACAGCCTTGTCTGCCCTGGCCGAGAACATGAAGTCACAGCAGAAAGAGTCTGAAGCACTGTTACTGCTGATGGCCACCGAGTTCAATTGACATCATTGGCCCTCCAAATGTCAGCAGACGTCCAGACTGCCAGGAACTTGTTACCAGAAACGTCTAAAAAGTTGACTTGTTGAAAGATTTCCCAGCCAAGGAATTAAAAACAAAATTATCATGAAATATAAATGAACTGCCAGGAAAACAGAAGCCGAGACAGTCTTTGGACCCATCATTAAGGAGCCTGCTTGCTGTGCAGGATTGTATCGGTTTAAAAGACAGCACCACGAGACAACAACGGCAAAAGACTGAACCTGATTAGAATATAAAATGCTTGAAATACTGAGCCGTTGGGTGGGCGGCGCGACTCTTGTCAGCAGCGGCCTCTGCAGTCCGTCTGTCTTTTTATTGTTTTCTGTCTTGTTCTATGTAGTTTTTTTTGTCGGGGTATGTGTGTGGGGGTGGGGTGGGGGAACTTTAAGGTCTTTCCCCTGCACGGGAGACCCGACCTTTTCTTTGTCGGGTCTCCGTTGTCGTTGGGGCTGCAACGTGGAGCGGCCTCCAACAGGAATGACCTGGGGCTCCAGTCGCGGAGCTGCGGACCTACTCACCATCGCGGAGCTGGCCGAGTCCGGAGCGGGTGTAGCTGTGGTGGACGCTGCTGTGACCCAACACCCGGAGATTCGGAGGCTCCTACCACAGGTCTGTGGACAGTAATACCGGGAGCCCGCGGGTCCCTGGTGGGAGACCGCTTTTCGGGGCTTCCGCAACGGCGACTTCTCCCGCCCGAGTTGCGGGGTTGAAGATTACCTGGAGCGAGGCCTACATCACCGCCCCGCGCGGCTTGGATTGGCCGCGGGATTTTGTGAGCGCCCGCCGGGGCTTCAACACCAAGAGCCCGCCGGGGCTCCAACACCAAGACCTGGTGCGTGGCCTTGCATCACCCGGCGTGGCTTTAATGGCTGCGGGACATTTAACATCGCCCGCCGGGGGCTTTGACTCTGTCTTTGACTCTGACATGGGGGGGAGAGGGGAGTGCAGGGGAGAGATATGTTTAAGTTTTGCCTTCCATCACAGTGAGGAGGAGACTCACTGTGATGGATGTTTATGTGAATTGAATTGTGTTGGTGTGTGTCTTGGTTCTTTTTTTGTATGGCTGCAGAAACCAAATTTCGTTTGAACCTCATGTAAGGTTCAAATGACAAATAAAAGGTATTGTATTGTATTAAATGTTGCCAGGACCTAAGGGTCCGGAGCTATGGGGGGGACAATGGTACTTGGAGGACTAGTTGAGGCAGGTACAATGACACCAATTAAAAGGCATTTGGATAGTCCATGAAGTGGAAAGGTTTAGAGGGATATGGGCCAAGCACAGACAAGTATGACTATCTTGGATGGGCCATTATAATCAGCATGGACTTATTGGACCATAGGGCCTGTTTCAGTGGCGCATAACTCTCTAACATAACTCTAAATGTTGCATTGTCTATAGCAGATAGCAACTGTGCATTTTATTTCAAAGTAGTAAACGTATCTTTCTTAAGGGCAATAATATCATACTTAGCCAAAAGTGCTGGAGAAACTCAGCGGGTGCAGCAGCATCTATGGAGCAAAGGAAATAGGCAAAGTTTCGAGCTGAAACCCTTCTTCTGAGGAAGGGTTTCGGCCCGAAACGTTGCCTATTTCCTTTGCTCCATAGATGCTGCTGCACCCGCTGAGTTTCTCCAGCACTTTTGGCTAAGTATGATATTATTGCCCTTAAGAAAGATACGTTTACTACTTTGAAATAAAATATGATATGATATATGATCACCCCGTTCACTAACATGATCCTACACACTAGGGGCAATTTACAATTTTTACCTAGGCCCACAAACCTGCACATCTCTGGAGTGTGGGAAGAATCCGGAGCACCCGGAGAACACCCATGTGGTCACAGGAAGAACATAAAACAAAACGTGGATTAAGTTCCTCTATTCTGAGGAACACTGTACTTTACAGTTGCAGTGACAACCAACAGGCTGGGCATTTGTCGGGAGAGTTGCCATGGGTATAAGGGCATCTCAATAGTTAGCTTCATGTGCAATTGTTTGTTTCTCCTAAACAAAGTGGTTATCTGCAGGAAACCAGTTTCTCGTAACCATTGTTTCGCAAGTACATTTTCCACAACCTCTGCACATGAATAAGACCAGCCGTTTCTAAAACACTATTTACCAGCAATGTCGATTGGCAAATGAGCCTTCCAAATTGTGTGAGTTTAGTTAAGTTCAGTTTAGTTTGCAGTTACAGCGCGGAAACAGGCCCTTCGGCCCACCGAGTCTGCGCTGACCAACGATCCCCGTACACTAACTCTATCCTACACACGAGGGACAATTTACAATTTTTACCAAAGCAAACTAACCTACAAACCTGTACATCTTTGGAGTGAGGGTGGAAATCGGAGTAACCGGAGAACCCACGCGGTCATGAGGAGAACGTGCAAACTCCATGTAGACAGCACCCGCAGTCAGGATGGAACCCGGTCTCTGGTGCTGTAAGGCAGCAACTCTACTGCTGCACCACCGTGCCAACCCAAAGGTGAGAAGCCATCTCTGTCTTAAGAATGCATAAGGGGGCATTTTCGGCCTGTTTCTCAGGGCTTTCCTATTCACTCTGGTAGCATCTCATCCCAGGAAAAGACTCAGATCATCCTCTTTTGAAGAACAGATGGTAGAATAATGTGAGATCCAGAATGATGACATTGAGATTTCCATTCTGAATATCAAGAAACAGAGTGGACAACATCTTGATATTGTGGTAGAATTTCCACATTCGTCTTACACAAAATTAGTAAATCTGCTGTTGATAAAATTATATTCTACCTTAAAACAAAGATAGACACAAAGTACTGGAGTAACTCAGTGGGTCAGGCAGCATCTCAGGAGAAAAGGATGGGGTGATGTTTCAGGTTGGAACCCTTCTTCAGACTGAAGGATGGGGGGGGGGGGGGGGGGGTAATTCCTTATTGTTTTATTTGTGGAAGTCTCTCTAACTTGAGTCCCTTTAATTCCCTCATTAATATTCAGCTGAATAATCTAAAGCTAAAAGAGCTATTTGTTTGAAATCCAGTAATAATGTGAGAGTTGCCAGTGACAGATTTAGGTGCATTATTGTCAGGTGTTCTGAGGCGCAGTGAAAAGCGTTGTAATGAATGTTCCACAATCAAATCAGACAATCGGATACAATCAAGTCAACCTCAAGAGCAACAGGAGAGATACAGTGCAGAATGTAGTTCTCAGCATTGTAGAGCACCAGTTCCACATACAATGTCCAATGTCCACTATGGGGTAGAGGGGAAATGGACAGTTCCCTTGCTCATGGAAGGCCATTCAGATGCTTGATTATATATAGTCTTTTTGACTGGATAGCATGCAAACAAAAGCTCTTCACTGCAATACACAAAGTGCTGAAGTAACTCAGAGCGTCAGGCAGCATCTCTGGAGAACATGGATAGATGACGTTTCAGGTTGAGATCTTTCTTCAGACTTTCACTGTACATGTGACAATAATAAGCTAAACTAAACTAAGCAGAGCGGAAGAAGTCTGGATGTGCACACTGTCAAGCTTCTGTAGCTTCTGCACAATGGAAGTGGAGAGAGAAAGGAATGATCGGGGTGGGACAAGTCTTTGATTATGTGGGCTACCTTTCTGAGACAGCGTGGGGTGCAGATGGAGTCAATGGTGGGGAGTCTGGGCTGTGTGATGGACTGGGCTACATCCACAACTTTCAGCAATTTCGTGCGGCAGTTACTGAGTTGTGAAATTCCTGCCGCAATTACACACAACCTTGTTCTTGTGAGGAAATTTTGCCCCGTGCAACATTTGCAAAGTGCTGCTGGCCATCATTGTAATTGGAAACACTCTTTGACAGCTGTTCCATATTACGTTATTAATATACGTTAAACAAAACACCCAGCCTTTGTTCAATGCAAGCACTAATGAGCTCCAATGTGTGTGCAATATGAATTTAGTCCCACCCGTGTCTGTTTTGAATCCTTGCTTGACTCAATGCCAAAATAATGACTCGCCTCAGTTTGTGTTTCATTATTGAGAAACTTCAGTGAAGGCCAGTACAGACCAGCAGATCGATATGAAGCACTACAGTGTATAACTATAACCATATAACCATATAACCATATAACAATTACAGCACGGAAACAGGCCATCTCGACCCCTCTAGTCCATGCCGAACACATAATCTCCCCTAGTCCCATATACCTGCGCTCAGACCATAACCCTCCATTCCTTTCCCATCCATATAACTATCCAATTTATTTTTAAATGATAAAAACGAACCTGCCTCCACCACCTTCACTGGAAGCTCATTCCACACAGCTACCACTCTCTGAGTAAAGAAGTTCCCCCTCATGTTACCCCTAAACTTCAGTCCCTTAATTCTCAAGTCACAACTATAGTGAAAGGCCTGGATAGAGTGGGTATGGAGAGGATGTTTCCACCAATAGGAGAGCTTAGGACCAGAGGGCACAGCCTCAGAATTGAAAGGATGCACCTTCAGAAAGGAGATGAGGAGGAACTTCTTTCGTCAGAGGTTGGTGAATCTGTGGAATTCATTGCCACAGACGGCTGTGGGGACCGAGTCAATGGATATTTTGATTAATACGGGTGTCAGGGGTAAGGGGGCGAAGGCAGGACAATGGGGTCGAGAAGAAAAGATAGATCAGCCATGATGGAATGGCAGAGTAGACTCGATGGGCCAAATGGCCTAATTCTGCTCCTATGACTTATGAACTTTAACCTCGATTGCAGTTCATAAGTAAAAGAGGACAGAAGACCAAATAAATAAAGATTAGGTGGCAGCAAATTTGATAAGAAAAGTCAATGGATATAGACGTTTATTTGGGGTAAGAAGGATTTGTTTGAGTTCCTAGGAAGGAATATTATAATATTGAATGAGTTTTGGTTTCTGTACAAAGTGAAGTCAGGGAGATGGAAGATTAGATCAACTGCTGTCGATTGAAGAATAGGAGAGGAAGAGTTATCAGTTAAGGGCAGCACAGTGGTGCAGCTGGTAGAGCTGCTGCCTCAGACTGATTGACCTCTGTAAAGTTGACCCTCGTGTGAAGGGGCTAGATGGGAAAGTGGGATAACATAGAACTGGAATGAACAAATGATCAATGGTCAGCATGGACTCGGTGTGCTGAAAGGCCTGTTTTCATGCTATATCTCCAAATTAAAACATTTTAGAATCAATCATTTTAGAATGATACCAAGTGAGTCAAATGTTTGAGCTGCTTTTTTTGCGAATTTTTCTTATGATACAATAATAAATTGTTGCCCTGGTATGTAAGTCAAGCCTTGCGTGGTTCCCAGTAGTTAGTTGCTTCCATCATACACCACCATCAAAAACCCTTTTTCAAAAAATGACCACGAAAGATTAAGTTTGATTTCTGAACATTATGTCCAGCATCTGCAGTCTCTTGTGTCTCCATTATGATTGAACTATTTTCTCTACTTGCATGGACTTTACATGTGTTCTTGTTTGACCAGCGAACACATTGTCCCAATTTTACTGTTTATTTACAAGACGTTCTTTTGGAAGAGTATTTTATTACATCTTCGACAAACTCACAATAAAATGAAGAAATTAATTCTATTTTTACGTATGCCATAACCATTGGTTTTATTATTTTTCTATTTCTTAGTTGGCTCGTCGTGTACCATTGGAAGTTTCTGCTGTTAAATTAAATCTTGTTCATGTTGTGTTCCTACTCAAGCCAACCCATAATCACTTAACAGATTGTTGGAATGAATACTGATGGTGAGATTAAATTAAGCAGGATTTTCACAAGATCCTGAGTCCCTTTTCTCTTCCATCAATGCTCCCAATTCCATGTTTAATGATTTGGAATGGCAGGACAGCCAGCAGTTTCTGTATCCCATCCTCTCTGTGACAAGTGGAAGCTTTCTGTATTTTTAACCGTGCAGAAAGAAAACTTTATTTCGGAAATTAAGTCTGGCTCTGGTTAATACATCGCAGAAGGTATTGCAGAGAGAGCAAGAGGAGACCTATTCTGATGTTAAAAGCGATAATCTCTGATGAAAGGAAGACCTTTGCATTAATAAATTAGACAATCTAAACCCTGCAGGCAAGAATGGAGGGAGTGAAGGGAGGCAGCATCATTGATATACATCACAGACTATGTACTAAAGATACAGTATCACATTAAAGGTAGCAAGAAAAAACATCAGAAGTTATTACCATATTAGTTAAAAATACTTTCAGACAAGATGCTAGAAATAACTTTTTATTTTTTTTTATTTTTTTATTTTATTAGAAGTAAATACAATAAAGTGGTACCTTTTTACAGGTGCCAAATATATGTTAACATAATACATTCTCTGTACAACTTCATTTTTTATTTCTTTTAAAGAGAGATATAAGAAAGAAAGAGATAGTAAAGAATAGAGAAAAGTGATGTTACACAAAAATGCTGGGGAAACTCAGCGGGTGCAGCAGCATCTATGGAGCGAAGGAAATAGGCGACGTTTCGGGCCGAAACCCTTCTTCAGACTGATTCCGAAAAGTGTAGTGTGTGTAAAAAAAAGGGAAAAGGGATAGTGAGGAAAATAAATAAGCAAGAAGAGAGAGCAGGAGGGAGATTAGAAAATAGACACAAGGAGATGAGTTTTTCTATTGTTGATCATCTTTCACCCAGACCTGAAATAACTTTTTTTAAAGAGTGAAAAGTGGGATTTGGATCAAAGTTGGGATTTTGAAAAGAAGTTAGATGTTGTCATGGATGAATCAGGGTAATATTTTCAATGGGTAGCATGAGTTTTTTTTCCTTATTCTTGACTTATTTTTCATTCCTGTTCCTCATTCATACAGGACGTTCAAGATGCAGGAAATCACAAGACTAATGTTCTTGTTTGTTCAATGATTAAAACACAGAGGCAGACCCTCTCACGTATCATTAATTTCCAGTGATCAGTATTGATTCTCCACGGGATGGGGGAGAATGACTTCTTTCCAGATGATCCTTGACATTCCTTGGTTCGTTGTAAGGGGTGTTACATATACCCCTATTCTCCTTAGATACGCAGTTATCCCTCTGGCTGAAGGAAGCCCTACTTAAGGCCACAACCAAATAGCTACAAGGAGCAAATTGAGGTTAAGCATAAAACATAGAAAAGTACAGCACAGGAACAGGCCCCTTCCGCCTACAATGTCAGTGCCGAACCTGATGCCAAAATAAACTAATCCCATCTCCCTATACATAGAACATAAAGCATAGAACAGTCCAGCACAGGAATGAGCCCTTTGGCCCACAATGTCTGTGCCGAACGGTGCCAAGTTAAACTGCCTGTACATGATCCATATCCTTCTATTTCCTTCATATCTATGTACCTATCTAAAATCCTCTTAAACAGCACTATCGTATCTGCCTCCACCACCACCTTGACAGTGTTTTCCAGGCATCCAACACCCACTATGTAAAAAACCTTGCCTTGCATTTCTGTTTTAAGCTTTGCCCCTCTCACCTTAAAGCTATGCCCTCTAGTCTTTGACATTTCCACCCTGGGCAAAAGGTTCTGACTGTCTACCCTATCTATGCTTCTCATAATTCCATATACGGCTAACCGGTCTCTCCTCAACCTCTAAGTAAAATTGTCTCAGAGTTGGATGTGTCTAGTTGAACCCTAAATGATATCGCTAAGGATCTGCCCCAGTACATCGAGAGTGTGGGCCAACCGGACTTTGAATAATGGCGCCATAAATGGCGGCGCCCACATGTGTAACATACGCACAATGAATTTCACTGTACAGTTGCATATGTGTCAGATAAAGCACTATTGACAATTGACTATAATGATCCCTACATTCTGCAGGAGAATGCTACATTCAATAAAGGCTTCTCATGTTTTCACCCCAATGTATCAATCTCGCTCCATTGTTGTAACGAGTTAGATATGTACGTATTTTTTGAAAAAAAAGGAAATGCATAATTGGCTGTTTGCTGTAAACAGTGCCCGATCTTGTTTCTCATGATTGTCAGAACTGAATCTGGTTTAGATCACCAACCCCTGTCACGATCCCATTCAGATCCCTTCCACTCGCACCACATGTGTCTCAGTGAGTTATTGCACTTATAAAGCTCTGACAGTAGATTACAACTTACCGCTGCTAGTACCTTGAACCACCTCCCCCCATCCACCATAATGCCCACTCTCCCAAGCTGCCTCGGCAAGGCCACCAGCATATTCTAGGACCAGTCTCACCCCAAACACTCCCACTTCTCCCCTCTCGCATTAGCCAAGAGGTACAGAAGTGTGAAAACGTACACCTCCAGATTCAGGGACAGTTTCTTCCCAGCCGTTGTCAGACAACTGAACCATCCTATCACCAACTAGAGAGCGGTCCTGAGATACCAACTAACTCATTGGAGACCCTCAGACGATCTTTAACTTTGCTGAGCTTTATCTTGCACTGAACATTATTCCTGTTATCCTGTATCTGTATGGCTTGATTGTAATCATGGATAATCTTTTCACTGATGGGATTGCACACAATAAAAGGGATTTTCATTGTACCTCGGTATACGTGACAATAAACTAAACTAACTAACTAACAAAGGTAGACAAAACTGCTGGAGAAACTCAGCGGGTGAGGCAGCATCTATGGAGCGAAGGAATAACTAAACATTCTTATTTCTTCTTGGAGCACTTTTATTTTCTTATACCGCTTGAGTGGCTATTTCACCTACCAACCAAAGAAGTGCATTAGTCGCTTTATGCTGATTGTTCTTCTGGAGTTTTGCAAATCCAAATTCACTCCCCTAACTCTGTATTGCACTTCACCTAATGTCTCGGTGCATGGCATCAGCGTGACCTACTGTCCACAATAAGGTAAACGCGCCCTGAACTCAATGGTAGAGAAGCCTATGTGACTCAGCCTCGTTATATTATGGGGTGAGTTCTGACCAGCTCAACGTCTCCAAATTTAAACAATCCACATTAGAAACATATAGACAAATAAACTGGGAGCAAATGTAAGCTATTCAATCCGTTGAACTTGCTTTACCATTTAATAAGGTCACAGCTAATCTGATTGTAACCTCAACCCTGCATTCCAGACCACCCTCACTCTCATCTTTCCTCCAAGAATCTATGTCCGACTGCCTTAAAAACTCCTTCCCAATAACGTTCAAGGGAAGAGAGTTCCAAAGAAATATAGTCAGCCCTGAGCCTTCCTGACTACCGTTTAAACTCGACTATCCACCTTCAACCTTTACCGCTTCCCTTCTAAGTTCTCCTTAATGCTGATCTAGCCAAGCATAATGCTTCACACCAAGGTGCCCGGATCTGGGGTTTGCTTGGTAGCCCGCCTATCAAGCAACTTGAGTCTTAAGGTTGCAATGTTAAGGCCCATTGCTGTTGCTGAACTAAAAGAATGCATTGGGCAAATAAAGGCATTTCCTATGTGTTTGGGAAATTTGATTAAAATGATCTGAAAATCACTCCTATAATGCCACCGAGTCAAGGAACATTACTTCGATCACATCAGTCAAACCAAAGCGGTAAAGCACAAAGTGAATAACTTATGGCACATCTTTGTGTGGGCAGTTGTCCCTCTCCATATTTGTGCACATGGTTTTCTTGAGAATGAGCATATTTTGCGCTGAGTGCTTGTATGACACACGTTTATACGCCAACCAAATAGTCCAAATGAGCTAATCCCAACAGGCTGGCCAATATCCCTCCTTATCAGTCTGAAGAAGGGTTTCGGCCCGAAAAGTTGCCTATTTCCTTCGCTCCATAGATGCTGCTGCACCCGCTGAGTTTCTCCAGCATTTTTGTGTACCTTCCATTTTCCAGCATTTCCAGTTCCTTCTTAAACACATCCCTCCTAATCTTCCTTACTCATGCACCTGTCCAAGTGTCTTCTAAATGTTGTAACTGTCTATCACTTACTGTGCAGTGCTTTTTGCCCAGAGTAGGGAAATCAAGAACCAAAGGACATACAGTAGGTATAAGGTGAGGGTGGAAAGATTTAATAGAAATGTTAGGGGCTCTTTAACACAAGGAGTGGTGGGTATATGCAACGAGTTGCCAGTGGAGGTAGTTGAGGCACAACCTTTAAAAGATACTTGGACCGGTACATGGATAGGATAAGTTTAGAGGGTGTTGAGGAAATTGACAGAGGGAAATCAAAGGGGAAAATGGAGACTTCAAGGTTCAAGAGGCTTTATTGCATGATGTCATGGAGAGTTAACAGTTCTCTAACTTCACAGCAGAATTAGCCCGACAGTTATACAGTGCAATAAACGACTTTTTAAAAATTTGTTGTGCATTATTCACCATACTACGCATTCCCAGACAAGAGGCAATGTGCCTGAAACTTATTTTGCCAAATTCCCATGATCTTCTTCCGCAACTGGTCCACGAGAGATGCCAATTGCCACCTCCGCACACCCTTTTGTTACCTTGTTTAATCCCAATCAAAATTAAATGAGGATTTTTTTTCCCCTTCTACAGAGGGATATGGCCTTAACGCAGGGAGGTTGAGATGGGGCATGATGGCCATTGTGGCCGGTTGGGCCGAAGGCCCTGGTTCCATGCTGTATGACTATGACTCTATTTGCCAGGAATTTGAGGAGAACTTTGCTGCTCACATGCAGAGATTAAAATTATTATTTTTTACAGGTTCACTTTAAACAGAGGCATGCTATACACATATGATGTACTGAATGTTTTAGATTTAGAGATACTGCGCGGAAACAAGCCCTTCGGCCGACCGAGTCTGTGTCGACCACATTTACTCATACACTAGTCCTATTTTAGACGCTAGGGACAATTTACAAAAGCCAATTAACCTACAAACCTGCACGTCTTCGGAATGTGAGAGGAAACCGGAAGACCCGGAGAAAACCCATACGGTCACAGGGAGAACATACAAACTCCATACAGGCAGCTCGGTAGTCAGGATTGAACCTGGCGCTGAAAGGGAGCAACTCTACCGCTAGAGTAGTGTGCCGCCCCAATGTGTTCAATGACCATAGGGGAAACGATGTCTCTACCACCAGTCTCAGCCCCCATCCCTCTGCCACCCCTCCAAGTCTGGACACTATATTAAAGAGTGCCTGAGGATCCTTTGTGTATTGTTCAGAGAGCAGACAGAAGCTTAGTTTAATTTTCATCTGAAAGCCTCTGCTGAACTGATGTGTTTATGTTGCTGACATCTCCTTGTTCTGTCGGCAGAATAGGAATGAGATGCAGACTTTCTTCAATCTGTGTAATGAAATTAGCAACCTTTATCTGAAGACCTTACAATATGATTCCCCTCTCCTCACACTCAGCACCTCACCCGCTTATCCAGAAGAAGCTATAATGTGACACCATCAACTGATAAGACTGAATATCTTAGGATGGATTACACTTCTAAATTTATGCTGTATTCATCAATCACAATGATAGTACTTGACTCCATTCCATCTTTGTAACTCATTAACTCTTTCCTATCAACTGGATGAGGCAAGATGGACACCATAAAGTCTGTCTAGATAAATCCGAATGAGATTTAGCTGCAAACACAATAATATTGTCCCTCAATTTGAGTAGCTAGAGTAATCATTTAATGCATGTAATCCATTGACAGTATTGAATCATTAATTAAAGGTTTATTTATTTGTGAACATTAATAATCTATTAACCAGGGTATTCAGCTGATTGGAATCTTTCCCACTCTCTCTCCCTCCCCCCCCCTCTCTCTCTCTCTCTCTCTCTCTCTCTCTCCCTCTCTCTCTCTCCCTCTCTCTCTCACTCACTCTCTCTCTCACTCTCTCTCCCCCTCTCCTCTCCCCCTCTCTCCCCTCTCCCTCCCTATCCCTCTCCCTATCCCTTGCCCTTCCCCCCCTCTCTCTCTCACTCCCTGTGTGTCTCTCTGCCTCTCTCTGTCGCTTTCTCTCTCCGCCTCTGTCTCTCACAAACATACACACACATATACACACACACACACACACACACACACACACACACACACACACACACACACACACACACATACACACACATATACACACACACACACACACACACACACACACATACACACACACACATACACACACACACATACACACACACACACATATACACACACAGTTGAGTCAACCTACATCAGTCTGAAGAAGGGTCCTGGCCCAAAACGTTCTCTGTCCGTGTCCTCCAGAGATGCTGCTTGATCCAATGACTTACTTCAGCACTGTGACTTTTACATTAATTCTCTAGCATGTTATTCACGAGTTGGTAAAGTTGAAACAATCGAGAATTCCAGCTGAATTGATGTATGAGATGCTTTTCTTTGCTCAACCTCTTTTAAGCTTGAAACATTCCATCAAAGCTTAACATCACAAAGGATATCATAATTTCTAGTCTCGTTTTCTTCTGCGATTTATCAGAGACATCGTAGGTAGCTCAGTTATTTTCATTACATATTTTTTCTTTGTAAAGAAAGACTCTCTCTCTTCTAAGAGATGCAGTGCCTATTATAGTCTGTGAATTGTTCCCTACGTTGTTAGACACAGAGAAGGAATGAATAAAGTAGGGTCGATGTTGCCTCACCTAGATATGTTCAAGGAGACTTGTAGGTAGTTTGCATCTGTGCTAATGCTTCTCTTTGAGGTCCTTGAGATTCCTTCACGAAAACCTCCTCCCAAAATAGATGAATAAGTTTCAGTTTAGTTTATTGCCACATGTACTGAGGTACAGTGAAAAGCTTTTGTTGCATGCTATTCAGTCAGCAGAAAGACAATACATGATTACAATCGAGCCATTACAGTATAAGAGCAATGAGAAATCAGACTAGGAGGCTCATTGAGTTGTCTCTGCCATTAAGAAACATGGGCGATTTTGATCTTGGCTACACTCTCACACTTGTTCCCAATGGTCTTTAATCTGAGAGGATTCCTCGAGTCAAACCCCATCAATCCCTCAGTCAACATCAGTGTAGCAAATTATCTAGTCACATTGTGTTTGTTGGGCTTGATATGCTAACATTGACTGCTGCATCTCCAACATTACAATGGTAACATAGGAACATAGAAAATAGGTGCAGGAGTAGGCCATTCGGCCCCTCGCCATTCAATATGATCATGGCTGATCCTCCAAAATCAGTATCCCATTCCTGCTTTTTTTCCCCATATCCCTTGATTCCTTTAGCCCTAAGAGCTCAATCTAACTCTCTCTTGAAAACATCCAGTGAATTGGCCTCCACTGCCTTCTGTGGCAGAGAATTCCACAGTTTAACCATACCTCAAAACTACAGTGCATAAAGGCTATGAGATATTTTGAAAGCGATGCGAAAAATGCTTAGAAAAATTCAAACCGTTTTTTTAATGTATTCAGATGTCTGGAAATGTGAGAATTTTGATCTTTTATCTTTTTTATGGCATACAGCAGCCTGGAAAGATATATAAATGGAAATCAGTGACACAGCATTAGATTGTAAAATCACCACGGGCCAGTTTTGGATGACTATCTGTTAATTGTGCCATAGACTCTATCTCTTTGTAAGAGAAAAATAATGAGGATAACTCTGAAATCTTCATACAATGACAGGAAGCAGAAAATGGAGTTCTCTCTTCTCATTGATTAAAAGAATGAGCAAGGGATTCATAATTCATAGTATTTTTTTCACACTTTAAAAAGTTTTATTGGAATCAGGAATAGAAACATAGAAACATAGAAACATAGAAATTAGGTGCAGGAGTAGGCCATTCGGCCCTTCGAGCCTGCACCGCCATTCAATATGATCATGGCTGATCATCCAACTCAGTATCCCGTACCTGCCTTCTCTCCATACCCTCTGATCCCCTTAGCCACAAGGGCCACATCTAACTCCCTCTTAAATATAGCCAATGAACTGGCCTCGACTACCCTCTGTGGCAGGGAGTTCCAGAGATTCACCACTCTCTGTGTGAAAAAAGTTCTTCTCATCTCGGTTTTAAAGGATTTCCCCCTTATCCTTAAGCTGTGACCCCTTGTCCTGGACTTCCCCAACATCGGGAGCAATCTTCCTGCATCTAGCCTGTCCAACCCCTTAAGAATTTTGTAAGTTTCTATAAGATCCCCTCTCAATCTCCTAAATTCTAGAGAGTTATAAACCAAGTCTATCCAGTCTTTCTTCATAAGACAGTCCTGACATCCCAGGAATCAGTCTGGTGAACCTTCTCTGCACTCCCTCTATGGCAATAATGTCCTTCCTCAGATCTCCTACCATCTTCAACCACCACCCCCCCCCCCTCCCCCAGTCACCTTTCTCACCTCTCTCCTTCGTACACACACCTCCCATCCCCCAATCCCCCATTTCACTTTTAGCCCCCTCTTTCCCCTTCCTCTGTCCCCTTCCCTCTCAAGCCCTCCCTCTGGCTTTACATTTCACTTCTCCTCTTCTTAACTGATACCCTTTCATCTCCTTTACACCTCTAACCTTTGTTGCTTACTCCATCCATTTGCCAAGCAACCCCCTTCCATTTATACCCATTATATATTATCTCTTTGTAAAGCCAGGCTCTCTCCTCTAAGAGGATGCTTTATCCTGCAGCGCTCTCTGGTTCCAGCCTCCCAGCTTTGTCCGCCCTACTATCTGTCTGAAGAAGGATCGGATACACCCAAACGATTGCCTGTCCAATCCCTCCCCAGATGATGCTTGACCCACTGAGTTCCTCCAGCACTTGGCATTTTGCTCAAGATTCCAACATCTGCAGTTTCGTGTGTCGGCCAATGTACCAACATACAGGGTGCTCCGAAACGCTATTGTGATTCTGACTTTTTCACCGCAACGGTGTGTCTATAACAGTTAGGAAGGGCAGAGCAAATGGAATTCAATAAAAATGGAGGAAGAGATGATAAGATTCTTGAATGGCAAAAGCTAAGGAATCTATCAGCTAAAACTAATTTAAGGATTCTATTCACATTTTGAGCAGTTAAACACACCAAATTGGAGGAACAGTACCTAATATTTTGTTTGGGCAACTTACAACCCAGTGGTATGAATATGGATTTCTCCAATTTCAAGTAACCCTTGCATTCCCCCCCTCTCCATCCCCCCCCCCCCCCTCCCACCCCACCACCACTCTAGTCATCTTCACTGTTCGCATCCATATATCCCTTCGTCATCACCTCTTCCACGGCCAACAATGGACCATTGTGGGCTCCACCTTTCCCGGGTCATCGGTGCTGGCCTTGATTTGTTCTGCACCTTTTCATACCTCTCGTTTCCCTCTCCCCTGACTCTCAGTCAGAAGAAGGGTCTCGACCTGAAACGTCACCCATTCCTTTTCTCCAGAGATGCTGGCTGCCCCTGCTGAGTTAGTCGAGCATTTTGTGTCCATCTTCGGTGTAAGCCAACGTCTGCAGTTCTTTCCCACACATAAATCATTCGGAGCATTGCTCCCCAGTGGAAAGTGAAGTTGGTAAAAGATTCTAAATAGAATCAGACAGATTCCATTTCAGCAGAGCACGGAATGGGACTGGATTTGCGGTTGAAGGTATACATTGTGTAATATACGTGACTCAGTGTGGGAGTGAGCTGGATAGGCCAAATGTCTCTCTTTCCTAAAATAACATTTTATGTCGTCTCAAATGTGAGTAAGGATTTCATGTGGGATTGAAGCAAACAGCATTGAAGGAGAACCTAGATACTGGAGCAATGAATATAATAGACCTAACAGAGGAAGCAAGTATACAAGCAATTAGGACAGGCTTCGAGGGATATGGGCCAATTGCAGGCAGGTGGGACTAGTGTAGATGGGACATGTTGGCCGGTGTGGGCAACTTGGGTCAAAGGGTCTGTCTCCACGATGTAAGACTCAATGACTCTAAGTGGAGGAGCAAATTTTTTCCATGTTCTCCAGGGATGCTGCCTGACCCGCTGTGTTACACCAGCATTTTGTGTCTTTGTGACCCATATGCAACGTGATCCCATATTTCTCTCTTTCTAGATTGCAGAGATATTCCACGCCATTCTCTGTACAATCACTATGTAAATCTCTCTCTGCTGTATTAAAAGGGGCATTACTGTGTGTAGTTCATGCAAGGTCTTCAATGCAGGAAGAATCAGAAACCCTCGCATCATTCCCATCCCAAACCACAAGCAGGCCAACAAGGATTAATGTCCAGCAACGCCACTGGATCCCACCAGTACACAAAAGTGACCTTGTCTTACGAATTCCACCAGAGCCTTTACAACGGCCAGGAAGCTGGTAAATCACTTTAGACTCCACCTTTGTGAATAATGAACACCAGTGACAGGTCTGCATTTCCTACATCAGCAGCTGTTCACTCTCTGCTCCCTTGCTTGGCCAAAGCATTCCCTTCACCGGGAAGAATTATTTTCCCAAAAACACATTATTTTAAGCCAAGACAACAATTCTTACCCACTTACTCACTCATCGCATTTTTTTTTGTCCTTTTCTTAACCACTGAATTACTTGAAGAGCAGGAAAAGCGTAAGAATATGCAAGGAGTTAGGAGAGGCTTTTTATTGTGTAGAACCAATTTATCTTTTAACTAAGAGGCAGAGATACAGCACCGACTGAGTGACAATGATCAATGGCCTGGTCTTAATTAACTCTACACCAGTGAAACATTGTAGAGATCCAAACGACATTCACCTACCCCTACACAAAAGAGATTCATTTTGATTATGAAACAGTATATTAAAGCTGGATTCTTAACCTTTATTTACTGATAATGTCATGGTGTTCAAATAAAATTCTTCCCAGACGGATCTTGGAATGAGTCCAGAAATCGGAAATTAATCACACTTTGAAGAAGCCAGAAGGTTTCCCCATTGAATTTAATATTTTTAATCTGCTTTGATGTAACCTTGACTGTTTTATTTTAAATAGGAGATTAATTTTCACCCATTCCCGTCTCTGAACCAGATCCTGCAGTGACTCAGTGTGAACTCTCCGAGGGCTCAATAAAAAAGTCCCCGATTTAAAAATAAATTAAGTGCAGTCAGCCCCCTCCCGCGGCCTTCAGCAGGCTCCGTCGAGTTTGCTCACAGTCCCACATGTGGAGATCTGCATGAGTGTAATATTCAAAGCTGCACCAAACCCAACGCAACCACGAGAAATCTGAACCCAAAACCGAAGCCGAAGGATTAAAACTTGTTCGAACACCTGACCCCATCCAAAGCCAACACCTTTAAGGGCCTGTCCCACCTGCATGCGCCTGTATGCGGCGAGCGTGACCAAACCGGAAGCGGGGGCCGCGCGGAGGTCGAGTGAGTGACGTGAAGTTCGAGCGAAGTCCGCGGGAAGTTCGTGCGTGACGTACGGCGTCAAGACGTGCGTACGCCGTCGAGGCGGCTGCGGGCTGACAGGCCGTTGCCGCGCGAAATTTTTGAACACGGTCAGTTTTTCGACTCCGGCGATCGAAGTGGGACCGGCCCCGCGAGGCCGTCCGGCTCAAGCGACCACGTTAGGTCGCGCTTGCTGCATGGAGTCGCATGCTCGTGGGACAGGCCCTTTACTTGGGTAGAAACAAAATGCTTGAGTAACTCAGCAGTCAAGCAGCATCTCTGGAGAATATGGATAGAAGGGTCGCAATCCGAAACGTCACCTAACTTTTTTCTCCAGGGATGCTGCCTGACCCATTGAGCACCTTGTGTCCATTTTTGGTTTAAAAAAACTAGCATCTGCAGTTCTTTATTTCTACCTGCACTTGGGTCATGGCTGCTCCATCCGCCGAGACGTTTGCTTGCTTGGTTCTCCCCATGGGTGTTGGGTTCAGTGCTACTGACCCACAGATGAAACAAACAAAGTTTATTTTACCTACAAACCTGCACGTCTTTGGAGGAAATCAGAGCAACCAAATGAAATCCACCCTTTCATGAGGAGAGTGTGTAAACTCCACACTGACCACATCCAAAGTCAAGGATGAGCCCATGTATCAGGAGCTGTTAGACAGTGGCTCTAATGTGATGTATCTATGCGCCTTGTTCAGTAAATCTGCAAAACACCACTTATCATAGAATGTGACTACCGAACAAATGATTTTTGGCAAAATCTCTGCATCACCATTAAAAGCTCGAGGATTGAAGATCGCTCACAAAATCTAAAAACAAACTCTAGTCTGTCACTGCCATAGATTCATAATAAATAAATAATTGCCCGGTGGCGCCATGGTAGAGCTGCTGCTGCCTCACAGCATCAGAGACCCAGGTTCAATCCTGACTACGGGGTCTGTCTGAACAGAGTTTGTACGTTCTCCCTGTGACCGTGTGGGTTTTCTCTGGGTGCTCGGGTTTCCTCCCACACTCCAAGGATGTACAGGTTTGTCGGTTAACTGGCTGTAGGTAGAGATTGTAAAATGTCCCTAGTGTGTAGGATAGTGCTGGTTTTACGGGCATTGCTGGCCGTTGCGGACTCGGTGGGCCGAAGGGCCTGTTTCCGCACTGTATCTCTAAACTAAACGAAATAAAAACAGCAAAGGTTGGGAACCCTTAGCAGTTCAGGCAGCAGATCTGGGAAGAGGAACAGTGTTAATATTTACGACCCAATATAACTAATTAATTCTGATATTATTCAATACATTAGCTCGGTTTCTCTTTCCGCAGATACTGCCCAACCTGCTGAGTGTTTCCTGCATTTTCAGCTTTTAGTTATTTCCAGCACGAGTGGCCTTTTGATTTTCATTTTCTGTGGTACTTCACTGAGAGGCTGTTCTACTGTCAATAACTGATTTATGGATGAAATGTTTATCAAGCTGCGTTTGTCTAGTTTAGATTAGTTTAGTTTAATATTGTCACGTGTACCGAGGTACAGTGAAAAGCTTTTAGAAACATAGAAACATAGAAAATAGGTGCAGGAGGAGGCCATTCGGCCCTTCTAGCCAGCACCGCCATTCATTGTGATCATGGCTGATCGTCCCCTATCAACAACCCGTGCCTGCGTTCGCCCCATAATCCCTTGACTCCACTAGCCCCTATTTTGATGGATGTGAAAGATGACATGGCACTCTATGAAGAGAGCCAAGTGTCTGGCCAAAATTTAAACCTCAACAAACATTGACAAAACTGATTAAACTGGTCCTTTATCTCATAGTTATTTCTGGAACCATGTGCGTAAATTGGCTGCCTCACCGCGTACAAAAAACCATTGGCCACACTTCAAAAGGCACACTAGCTGAAGGGTTATTTCAAATGTCATGTTAAGCACTATTAAAAATGCAAACAATTATATAATACCATCAGCATTGATAAACATCTTCATAGAAACAAATAAATTGAAGAAGGGTCCTTAAGCGAAACGTCACCCATCTTTTTTCTCCAGAGATGCTGCCTGGATATTGTGTTACGTCCGCACTTTGTGCCTATCTTCGGTATATGGGTATCCTTGTCAAATACAGCGCAAGCAGATTAAAGGTTGAATAACCATCTGGGTCATATACCAAACGACAGGACAATTTGTTGTCTCCAATATATTTCCCACCGTTTTCTTGTGGGACAACCATGTGGAAAACTGAAAGTGTGTATCTAGCTGTGGCTGGAAAACTTGATCACAGTTAGAGCAAGGATCAGTTACAGATGTGAAGCATCACATTTATTGCCTGGTACCTGAAGAATTGCAGCTGATGGCCATCCGGTGTCATGGTAGAAATAAAAACACAAAGTGCTGGACTAACTCCACAGGTCAGGCAACATCTCTGGAGACCTTTTAGGTCAGGACCTTTCTTCAGCCTAATGAAGGTCCCGAGTCAAACATTGCCTATCCGTGTCTTCCAGAGATGCTGCCTGACCCGCTGAGTAACTCCAAAATTCAATATTTTTCTTAGTATACCAGCATTTGCAGTTCTTTGCATTTATATTTGTTAGAATTAAGTTATCTACTCAAAGTTTCACCGTAAGAAATTGTTCATTTGGTCTCGGCCATGTGGCAAATCCAGCCACGTGTTGGTTGCTGTGAGAAAACAACAAGTCAACGGGTTTGAACATTTCAAATCTTTTAAATTAAGCAACTTGAATTAAGAGAAACACATTGTTAGGAAGTCAGGTCAGGAAGGTGATGAATGAATGAGAGACTGTTACTCTCCAGAAGCACATGTTCTCTGCCCGCTTTCACAAGAGGAATTGCAAAGCCCTATTTCATTAACTTGTTCGCTCTGGGTTGTTGTCAGGATGCTTGTTGAATTTCTCCCGACGGTGACAGTAAGGTAACATTTCAGGAGTGATTGAATCCAGGTGGGTTGTGAGCATGTAAGTGCCTCATTAAGTGTGTCGATTATTGCATTATAAATCACGGCACAAGCTATCCGGTACGTCCCTGCCCCTATACCAACAGCACAGAGCATTTATTCACCATCTGCCACCAGGCAGTCTAGCCAAGAAATCCATCACTCTGCTTACCTGCAAAGGAGTTTACAAGTACATTTCGATGAAATGAGCCTGTCAGTTTTTATAATTAACTATTTTTTACTACATTTCATTAATGGTTGCACTCCAGCTAGACAGGCAATTACATGCAAGACAGTTCCTTCCCCACTAATCTAACGCGTTCCCACCATATCCCAGGTACCCCGCTGTTGGCTTGTCCGGCAGGAATGCATTCAGCATGAAACATAATTATTTCTGCCTATCCCCATTCATTAGCTGCTGTCTTACCTCTCCCCACCTGCTGACTCACACAACCATTCCTCAACCAGGGGGATGGATGGTCATCCTGATTCTTCATAATCAGCAGCAGGGGTGCGGCAACATCATAAAGGCATGTGGTAGTAGTGACACATAAAGAAAAGTATCAAGGTTCAGATGAGAACGGTGGATATAGAGGTACATTTAGGTAAGAATAGTGGATATGGGGGTACATTCAGATGAGAATGGTGGATATGGGGGTACATTTAGATGAGAATGGTGGATATGGGGGTACATTCAGATGAGAATGGTGGATATGGGGGTACATTTAGGTAAGAATAGTGGATATGGGGGTACATTTAGGTAAGAATAGTGGATATGGGGGTACATTTAGATGAGAATGGTGGACGCTTAGCTACATTCAGATGAGAACAGTGGACATTCAAGGCAGAAGAAAATATCCTTACCCTAGTGTCTTCACCCAACCATGACAGTGACAATGGTCTCCACATATTCTTCAGGGAACCAGGGAAGGGAGGTGTTGTGGTGCAGCTAGTGGAGCCACTGCCTCACAGCTCCAGAGACCTGGTTTCCATGCTGACCTTCCAATGCTGTCTGCGCGGAGTTTGCACATTCTGGCCTTCCAATGCTGTCTGCGCGGAGTTTGCACGTTCTCTCTGCGACTGCATGGGTCTCCTCCTTCTCACTTTAAAGCTATGCCCTCTACTTATTGACATTTCTATGCTGGGAAAAAGGGAAGAGTGTTGTCCTGTCTTTGACTTTACTCCAAGCTCATTGTGTAGGGACAAAATGTGGAAATAATCCAAACATTGATAAATCTGGATAAAACATGGATAAAATCTGAGGCAGCTTTGTTGTGCTACGCGCAGAAAAGGTTTTTGTGTGCATCAGGAATTGTAATGAAACAACTGAGAATGATCCTGAAACACAAGTGACCTTAGACTAGATAACGAATACAGAGCTACCGAGGGTCCTGACCCAATATGTCAGCTGTCCATTTCCTTCCCAGTTGTGTGTGACCCACTGAAGTTCCTCCAACACTTTGTGTTTTGAACGAATGCGGTGCACCATTTAATAAACACAGTAAGATAGTCAACTCCATCTTCAATAGATGAAGGGAGTATCAATGGTAACGTAAGGTGCCCTGGTCAGACTCTACGTTTAATATAAGCCGCCCAGTTTTAATCACCTTCAGATACTGTAGCCAGCGCAGGACAATACCACAAGACTTACAAAGAGATTCAACAAAACTGCAGTTGGAGGGAAAATTGCTGGGGAGGGGACAGGTTGAGTGGAAAGAGGTGAACAAACAAAGAAGTCTGCAGAATGGTCCCAGCCCAAAACATCGTCAGTAGGTAGAAAGATCCAAATCCAAAATATTATCTGTGCAATCCTTCCGCAGATGCTGCCTGACCCGCTGAGTACCTCCAGCACTTTGGTGTTCACCACAAGACATCCCTTATCTTAGGACTGTAAGTAGGGTGTTGTAATGGGAAAGGTATTAGGATCTCTTAGGATGGATGATTTTCGAGGATGTATTTGCTGTGATTGCGACATGATTTTGTGCGCGATACATTTTACGTTGTCAAGCTGGAAAGGGCGCAGAGAAGATTTACAAGGATGTCGCCAGGGCTCAACGGCCTGAGCTATAGGGAGAGGTTGCGCAAGCTAGGACTCTATTCCTTGGAGCGCAGGAGGATGAGGGGTCATGTACATGAGAGGAATGGATCAGGTAGACACACAGGGTCTCTTGCCCAGAGCAAGAGCATCAGGAACCAGAGGGCGTTGTTTTAAGGTGAGGGGGGGAAAGATGTTAAATATTTAATGTGTAACCTTTTCACACAAAGGTGGTGGGTGTTTGGAACGAACTGCAGGAGGAGGTAGTTGAGGCAGGTACTGTCACAATGTTTAAGAAACATCCCGACAGGTACATGGATAGGGCAGGTTTAGAGTGATATGGGCCAAACACAGGCAGGTGGGACTAGTATAGATGGTCGATGTGGGCAAGTTGGGTCAAAGGGCCTGTTTCCACACTGTATCACTCTATGACTTTATGTGTTAGACCAACAATGATTGTCCTGAGCACAACTACTAAGGTATGCATAGTTGTGCCATTGGACTTTCAAGATATTTCCTGTATCTACTCATGTAAATGAAAAGGTGAAGTTTGTTTTTGCAGATAAAGTCTGTGAACGTGGGATGTGATGAAAACCTTTGTCTGATTTCTGAATTCTTATGAGATGCCGGTGTTCGCAAATTGTAAAGACTAAATAGTTCTGTGCAAAAGCAAACAATGACCAGGTAATGAGAAAAGAGCCGCCCAAAGGCTAGATAGAGATCAGTATGCTGGAATTCCTCATGAAATTCACTGAAATGTTCAAACTTTAGGATGAATTCAAAGTCTACATGATTAAACTTGAGTTGACTATGTTACATGTGAGATAACTGAGTATCCCTTTAGACTACAGCTGAAGCCAATTAATAACGCCGTGTCTGCCTGATGGAGTCTGTCGTGATCAGTACAATGCAAGTCGGGGAGGGGGAAACTAGAGGTATGAAAAGATGCAGGACAAATCAGAGCCAGGAAAGGTGGAGCCCACAATGGTCCATTGTTGGCAGTAGGAGAGGTGATAGCAAAGGGATACGAACAGTGAAACTAGCAGAGATGAATTAATATTGGTAATTTTACCCATTTATGCCAATGTATAACTTTTTAACTGTTTAACTGTTGCATTTAGATGGAGTCCACATGCATGTTTTAGTGAGCTTCCTGTAACGTATTGCAACCCAGAGATTTATGTTGGTTTAGCAACATTATTGGACTATTGCAGAGTTTCTGTTTATGTGCTGGATCCCAAGAGGGAAAGGCCCTTTAATCTTGCACTGAACATTATACCCTTTATCCTGTAACTGTACACTGTGGATGGCTTGATTGTAATCATGTACCATCTATTCGCTGACTGCATAGCACGCAGCAAGAAAGCTTTTCACTGAACCTCAGTACAGGTGACGATAATAAACTGAACAAAGAGTACAGCAGGTCAGACAGCATCTGTGTGGGGGAGTGAACAATTCAGGTTGGGACTCTTATTCAAATGCTGCCTGACCCGCTGAGTTCCTCCAGCAGTTTGTTTTTTTTCTCAGGATTCTGGCATCTGCAGTCTTTTATTTCTGCGGTATGATGGTGTATTTTTGGTGAAATTGCTGTTGAGGGCACTTTATAAATCTGCCACCGCTGCCCAGTAGATAATGTAATGGGTTTTAAACACTTCTGGCAATTATTTCCTGTTAAGCACAACAGCTTGATGCAAAACTGCTTCTTAAACTGTGATTACAGCCGAGAGCTTTTACATTTCTTCTTCAGAGAAAAATCTATCCATCTGTCCCTCTTCATCTTTTCTCCCCCCCCCCCCCCCCCCCCCCCCCCCATAATTACTTTGTTATTATCTATGGAATGAGTGTTGAGATCTCAGTGGGCAGGCTGTGCTGGGGACAGGCAATCCGAGGCACACAGTGACATAGTAAAGAGATGCAGGCCATTCGGCCCTGCGAAGGGGCTTCGTCATTCTATACCAGCATCTGCAGCCATAAGCAAAATGTTAAATACTGCATGTATACACTCTAGGATGCACATCTGTACATCCACTGACACGCACACGTACACATACACACTTTTGTAACTTTGGCGGCACAAAACCTGGTGACATTTGTGCACTGCCTAGGTGATGTCTGCATTATAATTGTATGCAAAACAAAGCATTTCACTGCACCTAGGTACATGTAACAATAAAGTATAATTGAATCATTGAATTACACACATACATACATACTATATATACTATATATTCATAAACACATGGCAGCACAGTAGAGCTGAGATCCAATTCCTCACAGCTCAAGTGACCTGGGTTCAATCCTGACCTCAGGAGGAGTTTGCACATTGTCCCCTGCATCTCTCTGACCCTATGACTATCAGCATGTACTAATGTAACCATGGGACACACTTATGGTCATAGATACAAAGAAACATATGGAAAATGACGGGCACAAAGACACATATGCATTTACATACATTGCCATATTTCACACATGGTCATACATTAATACAGTAATAGATATTTGTGTGCTGGCATGTGCAGTAACTTAGAAGTTCTCTAATTTTAAGTCACCCCTGCATTCTCTCTCGCCCCACCTCCTACACCCTAGGCGTCCTGCTAGTTCCACTGTTCGTATACTTGTATCCCTTCGTAATCACGTCTTCCCTAGCCAACAATGGGCCATTATGGGTTCCACCCTTCCTTGGTCATCTGTTGCTGGCCCTGATTTGATCTGGCCTTTTTGTATCTCTAGTTTCCTACCCTCTACTTTAATACTGAAGAAGGGCTCCAACCCGAAATGTCACCCATTCTTTTTCTCCAGAGATGCTGCCTGACCCGCTGAGTTACTCCAGCACTTTGTGTCTATCCTCTTGTGCACTCACTGACACTGGTGCTGGAAGTTGGACTCACACAAACATGAATGCACAAGGAGAATTAATGATGGTATAGCACATTGATGCACCAACATCTACAAAGATGCAAACACAGTGGAATGAATCAAATGGTCAGTATCGGATTGATTAGCCAATTTTTCATTTCCACTGAGCTCGGCTTAAAGGAATATTTGTGTAGGTCTCTAATTTGTGTGCAGTCCAATATGAGGTTTTATCCTATTTCCAATCATTAGGCACACGTAAATTGGAGGAACAACCCCTCATATTTCGCTTGGGCAGCTTACAACCCAGTGGTATGAATTTGAATTTTCTACTTTCAAATAACACTTGCATTCTCCATCTCTCCTTCCCTCCCCCACCCTAGACATCCTGCTAGTTTCACTATTCGTATCCATATCACCTCTTCCACAGCCAACAATGGACCTTGTGGCCTCCACCTTTCCCTGGTCGTCGGTGTTGACTCTGTTTTGTTCTGTACCTTTTCACAGCTCTAGTTTCCCTCTACCCTGACTCTCAGTTTGAAGAAGGGTCTCGGCCCGAAAGGTCACCTATTCCTTTTCTCCAGAGACACTGCCTGACCCGCTGAGTTACTCCAGCATTTTGTGTCTATCTTTGGTGTAAACCACCATTTGCAGTTCCATTAAAATGCCCTATATTTACACACAGAAACACACAAGACCCACAAGCACAAGCCTTTGAATATTTAGACCCATTCCCTTCAGTTACCGCTGTCCTTACAAAGCAGCAGGATTGACATTCCGAACTCCAAAGGAATTGTTTGCTTTCGTTATTACTTTGTTGGTTGACTTAAGTGGATAGAGACGTTGAAAGTTGCTCGGCTTTGTGTGGAATAGCGGAGTTATTTAACGAGAGCTCTCTCTTCACACGTCGTTGGGGGGGGGGGAAAGCACCAGCTGGCTTCAACTGAAGGTCACGCAGGGAAATGAACCATTTGATGCAGTTTGATAATACTCAACCTAGCACTGACAACAACAGCAAGTGAGCAGGGAATGGAGACATTTAAGTGGGCATACACTGTGCATCTAAAAAAATGTATCTTTTGAGCGAGTAACGAGATTGTTATTGGGAAATTAAAGTGGGTTTAAGGTCTGACAGTTTCCTAAAGATAAATTAATCTCCGTCTTACAACAGATGGAGAACACACCAAGTGGTCTTATCTCAGCACAGCCTTGAGAGCTCTCCAGCGATGCACGGAGCCAAATCTCGCAGCTTATTTGGGAGATAAACTCCACCATTTGGGACATTCGGGGAGCTAAAGAGCACCAGTTTATACCTGCAGATCGAAGCTATAATTAGACAATTACTAGAGCATGTCAGACTTCTCACTGTTGACATGCGGGACATTGACTGCAGATAGACACAAGATGCTGGATTAACTCAGCGGGACTGGCAGCATCTCTGGAGAGAAGGAATAGGTGACCTTTCGGGTTGAGGCTCTTCTTCAAATGGACTGTATCAGACTAACTACTGCAAAGTGCCCAAATACCACTGCGATATTGAAAGTTGGTGGGGAGGTCTATTTCTTGACCATACCAAATTGGGACGGGTTGAAAACGTTGCCAAAAAGGCGAGTCACAAGTTCAATAACATTGGATTTGAAATATCCTGGGTTACTAGTGTGGAGCAAGTGAATTTCATTAACCTTGGAAAGCTAATTTAATCCGTCGGCTCACTTCTACCAATTCTCGCGTTCACACTGCAATCTAACTGACCTCATCGACCACCATCTGTGCAACATCCTTTTATCCGTCCGATTAAATTAGTCAACACCATTTCGCATGGCTTGGCCTTAATGGCTCGCAGGGGCTCTCTAAAGCCTTCTCTGTTATTGACCAGCATGGCTAAAAGCATCTATTGACAGCTCTGTCAAATGAAATTAACGCTAATGACAACATGTGCCAAGCAAGTGTCACTGCACAGTGTCTAGTGACAGGGCAAGCCTGGGGAACAGAGGTAACCCTGGTATCCGGCAGTATGCTGATTATATTTTGGGGCAGCGCAGTGGCGCAGCAGTAGAGTCACTGCCTTCCAACGTCAGAGACTCTGGTTCACGCCTGACCACGGGTGCTGTCTGAAAAGAATTTGCACATTTTCCTTGTGACCGCGTGGGTTTTCTCACTCCGGTGCTCCCGCATTTCAGAGACGTGCGGATTTCTAGGTTAATTGGCTTTTGTAAATTGTCCCTGATGTGTAGGATAGAACTAGTGGACAGGTTGATTGATGCTCAGCGCGGACTCGGTGGGCCGAAGGGCCTGTTTCTGCACTGTGTCTCTAAACGAAACTAAATATCAACAAAACATGCACGGGACTACTATGCATATAAAATATAAACATCCACGACATTCATACACACACACATCGTTATCAGAAACTATTGATTGGCACATCCAATCTCTCACACCAGTCTTGCTGCTGATACTGTTTAATCTGTTTGCTGATTAAAGCCATTTGTATCCAAACTACTTTCCAACTACATTGTTATGGCTTACTATCAACCACCAAAGCTTTGCTTAACTACTGGTGAAAAATAAACACATTTATCAAGTGTTTTCAGAATTTCACTTCATGTTCTCCTCCCACTCCCCCAGCATGGTGACTTCCTGGCATTTTAACCTGGCGTCTATGATTTATAGATGAACTTTGCTTTTTCCAGCAAGAGATTAAATTTAACTCTGTAAGAACCTCGGAGTGATGTAAGTGGACTTTCAAAGAATGTTTCATTAGCTGTATGGTGTTTTGGGATGTCCTTAAGTAATTCCATGTACAAAGCATATGCCACTTTATGTATGTGTTACTGTCCCAGTTTTCTATTCTACGTTTCTAAACCACCTGGGTTCCTGACTTCTCTGTGGCTGGTCTGCCAACACATTGGGCAATGGGCTATTCAGCCACCAACTGAACTCCACGATATTAGGTTGAGAGGATGTAGGGAGCCACTGCAGCCAACATGCAGAGCGAGCTCCTTGAGAAGATAGACACAAAATGCAGGGGTAACTCGGCGGATCAGGCAGCATCTGTAGAGAAAAGGAGTAGGTGACGTTTCGGGTCAGAAGCCTTAACAAGTTCACAAATTCACAAGTTATAGGGGTAGAATTAGGCCATTCGGCCCATCAAGTCTACTCCACCATTCATTCATGGCGGATCTCTGCCTCCTCATCCCATTTTCCTGCCTTTTCCCCATAACACTTGACACCCGTTCTAATCAATAATTTGTCTATCTATGCCTTAAAAATATCCACTGATGGCCTCCACAACCCTCTGTGGCAATGCGTTCCACAGATTGACTACCCTCTGACTGAAGAAGGTCTTCCTCATCTCTTTTCTAAAAGAACACCCTTTAATTCTGAGGCTATGACCTCTGGTCCTAGACTCTCCCACCAGTGGAAACATCCTTTCCACATCCACTCTATCTATGCCTTTCATTATTCTGTAAGTTTCACTGAGGTTCCCCCCCCCCCTCACCCACCTTCTAAACTCCAGCGAGTAGAGGTCCAGTCCTATCAAACGCTCAGATTGAGATATAGAAAAGACCCGAACAAAGCAGGGCTGGCAACCTTTGACCTCAGGAAGGGTGGAGTCCATAATGGCCCATTGTCGGAAATAAATCATTGCTCTAGCAGGGCAATCCACCACAAGGTATAAACACTGGTTAGTTTATACTTCAGATAACCCCAGTGTAATCTTCAAGAACAATACCTCATCTTTTATCCAAGTCTTTGGTACTCAATATTGAATTGAATAATCTCAGATCACTAGGGTTTCCTGTTGTATCAGAATTCTCTTGTCAGGTTATCCATTGAAATCTGGCACAGAGGAGGTTGGAGATTGATTCCATTGAATGGCAAGACGGGCATGGGGCCAGGTGACCTATTCCTGCCCTTATTTTATTTTTTCTCTCGTATTTCTCTTGGCATCTGGAAAACCAGTTCAAAATCTTCTCAAAGTGTTTTGTGACATAGAACACTGTGCCCTAGAGGCTATAAGTAGCCACTGTACCAAGAAATCAAGGTGATAAGTGTTTTAAGGCAAAGCCAAGGAGCCAAGAAAGACTTGCACTTATTTAGCATCTTTCATATCCCTTTCAGTGAGACTCAAAGGGCTTTACATCCAATGATGTGCTTTTTGCTGTGCAGTCGACATTATTATGTAGGAGACGCGGCTGCCAATTTTGCTAGCTTTCCACTGTGCCTTGGCACAAGCGACAATAAACTAAACTCAACTGGCGCAGCGGTAGAATTGCTGCCTTACACCGGGTTCGATCCTGACTACGGGTGCTGTCTGTACGGAGTTTGTACATTCTCCCCGTGACCACGTGTGTTTTCTCCGAGATCTTCAGTTTCCTCACACACTCCAGACGTACAGATATGTAGGTTAATTGGCTTGGTATAAGTGTAAATTGTCCCTAGTGTGTGTAGGATAGTGTTAATGTGCGGGGATTGCTGGTCGATGCAAACTCGGTGGGCCGAAGGGCCTGTTTCTACGCTGTATCTCTAAACTAAACTAAACTACACTCTTAGTTTAATTTAGTTTAGATATACACGAAGAAGGGTTTCGGCCCGAAACGTTGCCTATTTCCTTCGCTCCATAGATGCTGCTGCACCGGTGAGTTTCTCCAGCATTTTTGTGTACCTTAAACTAAACTCAACTCATTTGCTGATTCCTCTATGATGTTTATCACCTGTCTTTGCTCTTACCTCTTTCTTAATCTGCAACATGCAGGAAATCTACATTCTGGACCCCAATGCCTGATTAATGAGCATATGGTTGATTGATGGTCAGCATGGACTTGGTGGGCTGAAGGGCCTGTTTCCATGCTGTAGCTCTCTGTGACATAAGTCACGGGATCCTTGCTTGGTTAGCTAAAATAACAACCATAAGCTCTGCTTCTGTTTGCTCCACGCTGTGAATGCAGTTTTCTTCCTGTACAGCTGTGGACTGCAGGAATAATGACACCATCTGGTGCCTTCTGAAGCTCATGAATTCTACTGAGAAGCACTGTTTGAAAGCTATCATCAGATAAGAACGTATGTTCCTTTTAATCTAGCTTTATTTACCACCAATTCCTAATTTCACCCCCTGTCTAGGCCTCTATAGCTGGGATTTCCTCTCTAAATTTTCCTGTCTCTCTGCCACTTTTATTTCCTTAATGTTGATCCTTTAAACCATCTTCATTAACCAAGTAATTAGGTCCTTTTGCTTTATATCTCCTTATGTGACTTGGTATGAAATACTCCTGAAAAAAATTCCTGATTTGCACCTATGGATGATATTTACCACAGTAAAGATGCTATTTAAATGCATATAAGTGTTATTGTTGCCTGAAATCAAATTTATTCCATCATCTTTAGTTTTAAAGCAAGGATCTCCCAAGCACCTTGTGTAGGAAGGAACTGCATGCGCTGGTTTATACCGGTGATAGACACAAAGTGCTGGAGGGACTCAGCGGGACAGGCAGCATCTCTGGAGAACAGGAATAGGTGATGTTTCGGGCCGAGACCCTTCTCCAGACATCAAGCACCTTGTCTGAAGAAAGGTCCCGACCTGAAATGTCACCCATCCATTCCCTCTCCAGATGCTGCCCGACCCACCGAATTACCCGGGCAGTTTGCGTTTTGCACAGGTTTGCAGCATCTGCAGTTCCCTGTGTCACCTTGTCACGCTATTAGTGCCTCTTTAAAACCACAATGGTTCCCTTCTGCTAATCCACACAGAATGTGTGAATGTGTACTCCAGAGCAGGGAAGGCAAGCCTGAGCCTGTGTTTATTTCTGTCACGTTGAACCCCCTACCCAACCAAGCCTCGGATGTCACGGAGGAGTTGAGCAGAAACATTGCTCTTTCACTCTGGGTGGCAGAAAGCGTTAGGATATCACCCTTTCACCCCGGGATGCTGGGTTCAAATTCAGGCCACACTCTGACCGAGAGGGATAAAAGCAGCTTCTCTCACTGAAAGGGGGAACTCAACTGCAAGGGGGGGGGGGGGGGGGGGGGGTTTGAACCGAGTATTTGGTTTCACCTCGTCAAGGTGGGATCAAATTCCACCTGACAGAGTGGGAATGAAAGTCACCTCGAAGGCTCGGACGGAGAAAGCCACGGTCTTGTCTCCGGCGTTGCCTTCTCGGGGTTACGTGGGGTTAGATGGTAATCGCAGCCCTGACCTCAGTGAACGTGAGCTGCCCTCCCTGCACCAACAACCCTGTGCTTCTCCCCCCCCCGATTGTTACAGCGATCCTTTTACAGCAGCGGAACGTGTGGGACTTAAACGACAATTAATGACGGTGACCCCCCCCCCAAGCCGTTTCCTGTGTCGATTTCCTCTCGCACTCCTGGCCCGTTTCATACACAAAGTAGTTTTGTTCCCCTCTCCTCACCTCTTACCCTGTCCCAACCATGATAAGAGATCGATTTGTGTCATTTGCGTTCGCTGCTGCATTGACATCGATCCCAGCAGCTGACTGAGGTCATATGTGTGATCAGAACCACCCCGTTGCTCAGCTTTCCCCCACCCACCCCGATACAGGTGGTGCTCCCCTGTCAGGAAGGACATCCGCTGTGGCCAGTGGGAATCGCGGTGTTGTGGAGATTTCAAGTCTCGGTGAATAGATTCCCAGATGCTGCCAGTCGGAGCACCTGTGCCCAGAGCTACGGTTACACCAGCTGTGCAGGCACCACCCAAGGTCCGGATTAAGGCAGCAGGAAATTGGAATAGCAGATCCTCTCCTGGAGGCTGTTGTCCTGAGAAACTGAGCCACTCTGCTCCAGCAGTCTCTTTGTCCGCTAATTTATGTTTACGTGGTCACGTTAACCCATCAAGAAGCCGCCAAGGAGAGTTTCTAACACAATCACTTGCCCTTCCAGCCTTATCTTTTACAGGTGATTTTACAAGGCTTTAGACTTACAGCGCGGAAACAGGCCATTCGGCCCATCGAGTCCACACCAACCAGCGATCACCCCCATACACTAGCACTATCCTGCACACTTGGGACAATTTACAATTGTTTGTACCAGAGCCAATTAATCTACAAACCTGTACGTCTTTGTAGTGTGGGAGGAAACCGGAGCACCCGGAGTAAACCCACAGGGAGAATGTACTAACTCTGTGCAGACAGCACCTGTAGTCAGGATTGAACTCTAGGCACCTGTGTTGCCCGTGCATTATTTATTGGAGAGGGATTCTTGCCTTCAATGACAAATTTTGAAGAGGAGCTCTCACTAGCACAGGTCCACTTGTATAAAGGAACACTATTCAGTAATGGATTTGTTTAAGAAGGAACACACCATTAAATCACGTTTTCAGGGGAAGCACTCATCCTTAATGGTGCCTTATAAGGCAGTGCACTCATCATGAGTGATCCCTTTTAATGAGAAGCATTTTCCACAAGTATGCCTTTTATAGAGTAACATTCTCATCTATGTTTCTGTTCAAGAGAAACATTTGCCAAATAGCCTTTCTCCTACAGTAATCAAAACATATTTCTTCACTGTACCTTCTTAAAAAAAACTGAATTGCTTAGAACAAGTATTTACTTCTGTTAACATTTACAGTGATTGGTTTGATAACACAAAGAATATGATGATTTGACTCCGTGTTAGGAGAGCACAGTGGTACACAGCAGTAGAGTTACTGCCCCACAGCGCCAGAGACCCGGGTTCGATCCTGACCTCAGGTGCTGCCTGTGTGGAGTTTGCATGTTCTCCCTGTGACTGCCTGGGTTTCCTCTGGGTGCTCTGGTTTCCTCCCATATGGCAAAGACGCGAGGGTTTGTAGGTTGATTGGCCTCTGTAAGAAAACCGCCCCTAATGTGTAAGGAGTGGTTGCAAAAGTGGGATAACATAGAATTAATATGAACGGGTCAGTGCAGACTCGGTGGGCCGAAGGGCCTGTTTCCAGGCTGTATCTCTAAACTAAACTAAGGTCTGGCTATGAGGAATTGTAGAGTTATCAGCATCAAACGGCCTGGTTAATGCATTCAAGAATGTACTGTCCACTTGTGAACGTGGCGGCCAGCTTTGTTAAGTTAAATCAGTCTTTGCTTTGTATTGACTCACCTGAAGTTACTTTAAAAATGAATTCAATGGTGAAAGAATCTGTTCATGCTTTGCTTGAGCAAAACATGTAAAGAATTAAAGCTGACCCTGCTGCTCATAGGAAAAAAAAGATTTTTACTGCTATGTGGCATGAATCCAAATCAACCAATATAACACAGAGTCAAGCCCTCGGTCCATTTCAGTGGTTCATGAGCAGTGATCTCATGGAGATTAATGGATTCAAACTGGGTTTAGGTTTATTATTGTTATGTGTACTGAGGTACAGCGAAAAACATTGTGTTTTTATGCTATCGAATCAGATCAGATCATACTATATATAAATACAATCAAGTCAAATCAAGTACTTTAGATATAGCAAATAGGAAGATACAGAGTGCAGAGTATAGTTCTCAGCATTGTAGTGCATCAGTCCATAGACAAAGTCCAATATTCCTAATCGGGTCGAGGTGAATCAGACACTACCCTAGTTGATGCAAGGACCGTTCAGAAGCTGATAACAGGACAGAAGCTGTTCCTAAGTCTGGTGGTAGTGCGCTTTCAAACTACTGTACCTTCTGCTGGACTGGAGCAGGGAGGGGGGACTTTGAATAAATTGATAAATCTTCCACATGAAACATGTGCTTATATTGCTGCAACTGTATCCATGTTTGCTGCCTAAAAAAGCGCGTCCCTTTAGAAAGGAGATGAGGAGGAATTTCTTTAGTGAGAGGGTGGTAAATCTGTGGAATTCATTTTCACAGAAGGCTGTGGAGGCCAATTTAATGGATATTTTTAAGGCGGAGATTGACTGATCCTTGTGTGTCAGGGGTTTTGGGGAGAAGGCAGGAGAAGGCCGTAGGGGGCGCTGCTCTGGCAGCAGCCATGTCATGCAGCTCGTCAGTTTTTCAACTTTTTTTTATTTTTTTAGTATGTTTTAAAGTCTGTATTTAATGTTTCTTCGTGTGTTTTATGTGGGGGGTGGTGTGGGGGGGGTAAGGGGGAAACTGCTTTGGTCGCCTCCTCCACGGAGAGGCCAGTTTTTCCAGGTCGCCTCCCCCGTGGCCTAACATCAAGGATCGACGCGGCCTTTCCCGGAGACGCGCCCGGGACTTCAGCGGCGGGCGCAGCGTGGACTCTCAGCGTGGAGCGGGTGAGCCCTTGCTGGAGGGGAGCGCTCCGTTTCGCTGGCCCGGGGCAGCCGGCAGCCTGAAGTCGCAGCCTGAAGCCGCGGTCTGCAGAGCTCCTGCTGGTGCGGCGTCTACGGTGCTTCTGGCTGCGGCGGGGACTACGGTGTTTCTGGCTGCGGCGGGGACTTTAAATCTTGACCGCCGGCCTGCGGCCTACAACAACTTAAAGCCGCGGTCTCCGGTGAGGAAGAGCCGATCCTGGACTGACTCTGGACTCTGGTCCTGTCCACGGGGGGGGAAATGGAGGAGGACTGGCCAAATTTTGTGCCTTCCACCACAGTGATGAATGCTGTGGTGGATGTTTGTGTTACAGTTTTATTGTGGTTGTGTGTTCTTTATTATTGTATCGCTGCAGACAACCCAAATCTCCACCAGCCTGGCTGTGTGGCAATAAATTATATCTAATCTAATGGGGTTGAGAGGGAAAGATAGATCAGCCATGATTGAATGGTGAAGCAGACTTGATGCGCCTAATTCTGCTCCTATAACCTATGAACCTATGAACTTGTGAACACGTCCTTCCTGGAATGGGGTAATCAAAACTGTAGTCCAAATGCAGCATGACTGAAAATCCTATAGAGCTGTATCAGCAGGTAGAGTATACCTCCGGGCCTGAGCCTGGAAAGGAATCGGAACATGTGTTTGCAATATATTTAGGGTATCCGAGCTGGGATTTTGTAATTGTGGACATGTTAATGTGACAAACTTTCTTTAAGCAAAAACTGTGTTCTTCTGCCAATTCTGCAAAGCTTCAAAGCTGAGCAGCAGCTCCCGGAGAACCAGAGAGGGGGATTACTCCACAGATGTTGAAAAGGTCACTGGTGCATCGCCTTGGTGCTTTGACTCAATCTGAGTGTACTTTAGGAGTCTTTGTTCAAACAAATTGATATTAAAGTGTAGGGGCAATAAATGGATCTGGAAGGCAGCCTGGAATTTATGGTGTGTATGCTATCTTTCCCATTCTGTGAGAGGCATTGTGTTTTGACAGTAATTGTAGCCGCCGTGACCCCTGCTAAGAGGGAACATATTTCTGCTTTTGTCAGAGAGATTAAAATAAAATTGTGATTGCATGTTATAAATGAACACGTGAAATGTAAGGACAGGTTACCAGATAAGTGTTCTGCAAATAATTACACCAGGCAACTTCAGGCTGGAGAGATCAGTAATGTTTTATGCTGGTTTTCACCTGAATAGATTTCAGTTTACATTCCCCTCTCTCTTACTCAATATACTTGATTAGGGCTGAAAGGCAGATAATAAAGGGAGCCTGAGAGTGAGGATGGATGCCTCCCCTCCTCTCTGCTGTTGCTAAATTGTGAAAATAAATATCAGGCTACCAATGAATACACTGGATGCCAAGGTTTGGCTTGGACAAGTTTGCTTTGTGTTAGAACACTAGAGTCAATTCTCAGCTGTAAAAATAAAGGCACTGGCTGACACCGAGCATCAGACTCACCTTTCACCCATGAGACGGACACAAAAAGCTGGAGTAACTCAACGGGTCAGGCAGCATCTCTGGAGAAAAGGAATAGGTGACGTTTTGGGATGAGACCCTTCTTCAGACTGAGAGGCAGGGGAGAAGGAAACGAGAGATATGAAAAGGTACATAGTACAAATGAATGAAAGGGATGCAAAAGGACAAATCAAAGCCAGCAACGATGATCAAGGAAAGGTGGAGCCCACAATGGTCCATTGTTGTCATTCACTTGTTCTATGTTTCTCTCTCCCCTGAAGAAGGGTCTCGACCCGAAACATCACCGATTGCTTTTCTCCAGTGATGCTGCCTGACCCGCTGAGTTACTCCAGCATTCTTTGTCTATCTATGCTGTAAAACAGCATCTGCAGTTCCTTCCTACACATTTCACATTTAAGAGTTGGTTTTGGATCTAACCCAGACAAACAGCATTAAAGCACCCCTCTTTCTCCGCCCCTCTCTGTCTGTAGGGTCTCCGATATACTGTATTAGAAGGACACCCATTAGTCTCGGGGATGAGAGTCTGACTGAAGTCCTCACTGAACTGCCATACATCCTTTGACCCTCTGTTGCAGAATTGGAAGGCACAACAGCCAGTCCAAGAAAATTAACAATTTGTGTTTTCAATATCGTGCCAAGTGAATATCAGAAGGGGATTCGGGGATTGCATAATGCAATTGGCATCACTCTTGTTATAAAATTTAACAAGGCATTTTATAAAAATATTCAGAGCAGAATTGAATTATGAAGAAATACAATCCTCACAAAACTGCCAAGAAGTTGGATACAAACTTCAAGCCCGAATGACAACCATGCCTTCAGGAGGGGTTCTAAATTTAGCCTGACTCTGTGGGACAAATGAAAGAATTGCATTGATGTAACGCCTTTCACGAACTCCAGCCATAAGATGCTTTATAGCCAAGCAAGCACTTTTTGCTTTGTAGTCATTAAGGAAGGAAAAATGCTGACCGAATTGTGTTTGTGCAGAGCAAGCTTGACTAACACCAATGTGAAAAGCACCAGATTAACTGTTCCCGAGGCACAGTTGCTGGAAGTGTACAAAATCATGAAAAGAATAGATCGGGTAAATGCACAGATTGGTTTGCTCAGACTAAGGGAATCGAGTGCCAGAGGACATAGGTTTAAGGTGAGGGGGGGAAAGATTTAATGGGAACCTGAGGGGTAACTTTTTTACACAAAGGGTGGTGGGTGTATGGAACAAGCTGCCGAAGGAGGTAGTTGAGGCAGATACCATTGCAATGTTCAAGAGACATTGAGAGGCACATGGATAGGGTACGTTTAGAGGGATATGGGCCAAAAGCAGGCTGGTGGGACTAGTTTAGATGGGGCATGTTGGGCAATGTGGGAAAATTGGGCTGAACGCCCTGTTTCCACACTCTAGGACTCTCTAATCTTGAGTAAAACACAAAGTGCTGGAGTAACTCAGCAGGTCAGGCAGCATCTGTGGAGGGAATGGACCCATTATGTGAAAAAGTTGCTTGTCAGGTTCCTTTTAAATCTTTCCCCTCCCACCTTAAGTCTAAGCCCTCCAGTTTTTGACTCCCCTACCCTGGGGGAAAAAACTGTGGCTATTTATTCCATCTGTGCCCCTCATGGTTTTATAAACCTTTATACAGTCACCCCTCAGCTTCCTCTGCTGAAGGAGAAATTTAACGCAGGCAGGTGGGACTAGTGCAGACGGGACACGTTGGTCAGTGTGGGCAAGTTGGGCTGATGGGCCTGTTTCCACGCTGTACGAGCCTATGACTTTATTATCCAGCCTCCCCTTGTATCTCAACCCCCACCCACAAGACCTGGTAGGATCCTTATGAATCTTGTCTGCGCCATTCAGTTTAATGACATCCTTCCTAGAGCTAAGCAACCAGAACTGTGTGCAGCCAGTGCCAGATTTAGATGAAGAGAGGCCCTAGGCTGTTCCACTTGTGAGGCCCCTCCCAATCCCCCACCCTCACGGCTAGAGGAAGATGGTCCACCAGATTGACACCAATTTGCTGCCGAGTGTGGCCCATGAGACAAGGGGCTGGAAAGCTGCACTTTATTTATTTATTTATTCATTTATTTATTGCCAGTGCTAGTGTCGAGTTATCGGCTTAAAACACTATTATTCTGAAATGGAGGGCAAGGAAAATTACTGAAGGCTTGTTCAGAGACTGCAGTGCGTTGTGACAGCATATGTAAGAAAGGCCTATGACAGTGTCAAAAATATTATACACTTGGCCGGAGGCCCCCTAGATTTCGATGCCCTAGGCTTCAGCCTATGAAGTCTAATCGTAAATCCGGCTCTGTGTGCAGCACCCAACGTGACCTTACCAATGTCTTGTGCCAGGAAAATCTGTTGCAGCTCCTGTTCTCAATATCCTGACCAATAAAGACAAGCATGCCAAACACCATCTTCCCCACCCTGTTCACCTATGTTTACACCTTCCTCCAGCAGAGAGTTTGTTGCTCCATATTTCAGGAAGATTGATCTCAAAATCTATCTCCAGCCCACCGTTGCCATTCAGTAAAGGTATATTTTTGAAGTGACTCACTGATTTTATTTTTCTCTTGGTTTACTTGGAGATTCTTCTCTGATTCCGAGCAACATCAGGAAAATCTGTAACACTCAATCCGGAACTGGTGTATCCGAGGAAAATTTAAAGATAACAAGAGGCTATTTCCCTTGTATACAAGAATATACAACATAAAGATAATAGAGTCACATCGTCATGCAGAATGGATACAGGCCCTTCAACCTAGTGGGCTGTGACAGTGGTGCAGCGATAGAGCTGCTACCTCACAGCGCCAGAGACCCAGGTTTGATCCTGACTACAGGTGCTGTCTGTACAGAGTTTGCACATTCTCCCTTGAATGCATGAGATTGTCCCGCACTCCAAAGACATGTGAGTTTGTAGGTTAATTGACTTCGGTAAAGTTGTAAATTGTTCCTAACGTGTAGGATAGTGCTAGTGTATGGAGTGATCGCTGGTCAATAGACAATACTCAATAGGTGCAGGAGTAGGCCACTCGGCCCTTCGAGCCTGCACCGCCATTCAAGGTGATCATGGCTGATCATCCCCAATCGTGGCTGATCATGGTTGATCATGGCTGATTATCCCCAAACCGTTCCTGCCTTCTCCCCATATCCCCTGACTCCGCTATTGTTAAGAGCCCTTTCTAGCTCTCTCTTGAAAGTATCCAGAGAACTGGCCTCCACAGCCCTCTGAGGCAGAGAATTCCACAGACTCACAACTCTCTGTGAGAAAAAGTGTTTCCTCGTCTCCGGTCAGCGCGGACACGGTGGGCCTGATTCCGCTGGATCTCTGGTCTAAAGTCTAAATGTACAAACTTTGTACAGACAGCACCCGTAGTCAGGATCTAACTCAGGTCTCAGCTGCCATAAGGCAGCAACTCTACTGCTGCACCACTGTGCTGCTTCATCATGTTGAATAGCAGAGGAGGTTTGAAGAGGCGTTTGGCTTACTCCTCTAGTTTCTAGTACATTAATAATAATAATGGATGGGATTTATATAGCGCCTTTCTAATACTCAAGGCGCTTTACATCGCATTATTCATTCACTCCTCAGTCACACTCGGTGGTGGTAAGCTACTTCTGTAGCCACAGCTGCCCTGGGGCAGACTGACGGAAGCGTGGCTGCCAATCTGCACCTACGGCCCCTCCGACCACCACCAATCACTCACACACATTCACACACATTCACACACAGGCAAAGGTGGGTGAAGTGTCTTGCCCAAGGACACAACGACAGTATGCACTCCAAGCGGGATTCGAACCGGCTACCTTCTGGTTGCCAGCCGAACACTTAGCCCATTGCGCCACCTGTCGTCACATTGGCACTGTGACTAACAGGAGCAGCCCAGCTACTAATTAATTGCACAACTGCAGATCACACCTGACCAATGTGGTTGAGAACCACATCATACGTCGCACTTACCAACCAAACCATTCGATGACACGGATCTGTGGTTCAACCCAGGCCATGTTTTATCTTAATGAAATATGTTGCTTGTGTTACAAAACATGACCTAAATTGCAGGGTTAGAAATCCTGGTTAGTTCAACAAGAAAGCTTGACAACAAAGCTCCCATTCATGCCCACAGCCAGAGGAGGCTGCTTTTCAGATTTCATGGCTCTCTGGTCCTTCGGTAATGAGCTCTTTGGTGAAAGTGTGATGGATGTAATGCAAGAAATAATAATTATTATTATCACAATTTACTGTTGAGCAAGGTATGTTTATGCAACTGAAACTTCCGGGCTCTTGGCCTGCAGGCTATTTCCAGCCAAGGGTCCACTTTAAAGTGGATTTTTGATGGCTTGTAGACACGAAGCAGGTGAAAAATAATTCTAATGGCCTTCACTGCAGGAAGAACTACTGTCAGGGCCTCTTGAAAGGGAAACTGTCCATCACAACCTGGTTTAGTTTAGTCAAACAGGACCTTCGGCCTACCAAGACTGCGTCGACTAACAATCACCCGCACACTAGTCCAATGTCACCCCATTTTTGCATCCTACACAGAAGAAAATTAACCTACAAACCTGCACGTCTTTGGAATGTGCGAAGAACCCGGAGAACGTACAAACTCGGTCACAGGGAGAACGTACAAACTCCATACGGACAGCACCCGCTGTCAGGATCAAACCCGGGTCTCTGGTGCTGTAAGGCAGCAAATCTACCACTGCGATACCATGCCGTCCCACAATAAGATGTTCGCTGGACATTAGGGGCAGCGTTATTAGGTTTAAAAAGTTTTAAATGTCTACATTATGGCAGTCAGTTCTAGAACCCTGGAATTTAGAAGAATGAGAGGGGATCTCATTGAAACATATAAGATTGTTAAGGGCTTGGACACACTAGAGGCAGGAAACATGTTCCCGATGTTGGGGGAGTCCAGAACCAGGGGCCACAGTTTAAGAACAAGGAGTAAGCCATTTAGTAAGCCAGGAGACGAGGAAACACTTTTTCTCACAGAGAGTGGTGAGTCTGTGGAATTCTCTGCCTCAGAGGGCGGTGGAGGCAGGTGGAAGCATTCTCTGGATGCTTTCAAGAGAGAGCTAGATAGGGCTCTTAAAAATAGCAGTCAGGGGATATGGGGAGAAGGCAGGAACGGGGTACTGATTGGGGATGATCAGCCATGATCACATTGAATGGCGGTGCTGGCTCGAAGGGCCAAATGGCCTACTCCTGCACCTATTGTCTACTGTCTAACCCGAGTTATAAAGCACCCATAGTCAGGGTCGAACCCGAGTCTCTGGCGCCATAAAAGGCAGCAGCTCGACCACTATGCTACTGTGTCGCCCTAACTTATTTATACACAGTGGTTTGGCAGCAGGAGTTTTTGTCAGGGGGATTGGATGTGGGAAGTGCGGGAGAGAGGAAGAGTCTCAATGTTTGTGACTGACTGGCCCTCACAGTCAACGTATCACCATTACAAGTCCCCACAGTAACACAGGCCGACCTGTCACTAAATGACTGACCGGCCCCCAGAGTTACACACAGCTCCCATAACTATGTGGACTGTTTGACCTCTAGAATTATTGCAGCATTGCAGAGAACTGACCCCACAGTAACACAAAGACACATTGCAAAGAGATTGACTGACCACACAATATTAGGTGACTAACTGACCCTGAGAATAAACATAGCCTATTATTTTGAGATCAACAAACCTCACAGAAATGTGGTAGATTGGATGTTAGTATCCCTTGACCAACAGAGGCACGGTGGGTGGGTGGCAGAATGTTTTATTCAAGGCAGGCAAAAACATACTGAAAACGGGGTCCTGTAATTAGGATTCCTAATGCCATTTTATTAAAAATTAAACATTGTGTTTAGTGCCAAATGATTGTAAAATCTGGCAGCATGTGCACTTCTGCCAGAATGACACCCACAAAGTTATATTTAATTGATCAGTTGGAGTAGGTTGTTCCCCAACACACCAAGGATGTCTGTAGTTTCTTTAGACTTTTAGAGTTTAGAGATGCAGCGCGGAAACAGGCCCTTCGGCCCACGGAGCCCGTGCTGAGCAGCGATCACCCCGTCCACCAGCACTATCCTACACACTAGGAACAATTTACAATTTAACCGAAAACAATTAACCTATAATCCTGTACGTCTTTGGAGTGTGGGAGGAAACCGAAGCACCCGGAGAAAACCCATGTAGCCAAAGGGAGAACGTGCAAACTCCACACAGACAGCACCCGAGGTGAGGATCGAACCCGGGTCTCTGGCGCTGTGAGGCTGCAGCTCTACCGCCGTGCCACCCATGATGTTTTGAGTCAAGATCCTTCTACTGATCGATGGAGTAGAGGAGAGAAAGCTGGTAAAGAGAGGTGATGGGAGGGATAGGGCAAGAATTGGCAAGTGATATGTTGACAATTTACAATTTCATCGAAGCCAATTAGCCTACAACCCTGTGTGTCTTTTGAGTGTGGGAGGAAACCAGAGCAACTGGAGAAAACCCACGGGGTCACAGGGAGAACGTGCAAACTCCACTCCGACAGCACCCGAGGTGAGGATCGAACCCGGGTCTCTGGCGCCACTGTGCCACCCGATATGGGGCTGAATTATGTATGCTTTATCTGTCCCACTAGCCCATTTTTTTGTGAGAAGAACGGTCGACTTTAACTTCCTCGAGGCTGATCACATCTTATCACCGCTGTAATACTGAGTTGGTGATGTACCGGTCTGTATTAAGAGTTGAAGACAGTGTAAATCTACAAACATAAAGTTTCCTGTAGGACTGCACCAGGTGCTAAATGCAGCAGCTTGATTTTATTCCATAGGATAAAGGTCAAAGATGCTTCATTTCAAAGGCTGTTGTTGCAGTTATTGTGAAAATAGATTGTCGGATGAGCATGGTACAGTAATTAAAAAATATATATTTAATAATGAGGAATGCTGCCTGGATTAGAGAGTTTCAGCTACATGGCAGAGGTTAGGTAGATGGGGATTGTTTTCTCTGGAACATCGGAGGTTGAGGAGAGACTTGATAGAAGTATACAAAATTATGAGGTATTTTTCCCAGGGTGGAAATGTCTAACACTAATGGGCATAGCTAAAGGTGAGAAGGGAGAGACTTTAGAGAGCTGAAGGGCCTCCTCTCTAAAGTCTACTCTATAAAATGTGTATATATTTATATAATGGTATATGGACACACTGATCTGTCCTGTATTCATGCCTACTATATTCTGTTGTGCTGAAGCAAAGCAAGAATTTCATTGTCCTATCTGGGACACATGACAATAAACTCTCTTGAATCTTGAATCTCTTGAATCTTGAAGCGTCTCCCTTTCTGATTAGAGGGCATGGCTGTAAGGTGAGAGGGGGAAGGTTTAATGGAGATGTGCGGGGCATGTTTTTTACACAGAGTAGTGGGGGCCTGGAACACATTGCCAAGGGTGGTGGTGGAGGCAGATACGATAGTGGAGTTTCAGAGACTTTTGGACAGGCACGTGGAAGTGCAGGGAATAGAGGGAAATGGACCATGTACAAGCAGATGAGATCTGTTTAATGGTATCATGTTCAGCACAAACATTGTGGGCCAAAGGGCCCGTTCTTGTGCTGTACTGTTCTATGTTCTATGTCTAAAGATGAGACCTCTATAGTTCCTCAGATAGCTGCTGGTTCAGGTCTGCCTGCAGGAAGGGGGTGATGTTGTTCTGCAGTTGGAACACTTTATCTGTCTGCACCCTGTTTACCGAAGATAGGCACAAAATGCTGGAATAACTCAGTGGGACAGGCGGCGGCATCTCTGGAGCAAAGGAGTGGGTGATGTTTCGGGTCGAGACCCTTCTGCAGACTGGGCCCCGACTCGAAACGTCACCCATTTCTTCTCTCCAGAGATGCTGCCTGTCCCGCTGAGTTACTCCAGCATTTTGTGCCTGTCTTGGGTTTAAACCAGCATCTGCAGTTCCTTCCTACACACTGTTTACCAAATCTGTCTGTCCTTTTGTCCCCTTGCAGAGCTACAGCAATCAAACACAGCACGGCACTACAACCTCCTGCAAAACACCACCGACTACCGCATCCTGCTAATGGATGAAGATCACGACCGCATGTACGTGGGCACCAAGGACTACATTGTCTCCCTGGACCTGCACAACATCAACCGGGAACCTTTATTAGTAAGAGAAACGTTCTTGTGCACACAGCTCTCATTAAACTCAACAAAATCTGCAGGTTTTTATGCCACAATGTCAAGGGACATATGCACATCCATCAAATACTAACATTAGACCCAACTCAGTGCTTTTAATTCTCTATCCCAGTCATAAAATCAATACTTAGTGCATTGATGTTGTATAAATTTATGTAACTGTATACACAGTGCAAATAATCTCATATACGTTTATGTGCTATATTGCCACTTATCTACACCATGCATATAACTGTGGTGAATGCAACCATACATAATAACATACTGTATACAGACCATGTTACCCTCCACAGTCTGTAGAATTTTAAATACATTGTCTCTTGCCTTTTATAAGAGGCATGTTTAGACTGAGGATTATACACAATATATCCACCACAAATGCCTACACGTATCATTTTATATGCTGTCTCTATTTCCCTTTAGAACTATTTATGGAATATAACCTTTATGATACTGCGTAATGTATATAAGTATATGCATTGTGTTTAAGAAGGAACTGCAGATGCTGGAAAATTGAAGGTACACAAAAATGCTGGAGAAACTCAGCGGGTGCAGCAGCATCTATGGAGCGAAGGAAATAAGCAACGTTTCGGGCCGAAACCCTTCTTCCGCTGAGTTTCTCCAGCATTTTTGTGTATCTTATAAGTATATGCAGCCTGGTATTCAGTGCAAATAACCAATTCTACATTGAGCGCGCATATATATATATATATACAATGTATGTAACTACATAGCACCTTTCCCAATGACTATAATATTCTGTACACAATTTATGTAATTGGTGCAAATAGGGACAAATACCGCACACAACATATAAAAACATTGACAGTACATGTTACAATTTTCTCCAAGTACTCCGCGCAGTATAAGCCCGTACACAGTTCATGAATTAATGTACAGGAGATGTAATCTGCAGGGCCCTCTGCGCCTCCCACATAGGTTCCATCTTCCTAGGATAGTGCACAGATCGGAAAAGGTGAATACAGATGAGAACATGATTTTCCTGGGATCTGCAGTAAAAGCAGCAAATCTGATCCCACAGATTTCTTTAGTCCAGGATGTCAATGTGCCCTCCCACCAGAGCAGAAAGGAGAGAAATCATAGAGGAAAGGGCGAATTTAGTCTTTAGAGATACAGTGCTGAAACGGGCCCTTTGGCCCTCCGAGTCCATGCCGACCAGCAATCACCCCATACATTAGCACTATCTGACACACTAGGGACAATTTAGTTTGCAGAAGCCAATTAACCTACAAACCTACAAGTCTTTAGAGTGTGGGAGGAAACTAGAGCACCCAGAGAAAACCCACTAGGACCCTATTCCTTGAAGTGCAGGAGGATGAGGGGTGATCTTATAGAGGTGTACAAAATCATGAGAGGAATAGATTTGGTAGATGTACAGAACCTCTTGCTAAGAGTAGGGGAATTGAGGACCAGAGGACATGGGTTTAAGGTGAGGGCGGAAAGATTTAATAGGATTTATTTTAAGGTGTGGGGCAACTTTTTCGCACAAAAGGTGGTAGGTGTATGGAACGAGCTGTCGGAGGAGATAGTTGAGGCAGGAGAATTCAACTCAGTGCCATCTTCCTCAGGTTGGTTAGGTATGGGCCATATTTACTGGCCTTGCCAGCTGGGGCCACATCCTGAACAGTGAATAAGTAAGACATATCTTGGAGAGATTCTCATATTTTTGAACTTCATATATTTTTGAAAAGCAATCTCACTTGTGAATGAGCCAGGAGTGAGTTTGGAAAGTCCAAGCTCACAAGCGGTACGACACAATGGGGAGGAGGCGAGCGTATGAATGAGACCTTATTTTTACTTCCAAGAAATGATCCTTTAACATCATCATTGCAGCCTTGCATCCGTACAGACGATAAATCACTCCAACCGTTTTACTGTAGGAACCAACCATTTAGAGCTCCATAAACCTCCTTAATCACGCACCCTTGACCTACTTAGCAAGCACAGGCTGGTTCTATGTGTGAAATGGCTTCAGTTCCTCATGAACATGTGATTCACAGGAGCTAAAATAAGGGCATTTCTCTCCAAGGCAAGGGCGGAATTATCGGAACGTTTTGCATCCAATTTATTCCTATCTAAACATTACCTTTCTGCGTGATGGAGGGTATGTGAATGTACTAATGCAGGCATTTTTAAGCACCTTGTTAAAGTCATAGAGGTATGGGATCATAGTTGTACATTTCAGAAATGGGGTCTTTGGCCCATCAGATCCATTTTGGTTCATTAACACTAACCCTATTTACCTCCATTAGGTTCCTATCATTCCATGCCTTGCCTGCTTAAGTGCCTGTTAAAAAGCATAATAATTGTATCCCAATCCACCACCTTATTTTGGCAGCTCTTCACAGATGTCAATCACTCTGTGTGTAAAAAAACCCTACGCCTCAGAAACCTTTAAAAGTCCCACCTCGCATCTTAAAACTACAACGTGATTTTTCATACCGCAACCAAGGGGAACAGTTTTTGGCTATCTACCGTATCTGTACCTTTCATAATCTCATATACTTCTATCAGTCACCTATCAGCCTCCTTAACTATAGGGAAAACAATCCCAGCCTATTTAATCTCTCCCCATAATTAATGTGGTTCAATCCAGGCAACGATCCTCCAGTACAATCATATATTTCCTGTCGTGTGCTGACCAGAACTGTACACAATACTCCAAGTAATGTCTAATCAGAGTTTCGTAAAGTTGCAAAGTGATATCCTAACTTTTATATTCCGTGCCCGTGACTTTCGAAGGTAAGCATGTCTTTTCCCTTCATCAACACCCTATTCACTTGTGTTGCCACGGTCAAGTAACTATTGACTTGGACGCCTATGTTCCTCTGTTCATTCAATTTCATTAGTGCCATTCCATTTGCTGTATTTCCCCTCCCCACATTTGACTTCCTGAAATACATCGCCTTGCGCTTGTGGGGATTTAAATCCATCTGCCGATGTTCTGCCCAGCTTTCAAACTGATCCATATCTGAGCCTTAAACAATCTTCCTTAATATATATAGCACCACCAATTTTCATGTCACACACAAAATGACTCATCATACCCTCTATATTCACATCCAAATCATTATTATATAACAAATGTAGCAAAGATCCTAGCACACTGGCGCAGCGGTAGAGTTGCTTCCTTTGAGTGCCAGAGACCCAGGTTCAATCCTAACTACAGGTGCTGTTTGTATTGAGTTTTTACATTCTCCCTGTGACCACGTGGTTTTTCTCTGGGTACTCCGGTTTTCTCCCACACTCCAGAGACGTACAGGTTTTTAGGTTAATTGGGTTCAGTAAAATTGTAAATTGTCCCTAGTGTGTAGGATAGCGCCTTTGTACCGGGTGATCATTGGTCAGCACGGACTCAATGGGCCAAAGGGCCTGTTTCAATGTTGTGGTATCTCTAAAGTCTAACACACCACTCGCTGGAGTGCATTATTCATCACAGACTCAAACAGAAAAACATCCTTCCATCACCACCCTCTTCTTCCTATCACCAAACTGATTTGCGATCCAATTTGGTAGCTCTTCTTGGCTCCCATGTGCCTTAATCTTATCTACCATGTTACCATGCAGGGCCTTGTCAAATGCCTTACTAAAGTCTATACAGATAACGTCTATCTTCATCAATGCCTTTGTTACCCAAGATAGACACAAAATGCTGGAGTAACTCAGCGGGACAGGCAGCATCTCTGGAGAGATGGAATGGGTGGCGTTACCTACATTGTTGTCAGAGATAAGCCCATGGAAAGATTATATTATGTGGCACTTAAGCAATAACGAAGTTAATGAATGAAGGCTCAAAAATTGTGTTTCTATTTTTAATTTGAACTGCAAAGATTCAATGGTTTGAAAAATTATAATTTTGAAGGAAAGTATAATTAAATAACATCCCCAGAGGTTTTCCCGCTCATCCCTTACAATGCCAGTGGGGGAGCTAGTGCAAAGTCATCATTGTATGCATAAGTTGTCAACATAATGGTAAGAGGGCCCAGGGTGATGGCAATATTGTTATAATCATAATCATAATCATACTTTATTAGCCAAGTATGTTTTGCAACATACGAGGAATTTGATTTGCCACAGTCATACCAATAAATAGCAACAAAACCCACGAAATGCATTTTAACATAAACATCCACCACAGTGACTCCTCCACATTCCTCACTGTGACTGAAGGCGAAAAAAAAGTTAAATCTCTTCCCTTCTTTGTTCTCCCACGGTCGGGAGCCTCGAGCCTTCCATTGACGGGACGATCTTGGCTCCCGTGTCCGGCAGTCGGGCCCTCCGCGTCGGGCGATCATGTTCCCGCATCGGGGGGATCTCAGTTCCCCCGCACCAGGCGATCGGACCCCGGGTCGGGGCTGGTCGAGCCTCTTGCGACTTTGGAGCTTCCCGACATCAGTCTCTACCCTGAAACTGCGAGTTCCTCGATGTTGAAATCCGCAGGCCGCAGTTTCAGCGTCGATCCCAGGCAAGGGATCGCAGGCTCTGATGGTAATTCCTTGGCCCCGCGGTGGGTCTCAAAGTCAATCTCGAGCAAGGCCTCCAACTCCATGATGTTAGGCCGCAGAGCGACCGGAGATACGATCCGGAAAACAATTGCATCTCCGGCAAGGTAAGAGATTGAAAAAAAGATTTCCCCCGACCCCCACCCACCCCCCACATAAAACAAACCAGAGAAAATAAACACATACTTTTAAAACACACTAAAAATAACAAAAAAGACGAAAAGACAGACAGAACGTTGGTGAGGCTGCCATCGCTGACAGTGCCACGGGATGAAATGAGCAATATCAAAGAGTGTGATTATTATGGCACTCTAGGACTAAAGTGGGAGCAATATTACTGTGTAAAGAAGTCTGGGCCTGAGCACTGGGCCTCCACTCGCTGGAGTTTAGAAGGATGAGGGGACCCCTCATTGAAACCTACAGAATAGTGAAAGGCTTGGATAGAGTGGATGTGGAGAGGATGTTTCCACTTGTGGAAGAATCTAGGACCAGAGGTCATAGCTTCAGAGTAAAAGGACATGCTTTTAGAAAGGCGATGAGGAATTTCTTTAGTCAGAGGATGGTGAATCTGTGGATATTTTTATGGTAGACATTGATACATTCTTGATCAGTGCGGGGTTATGCAGAGAAGGCAGGAGAACAAGGTTGAGAGGGAAAGATAGTTCAGCCATGATTGAATGGTGGGGTTGACTTGATGGGCCAAATGGCCTAATTCTGCTCCTGAAAACTTACAAAATTATGAATTATCAGAGAATGTTAGTCACAGTGTTAGCCTATCACACAGAGTACTGTATTAACACATAGCGTGAGCATTATGAAGTGTGAGCACTAAAACACAAGGTGGGAGCATTATCACAAAGTATTACACTGTGAGCATTATACACTGTGAGCATTAATGCTCTGCGTGTGCATTAAGGCAAACTGTGAGCATTATCACAGAGTGGGTTAATTATCATACTGTGAGTATTATCACGGATTCTGAGCATTATTACACAGTGCGGGTGTGATCATAATGTGCGAACACTCTCTCAAAGTGTGAATTCAATTGCAAGATGCACAGTTTGGGCATTATAACACAGTTTAAGTATTATCGCACGTCAGGGGGCTTAGCACTCAATGTGGATAGTGTTGTATCCGGTTAGTATTATCTCACCAACTGAGTGTCACAAAACGTGAGTATTATCACAAGGTGAGCATTATTGTGGGTCAGGGAGCATTAATATAGGAATTTGGGACAGGGAACTCTTTACACTGAGTCACCAGTGAGTCAATAAACCGAGTTTCCATCGTTCTGAGACTCAAAATCAAGTAAATTGTAGTATTAAAGATTAATTGAAGATTTATATCAGAATGCGACCTGGGGTGGAGGGTTTCAGCTACAGGGAGAGGTTGGGTGGACGTGGATTGTTTTCTCAGGAACGTCAGAGGTTGAGGGGTGATGATAGAATTTATATAAAATTGTGATCGGCATAGATAGGGTAGATAGTCAGAATCTGTTTCCCAGGGTGGAACTGTCCAACACTAGAGGGAATAAGGTTGAGAGGGGGGATGTTTAATGGAGATGCGCGGGCAAGATTTTTACACAGAGGGTGGTGGAGACCTGGAACGTGCTGCCAAGGGTGGTGGTGAAGGCAGATACGATAGTGATGCTCAAGAGGGTTTTGGATAGGCACATGGAAATGTGGGGAATAGAGGGATGTGCGCAGGCAGAGGTATCAGTTCTGCTAGGCATCATGTTCGGCACAGACATTATGGGGTGAAGGGCCCATTCTTGTGCTGTACTGTTCTATGTTCTATATATGAAAGGTTACATGGGGAAATGTAACTAATACAGTGGTGTGGAATGAGCGGGGACCAGTTGAGGCATGCAGGGCTTTGTACCCGGTAATAACCATCATTCTTTCAATGGCCAATGTTCCATTTTCTCTCTTTCAGATTCACTGGTCTGTCAGTCAGCAGAGACGTGACGAGTGCATTCTTTCTGGTAAAGATGAGAACGTAAGTGCTTGCCCTATCTGACCTGCCTCAGCTCTCCATTGACAGAAGTCGTACAAGTATAGGTAGAATGTTTGCCATTCACACAGGCACAAAAAGCATTTATACAATGTTTATCACATCCTCACGAAGGTCCCAACCCCAAATTTCTCTTTCAAGTATAGGGACTATTGTAATATTAAGTAAAGAGCACAACCATTTGCAAACAGGTCGGGTGCCACTAGGGAAGATCTCAATCTGAGGTTGATGGACTATTGTGGGCCCGAACACCTGAATTCCCTACTCAAAGGGAAATATACTGTGTAGTTTTTAAACTCTTCCTTATGCATCTGTAAAAGCAATCTTAGTCTAAAATCTCTTAAGATTTGTCTTCAATAGCTCAACTATGCTTTTTAAATTTGTTTATATTCATTTCAGTGAAGCATATTTTCAGAAGTGGGTTGGAAGGCACGCTTGCAATTAGATCACATGTTTACGTGCACACTGCCAAGGAAGTACTTCTACCATTTAAGAGGCTTTTAGATAGGCACATGGATATACAGAGAATGGAAGAATGTGGATCACTTGCAGGCAGAGCAGATAGAGTCATTGAGTCATACAGCGTGAAAATAGACCCTTCGGCCCATCTTGCCATGCCCAACAACATGCCCCATCTATACTAGTCACACCTGTCTGCATTTGGCCCATATTGCCCTTTAAACCTGTCTTATCCATGGTCCTGTCTAAATGTTTTGTAAATGTTGCAATAGTACCTGCCTCACCTACCTCCTCCAGCTTCTCGATCCATACCCCAACAACCCTTTGCGTAAAAAAAAGTTATCCCTCAGGTTCCTTCCTCACCTTGAACCCATGTCCTCTGGTTCTTGATTCCCCTACTCTGGGCAAGAGACTCTGCATTTACCCAATCTATCCCTCTCATGATTTTATACACAACAATGTCCTATGTAACTGTAACATGACCTCCCAACTTCTATACTCAATACTCTGACTGATGAAGGGCAATGTGCCGAAAGATTAGTGCCATTCAGCATCATGTTGGGCATGGACATTGTGGGCTGAAGGGCCTGTTCCTGTGTTTATTCTATGTTCCCTGTGGAATCCCTCATTGCTTCACGGAAGCATCTGCCTCATTCATGGCTCCACATCAGGGAGAGGGACCTTGAGCCCACAACTTTGATCCAAAGCAACAGTCATGCCAAATTGGCACCTTTAAGAATTCCATAGCAATGATCAAATACAGGTGTACAACATCATGACAGGACTAGATCGGGTAGACGCACAGAATCTCTTGGCCAGAGTAGGGGAATCGAGAACCAGAAGACATAGGTTTAAGGTGAGGGGGGAGAGATTTAATCTGAACCTGAGGGGTAACTTTATCACTCAAAGTACGGTGGGTGTATGGAACAAGCTGCCAGAGGAGGTAGTAGAGGCAGGTACTATCGCAATGTTTAAGAAATATTTAAACAGATACATGGATAGGACAGGTTTAGAGGGAAATGGACCAAATGCAGGTAGGTGGGACTAGTGTAGATGGAACAAGTTGGGCCGAAGAGCCTGTTTCTATGATGTATGACTCTATGACTCCAAGTCGAGGCCCTAGTCATTCCTTTAAATAACATGGTTTATTGCTTTGCCAAGAACACATAGCAGTGACTCACTAGTATTAAACAAGCAATATTATTTCAATGAACTGTAACAAGCAACAGTAAATGCCTGAGTAATTACTGTGTATCTGACCTTGTGTCAGCGACTGCATTTCCAGGATATTACTAGGATTACTTTTCGACTTAGCATGAATACTTGTGGGATCGATTAACCGATCTTTTAGAGGCTTTCAAATAGACATGCCGAGATGTACAGATGACGGCTCACATTATCGTGTTTCACTCATGACAATTATGAATGGTTCTGGACTTACTCAAATTTTCCTCTTGGCTTCACATGTATAAAAAGGTTTTTTTTCCCCCTGCATTGGTAATCATCTTTCATAAATTTGGGCAGGGATGCTGAAAAAATGATCCATGCTTGTTGGTGTTGTGTATACAGGAGGTTCGCAGACCAGACTGCACCCAGCCACCGATGTACACAAGGCATCTACCCCTTTCAACACTACTGTCTGTCACCTGGACCTCACTCCTCGTCAATAACATGCTTGTAAAGGGCCTGTCCCACTGTACGAGGTCATTCAAGAGTTCTCCCGAGTTTCCCCTGATTCGAACTCGGAGAATTACGGTAATAGCCGTTCGTAGGTACTCGGGGCTCTCGTGGACATTTTTCACAGTGCTGAAAAAACTTCGCAAGTTTCCACGTTTCCCGAGTACCTGCCGTTAGCATTACGAGCCGCTACGAGACATCCACGAGCTCCGACGTAGCTGCTATGTACATTCTACGTACTTACCACGAGTTTGATTTTTTATAAATTCGGGAGAGCTCTTGAATTACCTCATACCGTGGGACTGCCCTTAAGTAGATCAGTTTATGAGGTAAATCATATCAAGGCATCTCACAAGGAGCTGAGGCAAGAAACATCACCAACCAGCCTCTAAAACTGGTGACAGTGAGGAAGGCTGTCGAACCATACACCCCGATAAAGATCAGCTGCAGAAATGGACAGAAAAATGTCGTTTAACCCGAGCAAGTGGTATTAGTTTCAGAGGTACCGCAAAGAAACTCACCACTCAACTCACCGAGTCCACACCAACCATCGATCACCCATTCACACTGGTTTAGTTTGGAGTTTAGGGATACAGCATGGAACAGGCCCTTCAGCCCACGAGTCCATGCCAACCATTGATCACCCATTCACACTAGTTCTATGTTATCCTACTTTCGCACCCGCTACTTACACATGAGGGGCAATTGTTACAGAGGCCAATTAATCCACAAACCTGCATGTCTTTGAGATGTGGGAAGAAACCGGAGCACTTGGAAGAAACCCAGATCATGCAAACTCCACACAGACAGCATCCAAGATCTGGTTTGAACCCAGGTCACTGGAGCTGTGAGGCAGCAGCTCTACCAGCTGTGCCACCGTGCCACCCTAGTTCTTATGTTATTTCATGGTATGCTGCTTAGTTTATGTTTATGTTTCTATTCAGGTTTAGTTTCGTTTAGAGATACAGCGATGAAACAGGCCCTTCGGCCCACTGAGTCCACGCCGACCAGCGATCATCGTATACTAGTTCTATCCTACACACTAGGGACAATTTACCGAAGCCAATTAATCTACAAACCTACACGTATTTGGAATGTGGGAGGAAACCGGAGCACCCGGAGAAAACCCATGCAGTCACAGAGAGAACATACAAACTGCGTACAGACAGCACCTGTAGTCAGGATTGAACCCGGGTCTCTGGCGCTGTACGGCAGCAACTCTACCGCTGCGACACTGTCCCTGTGCTGCTCGAGTACCACAGCTCCCAGTGACTGACACAGCAGCAAGGAGGGCTGAGGTGCTAAAACAAAGCAAGCCTAAATCATCGGAGCCAGGCCTTTCACCCTCTTGTCTCCGCCCCTTCATACACTCATCCCTCAGGAGTAACACATCTGACAAGTGGTCCCCAGGAAAAATAACCAAACCAGTAACTCGAGCCTCTGAGAATGTTTCAGAATCAGGCATTTACATCCTAGCCGAGTTTTTACTATTAATAACTGGCTTTGTTACAAATGACAGAGATACCATCTATTACCCAGTTAATCATTTTAAATATGCTTTGTTAACATGTAATACATTCTTTGTGATGTGATTATTCCTGACAAGGTGAAGGGTGGTATTTGACATCCAAACAGATGCTAAACTTTTACTTTTCATCGTAAATGGCTGCGTGGGCCATGTATGATGTGGGCAAACATGTATGATGTGGGCAAACATGTATGATGTGGGCAAACACATAAGATGTGAGCAAACATGTATGATGTGGGCAAACATTTATGATGTGAGCAAACATGTATGATGTGGGCAAACATGTATGATGTGAGCAAACAACTGCTGGAAGAAATCAGCTGGTCAAGCAGCATCTGTGGAGAAAGAAACCAATCCATGCTTTAGGTAGTCCAGAGGGATTCTGAGGAAGGGTCTCAGCCATTAACTGATTCCTATCTCCATGGATGCAGCTTGACCGTCTTCCAGCCTTACTGATGTTGCTTCAGGTTCCACATCTCCAGTTTATTTGTTTTCATTTATGATATGGAGATAATATCTCATGTTCCTGAAGCACAGTCACAAGGGATCCTTTTTGGAGATTCGCTATGGAAACAGACGCTTTGGCCCACTGAGTCCACGCTGACATCAAGGATATAAGTGTGGTACTAAATTAGTACTTTGTATCAGTATTCTCCAGAGAGAACTACATGGAGTACAGTAAAGGGAAGGAACTACAGATGCTGGTTTAAACCGCAGATAGACACCAAATGCTGGTGTAACTCAGAGGGTCAGGCGGCATCTCTGGAGAGAAGTCTGAAGAAGGGTCTTGACCCGAAACGTGAGTCTGAAGAAGGGTCTCGACCCGAAACGTGAGTCTGAAGAAGGGTCTCAACCCGAAACGTCACCCATTCCTTCTCTCCACAGATGTTGCTTCAGGTTCCACATCAAGAATTTCATTGTCCTATCTGGGACACATGACAATAAACTCACTTGAAATTGCTGCCCGTCACGCTGAGTTACTCCAGCATTTTGTGTCTATCTATGGTATAGAGAGATCAGTGTAGAGTATACTAATACACTGGGGTATTTTGAGATCAAGAAGGAGGTGGTTCTGGATTTCTTGAAGACCATTGAAGTGTTTAAGCCCAGAAGGATCTAACCCATGTTATTAAGGGAGGAGATGGCTGGGGTCTTAACGGAAATCATTTTATCCTCTCTCGCCACAGGCAAAGTGCCAGAGGATTAGGGAGTAGACAATGTTATAGAAGGGAAATATGGATAATCAAGGACATGATAGTTCAAGCAGCCTCACATCAGTGGTGGGGAAACTGTTGGAGAGGTTCTTAAGAATAGGGTCTGCTTACATTTGGAAGAGAATGTACTAATTCGGAACAGTCACAGCATACGAAGGGCCACTTACAGAAGTCAATTAATCTCCAACCCACATGTATTTGGTATTTGGGATGAAACCAGAATACAGAGAAGCAACATGTCACAGTGAGACTATGCCATCTCCATACAGACAGCGCCGGAGATCACGATTGAACCTGGATTTAAGTTGCTTTAGCTATGAGTCAGCACCACAATGTGGTGTCAGCCCCACATTCCTACCTACTATCTATGGTAACCCGTCATCCCCTTGCTCATCAGATATATATCTACCCCTGCCCCAACAATATTCAATGAATCTACGAGGAAGTGTTCCAAAGACTCACGACCCTCTAAAATGGGCAACCCCTTATTATTAAACAGTAATGCCAGGTTGCAGATTCGTCCACTAGAAGCAGCATCTTCTCCCCATCCTGTGGCAAAGTTCCTCAGAGGGTAGTCCTGTGAATATATAGAAACATATCCACGTCTGACAGAGATGTTTGTTCTATCTAACCTGTTCTCTGTTTCATTGTAGGTTTATAGCTCGGGTTCTAGAACTGACTACCGTAATGTAGATATGAGGTGACACTTAAAACTGTAGAAGTTGGCACTGTAACAAAATGTCCTCACACTCCCCAAAATGTTAACCCAAGAACGCTGCCCCAACAGCCAACTTAATGTTCAGCGAACATCTTATTGCGGGGCGGCACGGTGGCGCTGTGGTAGAGTTGTTGCCTTACAGCGCCTGAGACCCGGGTTCAATCCTGACTACAGGTACTGTCTGTACAGAGTTTGTACATTCTCCATGTGACCTCGTAGGTTTTCTCTGCGTGCTCCTGTTTCGTCCCACACTCCAAAGACGTGCAGGTTTGTAGGTTAATTGTCTTCGGCAAAATTGTAAATTGTCCCTCGAGTGTAGGATAGTGTCAGTGTACAGGGTGATCGATGGTCGGCGTGGACTCAGTACACTGAATGGGTCTGTTTCCGCGCTGTAGCCCTAAATGATTGATATATGCTCATGGTGTTCTTCTCTTTTAATTTTGTCAGGGTGAGTGTGCAAACTTCATCTGCCTCATTGAGCCATGGAACCGTACTCACCTGTATGTGTGTGGGACTGGAGCTTATCATCCTATTTGCACTTACATCAACAGAGGACGCAAGGCAGAGGTAAGTACCAAGTCAAGTCAAGTCAAGTCAATTCGTCACATACACATACGAGATGTGCAGTGAAATGAAAAGAGGCAATGCTCGCGGACTTTGTGCAAAAAGACAAACAAACAAACAACCAAACAAACTACAAACAGAATGTAACAGAATCAAATATTATTTTCCATATTAAATATTCTGGGCGGAAGGAAAAAGGGGAAAAACAGCAATAATTTTTTTTTTTTAAAGCAGTAGAGTGGTTCAGTAAAGTTAGTCCCTGGTGAGATGGGAGTTTACAGTCCGAATGGCCTCTGGGAAGAAACTCCTTCTCAACCTCTCCGTTCTCACAGCATGGCAACGGAGGCGTTTGCCTGACCGTAGCAGCTGGAACAGTCCGTTGTAGGGGTGGAAGGGGTTTTACCTAAGCAACACCTGTCACCTCACTACCTTCAAATGGCTACTTGACGTGGAAACTACTGGTGGAGAGAGAGACCATCTACCAGCATGTCAACGATTCATTGGAATTAGGCACTAATGGAAACAATTGTATTCGACTATTCATTCACAAGTGTTGCTGCCGACCCTGGCCATTTTAGAGGATACTTAAGAAGCAACCACTCTGCTGTGAGTCAGAGGAGATAAGGAAAGCGGAGTTCCTAGCCCAAAGTTCAGGTGAAGAAGAAAGGATTTTATACTAAATTGGTAGCTTCACAGTCACAATTATTGATGTAAGTTTTTATATTCCAGATTAATTTAACTAGTTTTTTTAGTTTTAATTTTAGAGATACAGCGCGGAAGCAGGTTCTTCAGCCCAGCATGTACGCCCAACTATCCCCGTTGCACTAGCACTATCCCACACACAAGGGCCAATTTACAATTTTTTACCGAAGCCAATTAACCTACAGACCTGTGCATCTTTGGAATGCACGAGAAAACCAGAGCACCCGGGGAAAACCCACACGGTAACAGGGAGAACATCGAAACTCTGTACGGACAGCACCCGTACTCAGGATTGGAGCCAGATCTCTGGCGCTGTGAGGCAGCAACTCTACTGCTGCTGCCCCTGATTAAATTGGTTACCTGGTTACTGCTTGGTTAAATTCTCCAGGTGTCATGGTGCGTTTCAAGTCCATGCAGATCAATCATCTAGGCTGTGGTTGCTAATCCAGTAATGTGACCTCTGTGCCACAGTACTCACTGTAATGATTGCTAGTTTACAACAGACCCAAGCACGAGGTGAGAGTATACCTCAGCAGTGGAGCGCTCGGAATTTATCATGTCCCACTTAGATGGAAGCCATGAACTAAGCCATTATTTCTGGAATAACCTCATCTCAACATTAATTCCTTCCATCTTTTCCCATGGGAATCTTTCACATATAATGAATACCCAACGCCCAGATATGATGGATACAAAATGCTGGAGTATCTCAGTGGGTCAGGCAGAATCTCTGGAGAACATGGATAAGTGATGTTTCAGGTCAGGATCCTTCTTCAGAAGACGGGTCTCGACCCGAAGCGTCCCCTATCCAGGGGGAGGCATAGGAGGGAACGTGAGGAGGATTAAAAGTGGGATTAACGTAGCTTTCTATAAAATGGATGGTTGATGGTCAGTCTGGACTTGATGGGGTGAAGTGCTTGTTGCCCTTCTGCACCTCTCTATAACTCAGAACGTTAAAAATATTTCTTCACCGTCTTTTCTAAACGATCCCTGATTTGTTCTGTATGCTTTCATACCTCTAGTTTCCCTCTCCCCTGACTCTCAGTCTGAAGCAGGGTCTCGACCCTAAACGTCACCTATTCCTTTTCTCCAGAGATGCTGCCTGGCCCGCAGAGTTACTCCAGCATGTTGTGTCTATATTTGGTGCATCTCAAGTCAAGTCAAGTCAAGTTTATTTGTCGCATACACATGCAAGATGTGCAGTGAAATGAAAGTGGCAATGCCTGCGGATTGTGCAAAAACTACAGAATAGAATAGAACAGAATCAGTATTTACATGTTGGAAAATATTTTTTTACAAAAGACACAACAGTAAATTAGTCCCTGGTGAGATAAGAGTTTACAGTCCTGATGGCCTGTGGGAAGAAACTCCGTCTCATCCTCTCTGTTTTCACAGCATGACAGCGGAGGCGTTTGCCTGACCGTAAGAGCTGGAACAGTCCGTTGCTGGGGTGGAGGGGTCCCCCATAATGTTACTGGCTCTGGATCTGCTCCTCCTGGTGTATAGGTCCTGCAGGGGAGGGGTGAGTGTAGTTCCCATAGTGTGTTCAGCCGAACGCACTACTCTCTGCAGAGCCTTCCTGTCCTGGGCAGAGCTGTTCCCAAACCAGTTTGTGATGTTGCCGGACAAGGTGCTTTCTACAGCCCCAGAGTAGAAGCACTGAAGGATCCTCAGAGAGATTCTGAAGGGGCTGTCCCACTTGGCCGTCATTTGTGCGTGCGAAGATTTTGTACATCACAAAATCCTGCGACGCCATGCGCAGCCGCGCGCCACTGCCAATGGGTCACTGCCCACGGTGTCATGGGGAGAAGGTGAAAACTCCACACAGACAGCATTCCAGGTCAGGATCGAACCAGGGTCTCTGGTGCTGTGAGGCAGCGGTTCTACCAGCTGCATCGCCGTGCCACCCCTTATTCACCAGCATGGCACACTCTACCAGCTGGGGCTTTGCCTTCTTGCCAAGTACTTGAGGGAGGATGGTGATTGTAGCACCCAGCGTATGTGGGAATCTGTGCATTAATGGCTAGTCCCACATCAACTTGGCCCACATTGTGGACATTTGTACTTCAAACGGCAATACTGAAAAGGGAAGCAGGTGAGTCAACAAGGTTTGCTGAAACATCAGAGGCAAGCTATCCAGCAAAAGATTTTCACTCTTTCAACCCCCGAAAACCACCACTTGTGCTAATTTGTTCAGGAACTGAATAAACATCTACCTGTTAGGAACAAGGAGGAATTATCTACCATAAAAGATGTACAATATTTGAAAACAGGAAGGGTGGCCTCTGTTTTAATATTCATGGAGCAGCTTTATAAAACCTTTATATCTATTCCTCTCAAAATAAATGTTGGCATTGCTAAAGAGGCTTTAGATAAACATGTAGGGAATGCAAGAAATGAAGGGATTTAGACCACGTACAGGTGGAAGGGATAAATAAGCATCATGTACGGCATGGGCAGTGTGGGCCGAAGGGTCTGTTCCTGTGCTGGACGGTTCTACGCTCTATGTTTTTCCCAGCAGCAGAAGGAAGAACGGGAACATTCTGCCATCAGATTTTTGACAATGTCAAAATTTTTGCCGCATGTGTGACAATTTTGAAAACTGGACAGCCCTACTAGCTGTCAGAAAAGCTGCACACTTTACCCAAGAGGTCTGGTCAGAGCCACAACTGGTTGCGTTTGACAAGCTGTCGTATTACTGAAACGGTCAATGTCCACTCAATGAGGTTTAGGGAAATATCATTTTCCAATGATAAATGACAGGTGAGTGTTGAAGAAAGCATCAGGAACACGAGCAAAATAATTTCTCTCCCCATCACCAGCTCTATGTTATGTTTTTGTCACTTTAGATCAAACCTGAAGGTGAAAGTCTGTAGGTGCAACCTCATCCCATACCTCTCACCACCATCTCCCTTTAAAGCAGATAGAATACCACTACTCCAAAAGTACAATCAGAAAGCAAAACTGCTGGGAGAACATAGATTTGCGTCTATTAAACCATCGGAGTAATCCATCAGAAAACATAACACCCTCCGGGCACATACATCAAACCAACACAGAATACAACACCCTCCTTAAACTTACACCAAACGTTACAGAGAACACAACACCCACTTTACATCCACACCAAACCATCTCTCAACACATTAAGGACACAGTGCTGGGGTAATTCAGCAGGTCGGCACAGTGGCGCAGCGGTAGGGTTGCTGCCTTGCAGCACCAGAGACCCAGGTTCTTCTTGGTTCTTCTTGGTTCTTGGTTTCTTGGTCCTCCAAAATATTCCAAATGGAATTTAAACTGGAGGAGGTGAGGGGAGGGATTAAGCCAGAAAGGCTTATTGGGAAGAAAGAGCTACTTTAAATTTAGTTGCATCTGGTTGGGTAACTATAGTTGGGTGGAGATTATTCCAACCTGACTACGGGTGCTGTCTGTATGGAGCTTGTACGTTCTCCCTGTGACCGCGTGGGTTTACTCCGGGTGCTGCAGTTTCCTCCCACATTCCAAGAAGTACAGGTTTGTAGGTTGAAACGTGAAGGAAGGAACTACAGATGCTGGTTTATTACGAAGATAGGCACAAAATGCTGGAGTAACTCAGCGGGGCAGGCAGGTAACAATGAATGGTTTTGGTAAAAATTGTAAATTGTCCCTAGTGTGAGGATAGTGTTAGTGGCTGATGGACTCAGAGAACATGGATAGGTGACATTTCGGCCCATATCCCTCCAAACCTGTCCTATCCATGTACCTGTCTCACTGTTTTTCTTAAATGTTGGGATAATCCCAGCCTCAACCACCTCCTCAGGCAGCTTGTTCCATACACCTACCCCCCTTTGTGTGAAAAGGTTACCCCTCAGATTCCTATTAAAACCTTGCCCCTTCACCTTAAACCTATGTCCTCTGGTCCTCGATTCACCTACTCTGGGCAAGAGACTCTGTGCATTGGCGTGGCAAGGATGCAGTAATTGCAGGCTGTATTTACGAGGAATTGCACAGATCGTATTTTGGTCCATAATTTTATCTGCAAACTCGCATGGGTGCTGCTTTAATATGTTGATTGATTGATTGACTGAAAGATAGAGCGTGGAAACAGGTCCTTCAGCCCACCAAATACACGCCGAACATCGATCACCCAATCACACTAGTTCTATGTGATCCCACTTTTGCAACCACTTCCTACACACAAGGGGCAATTTACAGAGGCCGATGAACTAATCAAACCCACACGTCTTTGGGATGCGGGTGGAAACCGGAGCACCCAGGGGAAATCTACGCGGTCATAGAAAAAACATGCAAACTCCACACAGACAGCACCAGAGGTCAGAATCGAAGCGGGTCTCTGGCGCTATTTTATTTTTAGCTAATTTCATCAATCTTGATAGGGGATGCAAGTAAATGTTAGCTGCACATTGTTTCTGCACCAAAGAAAGGATAACATTCAGTTTCTGGGTAAAAGTGTATCGCTTCCTAACCAATAACACAATTTCTGAGCTTTACTGAAAGCATTTTAGAAATCAGTAAAAGGCATCAAATATATTTCTTTACATGTTACCCATACTACCGGAGCCACAAGCAACAAGTGCTGTCAATTTTTTTAAGTTCACGCCTCTGCGGGTCATATTTATTCAAAGTTTTCTATTAATGTCAAACTTACTGGAGTTTGTACGGATACTGCCAGAGAGAGAGAGAGAGAGTGCAACACTATTATGAAATGACACAGTCAATTTGGCAAACTAGTTTTGCCGGAGCAAGGGTTTGCAGGCATTGGGAATGGGTCAGCACTCTCCATTCTCTCCCCGTACCATTTTACATCCAATTAAGGGAGGGAAATTACGTCCGGGCAACAAATCAGATGCATTGACCCATGTGTTTGAATTTCCGACCTGCTCCTGTTACTGCCACAGTGTCTCCATGAAACCCTAATTACTAACGTTTATGAGGACAAAGTGTGTTATTAAAAGAGTGGTTGTACAATTTGTCAAAAGGCACAACTCCCAAAAGCAGTCTGCTTCGCTGTGGCATGTTTTAGGGAAGTTTGTGTAAGGACGTGGCATGTTTTAAAATTGTTTAGATGTATAAGTGTTACGAAGAAACTGCATCTGATAGCTTGTGCTGGTGGACCATGTTTCCGCTATAAAAGGTGCATTCATGCTTTTTTTATCTCCTGATTTAAACGCAATGTGTGTTCCAGCTCAAACATACCCTTTGTAATTGATTCTATAGCAACATGAAACTATAAATGAAAACCCTTTTGCAAGACATGAAGGTGTCCAAAATGTTGATTGAAAAAAGTGTTTAACCAAAATTATTTTTTCCCTCTACTTTCTTCCCCTCTCACTCTCTCCCTTCCCATGACTGCCCCGTCTCTGTTTCCTTTTCACTTTCTCAGGATTACATCTTCCATCTGGAGCCAGGAAAGGTTGAATCAGGCAAGGGCAAGTGTTCCTATGACCCCAAGTTCAGCAGCGTGTCATCGTTAATTAGTGAGTCCTTCTCTGCTCCTCCTTGGCTCTTGGTGCCTACATTGACAGGTCCGGAATAGGAAAGGAAGGAAGGAGAGAAGTTAAAGTGGGGATGGGAGGGGAGTGGGGTCTATAGTGGGTGGGCATGAATGTTATCTTGCCTGTTAATTACTAAACCCAATGGTTGAATCAACATTTAGCAAGAGTCTCTGTCAATGGATAGATTGGAGGCAATTGCATTGGTATGTCAGCCACGGTAACGTTTTTGCAACTGTTATTGTTTGCTTGAGTGATTTGAAGCACTTTTGCTTGGTTAATGTCATTGTGCATGATTGAGGCCCCACTTGTCAATGAACACCTGGAATGCAGACTGGGAATTTGCATTGAGAGGAGGATTGCCTTTGCAGATGTCTGCTCTGGCTTGTGTTTTTAAATTCTATTCATTTGTCTGATTGTCCTCCCCGCCCATGACTCCTTCCACCCACTGCACCGTCCGTTTAGAGATACAGCGCGGAAACAGGCCCTCGACCCATCGAGTCCGTGCCGAACAGCAAACCCTGCACAATAGCACTCTCCTCCACACACGAGGGACCATTTACAATCTTTACTGAAGGCAATTAACCTACAAACTTGTGCATCTTTGCCCACACCCATCAGGCAGGGCATTTCCCAGGAGCTCGCCTTACCCCCTTTTCTTCTCACCAGTACCCCTCACCCAATTTGTCCAAGAGTGATTCAGTGAAGATATTTGCAGAAAACAAAGTTAGAATTTGCTCTTCATCCTTTGCTAAAAACGTTAAATTGTTGCAGTCCTTAAGGGTTCCAGACGCCCAGTATTGTGGCCACATCAAGCCAACAGACAAACACACTCTTGCATATACCCACAGATGCACACATATTGCAACAAGACAAAGTGCTGGAGAAACTCAGCTGGTCAGGCGGCATCTCTGGAGAGCATGGATAGGTGACTTTAGAGATGCAGCGCGGGAACAGGCCCTTCAGCCCACTGAGTCCGCGCAGACCAGCCCATCACCCAGTGCACTAGCACGATCCTACACACGAGAGACAATTTACAATTTTACACAGAAGCCAATTAACTACAAACCAGAACGTCTTTGGAATGTGGGAGGAAACCGGAGCACCCGGAGAAAACTCACGCAGTCGTAGGGAGAACATACAACCTCCGTACAGACAGCACCCGTAGTCAGGATCGAACCTGGGTCTCTGGCGCTGTCTGGAAGTTTTATAAGTGAATTGGCTTCGGTAAAGATTGTAAATTGTCCCTAGTGTGTAGGATAGCATTAGTGTATGGGGATCACTGGTCGGTGCGAACTCGGTGGGCTGAAGGGCCTGTTTCCATGTTGTAGCTCTAAACTAAAACTAAACCAAGTTTGCTTCAACAGTGTTTAAGCACCTTCCAGGACATTTGATAAAAATGTCAAAGATATTAAGTTTTTTTTTCCAATATGTTCAGCGACTTCCTGCTTATGTGAAGCATTTTGCAGTATCTGTACTTTATTTCGTCTGGGCATACATGAGCCTGGTGCTTTACCTAATGGACACTCATGCATTAAAGTTTGAGGTATCGGTTCTTTACGAAACTCCCATATTTATTTTGTATCCAATCAACCAATTCCTCAAGGGCACGAAGCAAAAAAACTGTGGGCGCTGGAAAACCTGAAACAAAAACAGAAAATGCCAAAAGCACTCAGCAGGTCGAGAAAGAGAAATGAGATTCAATGTTATAGGTCACTGACCCTTCATAAGCACTGGAAAAGTGAGAAAACAAGTGTGTGTGTTTAAGTTGCAGAAAGGCGGGGTGTGTGTGTGTGGGGGGGGGGGGGGGTTGCAGGAGAACAGAGGTTTCTGTGATCGGATGCAGACCAAATTTGTCAAGGCGAACATTACTTAAAATTCTGGCAGTTGAAGTTAGGAAAGAAAAGAAATGAATGCACATAAACTGAAATGTCCAGCAAAAAAACCCCATATACCTAGGTTTGTTACTTGAAGCTGTTGGATTTAGTTTGAGTCATAAATTCTGCAGAATGCCGAGACATAAGATATTCCTTGAGTTTAACCTGGGCATTATTGCAACAGTGCAGGAGCCCTGAGATGGAGAAGTCAGAATGGGAGTGGGACGGAGAATTAAAGAGGCAGGTGACTGAAAGCCAGAGGCTTCCTTGCAGACTGCACAGGAGAGCCTGAGATTCCAGTTCACCCCCTGACTTTAATTCTCCAGCTTTCACCTTCTATATTGTTCCCATGACCCCAAAGTAAAAGACAGCACCTCGTCTCCTGACCGGGTGTGTTGCCTCAATACTGCATTCAACCATTTTGCTGGATCTTTCAGCCTCGATGTATTCCTTTGGTTTCTCTTCTCCTCTAACTCTAACTGCTGGCACGTGCAGTCACAGTTACCTTGACAACTTTAGTCTGCACTCCATCACCAAACCCTCTGTTCTCTCCTACCCTCCACACCACCCCACCGCATTTAACGCACTTGTTTTCTCACCTTTCCAGTTCTAATGAAGGCTCTTTTTAAAATCAGAAACATGGACTCTATTCCTAGACACAGCGGAGAAGCAGGCCCTTCGGCCCACAGAGTCCCTGTTGTCCATCAAGCCACCAATTACACGAAGCTTATCATTTTGTTCTCCTCACATTCCCATCAACATCTCCCAGGCTCCACCACACAACTACACACACACACACACAGGGACAATTTAACAGTGGCCAATTACCCCAGCAACACATACCCTTGGGATAGACTTTGGACTTTAGAGATACAGCTCAGAAACGTGCCCTTCGACCCACTGGGACTGCGGGGTGGGAGATTGCAACCTTCACGTGGTCCGCCCTGTTTCGACGAATGCAATCAACCTGGCGTGCACAATCAAATAAGATCAAATAGAACAAGTTGTCCGACAACTTTAGGCTGTGCACGCCATACGCAAGAAGAAGAAGAAGACTGGGACCGCACCTACCAGCGATCATCCCAAATACTCACTCTATCCTATACATTCGGGACAACTTAACAATTTTACAAAAGCCAATTAACCTACTAGAACACCTGGAGAAAACCAGGAGAACTCCTGGTCACAGGGAGAACACACAGACTGTGCACAGATAGTATCCATGGTCAGGATCGAACATGGGCCCCTGGCGTTGTAAGGCAACAACTCTACCACTGCACCACTGTGGGAGGAAACCGGAGCACCCGGAGAAATCCCATGCGGTCACACAGAGAATGTGCAAACTTCACAGAGTAAACATCAGAGGTCACGACTGTAACGCAGTACACTCGTATTATGAGTCAGCAGCTTTACTGGCTATATATACCACTGTCCCATGCATTTCTCTCCCCCATGGATGCTGTCTGACCTGCTGAGAGTTTTGGGCATTCTTTCTGTTAGTTTCACTGGACTTGAGGGAATTTCCTCCCTATCTAGGGCTGACCTTGCTTCAGTTCTGTCTGAGCGAGATCATCTCTGCCTGACTGCTGAATAGAGCACAAGAGATTGAATCAGTCTGCTGAGTCATGTGTTTTATTGTCATATGTCCCAGATAGAACAATGGAATTCTTATTTGCAGACATGCAAATTCTTAATATGCAAACATAGTATTCTGTAAACAATATAATAAACAAAAATGTCAGTGTATATATATATGTGTGTGTGTGTGTTTGTATACGCGTATATATATAGACACATACACACATGCATACATACACATAATAAAAAAATAAACAATGTAGATGTCTATGTAGTCATAGAAAAAACATGCAGATCAGATATGTAGATCAGAGCTTATTTGGAGGTTGTAGTGTTTAATAGCCTGATGGCTGTAGGATGTAAGGTGATGGATGTACTTACCCGAAACATTACTGTTGCATGTAGGGGGTTGTGGAGGTTGCTGTACTGTACAATATCTTCTTACTTCCTCTGTCGCCTGCTGCTCCCCATTCTCATTCAGTTCTTCTTATGCTTCTGGGCAGACGGTGAGCTCTACGCGGGCGTCTACCTCGACTTCATGGGAACGGACGCGGCCATCTTCCGCACCATGGGCCATCAAACGGCCATGAGGACTGACCAGTACAACTCCCGCTGGTTGCACGGTGAGTACCCGTGACCACAGGCCGTGGAACAAGAGAGGCTGGGATCCAGCAGCCCACATCTCAGCCGGACCTCTGCCTAACCTCAGTGGAGTGGCGTAGGCCTAACGCATCTTAGTGTCAGTCATCGAGAAAGTGAGGCAGGCGAACTACATGGAAGAAATACATTTAACCCGGGGACTCAAATTGCTGGAGTAACTCAGCGGGTCAGGCAGCATCTCTGGTGGACATGGATATGTGACGTTTCAGGTCAGGACCCTTCTTTAGACTTGAAGAAGTCTCGATAGACCTCTTTAATCCTGACCCGAAATGTCGCCTATCCACGTTCTCCTGAGATGCTGCCTGACCCGCTGAGTCGCTTTGTGCCGTTTTCTGTAAACCAGCATCTGCAGTTCCTTGTGTTAACATAACCTGAGGACAGCTTGGCAGCAAATACTACCCCTTTCGAGAGTTTATAAACTTATGAAGACATTATGTAATATCACGTAATTGCTCTCAATGTATTCCGTGAAGTGTGTGGTATTATAGCAAAACCTCACACAGTTTGCTCAGTGCAGTAAAGGGACAGCACAGTGGTAGAGTTGATGCCTTACAGTGCCAGAGACCCGGGTTTGATCCTGACTGTGGGTGTTGTCTGTTACCACATTTATATGTTCTCCCTGTAACCACATACATTTTCTCCGGGTGCACCGGTTTCCTCCCACATTCCAGAGACGTACAGGTTTGTAGATCAATTCGTTTTGGTAAAAATTATATATCGTCCCTAGTGCGTAGGATAGCGCTAGTGTAGGATAGTGTTCGGGTGATCGCTGGTCGGCACGGACTTAGTTGGGCGCAGCTCGAATCTTGTGTACAACACGTAACACTGGAGTATCTCAGCGGGTCAGCGAGTACCTAAGAATCCTGGCACGAACCGTCACCTATCCATGTTCTCCAGAGATGCTGCCTGCCTGAAATGTTGAGTTACTCCAGCATTTTCTCTTCAGTGCATAACTATGTTGAGTTTGTTACACAGCTGCATATAGTTATTTACTCTGGGCACACTTCCACTGTGTTCTCTGGGTTAAAGTTATTTACAGTTTATGTAGAACTGCTGTATCCACAGAGGGGACATAAGACATGTCATAAGACATTCATGTTTCCAATGTATGTAGAGTGGAAGGGCTAGTTACTGTTGGCAATGATGCACTGTGTTACCCAGAGTGAATATTATTTAATTGTATCCATACTCCCATTATATAATCATACTGTTATTTACTGTGTACACATTGCACTGTATTTTGGGTGCTAAGGGTTATTTACTCTGGGTTTTGTAGCACTATATTCCCAAGATAATGTACCTTTCTATGCCTCACATAATTATATATACATCTATCAAATCTCCCCTCAACCTTCGCCATTCCAGCGAAAGCACTCCAAATCTTTCCAACCTCTTGTGTGGCTAGGAACTGCAGAAGCTGGTTTACACCGAAGATAGACACAAAATGCTGGAGTAACTCAGTTGGTCAGGCAGCATCTCTGAAGAAAAGGAATGGGTGACTTCAGACTGAAGAAGGGTCACGACTCGAAACCTCACCTTTTCCTTTTCTCGAGAGATGCTGCCTGATCCGCTGAGTTACTCCAGCACTTTGTGTCTATCCAAGCTCTCCTTGAAGCTGAAACCCTCTAATCTAGGCATTATTCTGGCACACCTCCTCCGTACCCTCTCCACAGGTTCCATATCTTTCCTGCAATGGTGAGACCAGAACTGCATGCAAAGTCCTATAGAGCTACATCATGCATATTTATTGTGTCTTGTTCCTAACTAGTGGAAGGATTACCTATTGTCTACCACTCCAGCGTATACTCAAGGAAGTGTTATTCACTATGTGGATGATTAAGTTATATTCCCAGTGGCCGAGTTACTTCCTGTGTATTCCTCGAGGAAGAGTTATTCGCTGTGTGGGTTATTGTGTTATATCCCCAGAGGCAGGGTTACTTACCATTAGTTTAGTACCACTGTAGCCCCAGAGCAACTCCTATTTGATTCATGTTTAGATACATTAACTGGGTACACTTTATTTATTGTAAGCATTTATAAACTACCAGACCTCGGGTGCTGTCTGTGAGGAGTTTGCATGTTCTCCCTGTGGCCAGCCCTCATTTTCTCCGGTCTTCTCCCTCACCCCAAAGACGTGCAGATTTGTAGGTTAACCAGGTGGCACAGTGGTGCAGCTGGCAGAGCGGCTGCCTCCCAGCGCCAGAGGCCCAGGTTCGATCCTGACTTCAGATGTTGGCTGTGTGGGGTTTGCACGTTCTCTCAGTGACCCCATGTAGGTTTGTTGGCTAATTGTCCTCTGTAAGTTGTCCCCAGTGTGTAGGAAGTGGATGAGAAGTCAGATAACCCAGAACTAATGTGAACAGGCGATCGATGGTCGGCCTAGAATCGGAGGGCCGAAAGGCATGTTTCCATGCTGTATCTAAAAACTAAACGATATGCCAATTCTAAAAGCCACGTTAAAAAGCGGCAAAATGATGTAATTAATTCCCCATGTCCCTTGTTGAGATAGCTGTTACCCCAGGCTTAAAATGATGATTGGACAGATTAGTCCTTCTCTCTTTGTGAAATAATGGTTGATTATTGCTTCCTTACAGTAATACGCTGAGAGATGTTATTAGCTCAATAGGGGAGGAAGCTTGTTTCTAGGCTATGGGCTGCAGAGAGGGTGTGAACACTGCCACTCACCCTGTGCAGGGTATGATTACACTGCCTCTCGCACTGAACAGAAACCCAACTCACCCTCGTTTTCGTGAGCAGGGAAGGGTCACGGTTACAGGAGACAAAAGGAAAATCTGGAAATACTTGACATTCGCGAAAAAAAAAAAATGCTGAGAGTCAACATTGGCCAACATTTTAAACAATAACGGGAGCTCAGATTTCAGGATAACCCTCACCCAGTTGAAGAAAGAAGTGCACATTGTTTTATATAAAGTCACACTAAACCCTGTTCTGCTGTATATAATGAGCACATAACACAAACACAAATGCTCTGCAGGGATATTTTAATCATTTTACTATTTTATTACCTTATAAGAAATGTTGTTTCTGTTAAGTTGTAACAGATATATCAAGGGACATTTAAGTAGCTACTCCATTTCGTGATGGCAGCAGTAAACAATGCACTTAAATACTCTGCATCAACAGTTTTGTAGATTTAAAGAAATAATATACCATTAAAGTTATTACACAACTGTGAGCAATACATGGTGATATTGTTTGCATAATGTCCTTCAATAGATATTATATGTTCTACCGATATTGTTTGTGTTCCTACTGAACAGCTTGTAATGTGTTGTCTGGATCGGGCACCGCTCAAAACAACTAAAGCAAGGACCGAACTTTGAAAATGGCGCCAAAACATGGCGCCCCCTGCACACGGGCTCAGTGGACTATTACTGTACACTTTGCTAATAGAGGATTGTGCTTAGGTGTGGGAATACTGCACTGGACTGTATGTAGGAAAATAATTTCACTAAGCATCATTGAGCCATTGAACCATGTTATTATGAACAGACAGAAGGGGTGTGGCTTGATGTTTGACTTAGGCCGAAGTAGAGGCCATAGAGTCATAGAGTGTAAACAGGCCCTTTGGCCCAAAGTGCCCACACCAGCTAACATGTCCCAGCCATACTAGTCCCACCTGCCCGCTGTTAGTCCATTTCCCTCCAAACCTGTCCTATCCACCTGCCTAAAGGGGCTGCCCCACCATGGCGACCTAATCCTCGACTTCTGGTGAGTTTGCCCTCGACTCATTCTCGCAGCATGGTCGACACGAGGCCCTAGGAGGTCTTTGTAACTCTCCTTACAAGCTCGAGGGTAGTCTCCGCAGACTCGAGGCATCAGCTAGGTCGCGGCGTATTTTTGAACATGTTGAAAAATGCTCACGAGTAAAAAAAGGTCGCCATGGAAAAAAATCGATACTTCTTTAACTCGTAGGTTTAGTCGAAGTAGGTCGTAGTAGGTCGGCATGTTATTCGTAGGTAATCGAGGGTAGTCGAAGGTAATCGAAGGTAGTCTTAGATAGTCTTCAACATAGTCGAAGGGAGGTCGAAGGAGATCGAAGGAGGTCGTCTTCACTCTCCACTATTCGGTGTCCAATTTTCCCGAAGCTAGTCGAAGCTAGTCTTCAACATAGTCGAAGAGGTCGAAGGAGGTCTTCAACATGACATTTTTTAAAACTCTCCGAAACTCTTCTAAACTCGCGAATTAGGTCGCCGCAGTGGGACAGCCCCATAACTGTTTCATAAATGTTGGGATAGTCCCTGCCTCAACTACCTCCTCTGGCGGCTTGTTCCATACACCCACCACCCTTTGTGTGAAAAAGATACCCCTCAGATTTCTATTAAATCTTTTTCCCTTCACCTTACACTGTTCTCTATTGTTAAGCTTATCTTAAAACAGGGTTCAATTTCAATGTTAGCTTAATCATTTTTTTTTTGTTCACCTGCATCCATTAATTCAGGTAATATTCAAATTGGCCCCTCTCCTACATCACAAATACTCCCAATTCTCTGTCTATTCTAGTTCACAAACGTTCCCGGACCATTGCTGTCTCTATATCACAAACTATGGCTGGTCACTGTTCATTTTGCATCATAAGGAATCCCAGATCAGAGCACTGAGCCATGAAATAAATTGCATGATTGCTTGACGAAATAGAGGAATGCTAAACTCAGGAAGAAACAAAGAACTGTAGATACTGGCTTATACCAAAGATAGACACTAAGTGCTGGAGTAACTCAGTGGGTCAGGCAGCATCTTTGAAGAAAATGGATGGGTATCGTTTCGGGTCGGGACCCTTTATTGGAACAATGAACTGAGCTTTGAAGTGTGCTGCTGTACTGTGAGAGAGGATTATGTGAGACAAATTGAGATAAGTTTCCCTTTCGTTACTTAAATGATAAACCAGTGGCACAGCTGGTTGAGATGCTGCCTCACAGCACCAGAGACCCGGGTTCGATCCTGACCTTGAGTGCAGGCCTGCAAAGTCTGTGTGGAGTTTGCACGTTCACCTTTGTGATTGTGGTTTCCTCTGGTCTGGGTACTCCGGTTTATTCCCACATCCCAAAGATGGCAAGGATGGGGTTGTAGCTTAATTGCCCTCTATAAATGCAGCCGAGTGCGTCGGGAGTGGATGCAAAAGTGGGATTACATCGAACTAGTGGGAGTGGGTGATCGATGGTCGGTCTATACATTGGACCACCCAAGCCATTATTGAAGAGTGGCAAAGGTTAATCTGGGATGCTATTGTACCGTGACCAATGCTTGCTGGGGACATTGGCACCGAATCGTAAAAGGCAAGATGAGGCCGTGTCAGGAAACGCTTTACTCAAGCTCAAAGCAATTAATTCCTGGAAAAATCGTCTGGAATGAGTCAAGCAGCCAAAGAAAATCTGGAATCATTCATCGCACGCTGTGAGTGTGGGACATAGGCTTGTGTACAAAGGGGAGATAGATGGTCAAATGCATCCATCAGTTGCTGTGCGATTTTCCTGTCCTTTGCAGGACCCCAAGGTATAGTTATAACCTTACCCAGCACGAGGAAAAAGCCGGCTGGCCTGTAGTTAACATCTTGTCCAACTATTCTTCCCATCCGTTGTGCAGGCAGGATGGTGAGGCATAGTGGGGCTGGTGAAGAGGGAGCTGAAAATTATTCCCAACGTCACCTCCAAGAGCTTCTACATCCGATATGTTGTAATGATCGGACTGTAGTCCAACAGCTGGATCGAACCAGCATGGTAGACCAGCCTCGAGCAGCTGTGTAAATAGGCACTGCTCTAGGGTTGCTGGTGTCAGTTTAAAGTCATGTCAAGATTACTGAGTTATGCTTTGTTAGTGGTTAGAAGTGAAAAGATTTCAAGTATCCAAACAGTCCCCGTAATGAAATAAAAATACATCGTATCGACCGTGGCTGTACACCGGTCTATCTAGTCCCCAATTAACCCTTGAAGGCCCATCACCATCAGAAACCATTGCACTGAAGGCCGTAACTAGGAGGTCAAAGAGAGAGACTTAAGAGACTGCCGATGGTGGAATCTGGAACTGCAAACAAACTGCTGGAAGAACTCAGTAGGTTGAGCAGCATCTGTGGGGAAGGAATGGTCATAATTTCGTTTCCATGCAGGGTCTCAACCCAAAACATCAACCATTCCTTACTGCCCCCCCCCCACCCACACTCCCTCAGATGCTGCTTGACCCACTGAGTTCCTCCAGTAAGATTGCTTGTGACAACCAGGAAGTCAACCTCAGTCATTTCCATCTTAACCTGCTGTTACGCAGAACAGGAGATTGTGCATATTTACAGAATAAAGTTCATTCTGTCCATTTCACCATGAAATAAGGTTAAAGGGAGTGGTAACATGCTGGTGTTGTAACTGGAGTAGTAATCCAAACATCTAAACCACTGAGAGTAAGGTTTACAGGGCGGCACGGTGGCACAGCGGTAGAGTTGTTGCCTTGCAGCGCCAGAGACGTGTATGTTTATACGTTCTCCCCTTGGCCGTGTGGGTTTTCCCCAGGTGCTCCGGTTTCCTCCCATACTCCAAAGACGTACAGGTTTGTAGGTTAATTAGCTTCGGTAAAAATTGGAAATTTTCCCTAGTGTGATCGCCGGTCAGCATGGACTGTGGGCCGAAGGGCCTGTTTCCGTGCTGCATCTCTAAACTGAACTAAACTAAACTACTAAATGCAGTGACTTAAAACCACAGCTAGAACGCAAGGATTGTAGATGGAGTCTAGATTAAAAAATATAAAAATGTCTTGTTCACTTTCATTTAAGGACGGAAAATGCCAGCCTTACTTGGGTCAGACCCTGTGTGTGAGTCTGGATCTGCATGGTTAACTCACAACTGCCCTCTGAAATGACTCAGCAAAATCTCCATCGCATGGCTAATAACTGTTCGTCTGGCCACAGTTCCCGAGTGATTTAAAATATCGCTCTTGGGACTATGTGTGGTGACAATTACAGAAGTATTTATGAATATTGATGTACAGCGGGATCTTGTGGGCCCATGTCCATAGCTCCCTGAAAGTGGCAACACCAGTAGAGAGATTGGGGAAGAAGGCAAGTGGTATACTTGTCTTCATAGTTTGTGACATTGTGTCTGAGAGTGAGAAGGTCATATTACAGCTTTGGTTAGGCTGTATTCACAGTATTGTGTGCAGTTCTGGTTGGCCCATTACAGGTAGGATATGGAGCTTGGCGAGGGTACAGAAGAGGTTTATCAGAATGCTGCCTGGATTAGAGGGTATCTACTATAAGGTGAGGTTGGACGAACTTGGAGTGTTTTTTCTGGAGCGTCGGAGGCTGAGGGGAGATCTGATGGAAGTATATAAACCTATGAGGGGCACAGATGGGCTAGGTGGTCCAAACATCTTTCCCAGGGTGGAAATGTCAAAGACTAAAAAGTATAGCTGTAACATGAGAGAGGTCAAGTTTAAAGGAAATGCGTGGGGCAAGATTTTACCGAGAGAGTGGTCGATGCCTGGAACGCACTTTCAGATGTGATGGTGGAGGCAGATATCATGGCGGTATTTTAAGATTCGCACATTGATATGCTGGAAATGGTGGGATATTAAGTAGGAAAACATGGAACTCTTTTGAACAGGTGATCGATGGTCAGTGTGAACTCAATGGGCATCGATCACCTGTTCAAAATAGTTCTATGTTTCCATGCCAAATCTCTAAACTAAACGGCATGCTGATGCACTGATATACACAAAGGAAACTTCACTGCAGCTTTGTCTACCGTGGTAGACTTCCCCCACCCCACTCCTTTGTTAACGCATCAGTGGCCAATTATCCACTGTGTCTCAACCTAATTGTCTATAATACGTCATGATGCAAAGCAGACAGATTAATGAGGAAAGGAAGGCACTGCTGTCAGGTGCATCAAGCAAGAAACAATGTCTTTTGTGTTCGTCAACACCCATCTACCTTGGTCTATCATTTAGCTTGCTCTTCCATCTCTACCCATCCTTTCATACAGTTCTATCTTTCTCTCTAGCCATTCCTCTATCTACAGTGGCTTGCAAAAGTATTCATACCCCTTGAACTTTTCCACATTTTGTCACATTACAACCACAAACGTAAATGTATTTTATTGGGATTTTATGTGATAGACCAACACAAAGTGGCGCATAATTGTGAAGTGGAAGGAAAATGATACATGGTTTTCAAATTCCTTCTCTACAGAGATGCTGCCTGTCCCACTGAGTTACTCCAGCTTTTTGTGTCTATCTTCGATTTAAACCAGCATCTGCACTTTATTCTTACACATTAGGATTGTGCAGGTTGGTCCAAGAACGATAGTTGTAGGAAAGTAGCCATTCCTGAACCAGGTCGTGTGCAACTTCAGGCTTCTGTAGCTCCTGCCTGATGGTAGCAACGAGAAGAGGACATGGCCCGAATAGTGGGGATCTTTGATGGTTAATGCTACCTTGAGGCATTGCCTCATGTAGATGCTTTTGATGGTGGGGAGGGTTAACCCACGATGGACCAGGTTTCTTGAAGGTCCCAATTTGCACCTCATTATCAGTTTAATTTTTGCTCAGGATCCCACCTGTTTCCAAAATGGTGTTAGTGGGATGCATTCCAGTGATTAGTGCTTTTATCCGAAGATCCTATAGCAAGCAAGATAGACCACTCGGCGAAAAAGACATAGTACGGTCATGGGCTGATTCATGGGTAATTTTCAGCCCCATAACCGGCTTTCGTAACCAGTCAGTCTAAAGAAGGATCTCAAACCAAAATACCACCTATCCAGTCCTCCAGAGATGCTGCCTGACCTTTTGAATTCCTCCAGCACTTTGAGTTTTACTTCTGTATAATGTCAATTATTTCCAGTACAGCACTCCCTTGGAATTGCAGTTTTTGACCCTTATCTTGTCCACTGCTTCTACGTCAGAAGTGGAACATAACGGCGCCAACACTCTGACTCAGAGGTGAGGTTGCCACCAATTGAGCCGCAGCTATTAACCAGGAGGCAGGTTATTATGAAGTGTGATTTGTTTGTGAAGCAGCATTCATTGTGTGTCTTCCTCTTCTGCTCATTTCAGATCCAGCGTTCATCCGAGCCCAGTTGATCCCAGATAGCGGCGAAAAGAATGACGATAAACTTTACTTTTTCTTCCGAGAGAAGTCAATCGACTCTGGCAACTCAGCCGTCCACTCGAGAATAGGAAGGATCTGCCTGGTACGTGCGATGGTCTACCTTCTGAGCAACAGCTAAAATGCCGTCAGGCAGATTATCAGGCACCTTATAAAGCACAAGCTATATCTATAAACCTGTTTTATTTGTTCTTTTATGGAGACAGGTGGTAAAAATATACTGATTTAAACTACTGGAAAGCAAATAAGTAACTTAACTATATAGACACTCCTCAACTTACACGATAGACGACTCATGTAAACTCACACATACGTAAACAATTCTGTGCGCCGTTCACTGTACGATCACTCAAGTTTACATCGGAAACAAGCTGGTAATGGCGGCCGTGCTTACCCAGAAGAACGTGCACTGCAGTAGGGGCCCTAGGCACAGCCAGACGCCATTGAGAGAGAGTTAATACTCTCAGTGGCGCCAGGCAGGCAGCGGATCGGACAGTATCTCTGGAGAACACGGATAGGTGACGGTTCGGGTTTAGACTGTGAGTTATTTCAGGCAGGGGATGGGGCTGGTGATTACGACGTACATATAATCTGTTTTACGTAAGGGTTTACGGAACGCAATCCTATGTAAGTTGGGGAGTGTCTGTATCTTGTGTGTGTGCCCCTGGATATTCCAACATACCTCGGAAGCAACTCATCAATTTTTTGGAAGTGTGGGCACAGATGTAGGCAAATTGTCTGTGAATCAGAACCCAACAAGGTCCCAGAAACACCAATGAGATCATTAATTGGACAATCTAAGAGACACAAAGTGCTGGAGTAACTTAGGAGGTCAGGCAACATCTCTGGAGAACATGCATAGGAGACGTTTCGGGTCCGGACCAGTTTGGTGAAGTGTCCGGACCCGAAACATCACTGGAGATGCTGCCTAAACTGTTGTAAACTCCACCACTATGTATCTTTTTTTTTGTAAACCAACATCTGCAGTTCCATGTGTCTTCGTTAGACACTCTATTTGGTTTGTATGTTTTCATAGATTAAAGTTTGCAAAGGGACCAAGAAATTAAAAGGATCTTTCATGGATAAGGATACCTCGCTCAGCACATGCATAAATCTACAGCGCCAGAGACCCCGGTTCGATCCTGACTACGGGTACTCTCTCTTCGGAGTTTGTACGTTCTCCCAGTGACTGCGTGGGTTTTCTCCGGGTGCTCCGGTTTCCTCCCACACTCTAAAGACATAAAGTCTTGTAGGTTAATTGGCTTCTGAGAATTTACCCCTAGTGTGTAGGATAGAACTAGTGTATGGGTGATCTATGGTCGGCACAGACTCAGTGGGCCGAAGGGCCTGCTTCCACACTGTATCTCTAAACTAAACTAGTGTCCAGGTCTAATGAATGAAAATTGACTGAGAATGATTGCCTTGATTAGTCAATAATCTTGTTGCCACTCCCCACATGGAGAGTAAAAGGTGAACAAGTTGGAATTGTCAGTTCCTACCACTTAAATCCCTTTCTTTTACAGAATGATGATGGGGGTCACTGCTGCCTTGTCAATAAATGGAGCACATTCCTCAAAGCCCGGCTCATCTGCTCAGTACCAGGCCCTGATGGAATCGAAACGCACTTTGATGAACTCCGTAAGTGTTGCAAATTACCAGTTAATGGTCAACAGAGGCCATGGCTCATTTTATTGTGTTAAAGGTTGCCGGGCTGATGGAAGAGTGTTTCTGTTAGCACTCTCTGTTTTCACAGCACAATCTGTTAGCACTCTCATTTCAGCAGCATCTAGTGGCAATAATGAGGATTTGCAAGCAGGCTCTGGCTTGGAATTCATAGCCATAGATTTACACAAAGGGTGGTAGGTGTATGGAACGAGCTGCCGTGGGAGGCAGTAGAGGCAGGTACTATCACAACATTCAAAAAACATTTGGACAGGTACATGGATAAGATAGGTTCAGAGGGATATGGGCCAAATGCAGACAGGTGGGACTAGTGTAGTTGGGGCATGTTGGTTGGCATGAGTAAATTGGACCAAAGGGCCTGTTTACTTGCTGAATTACTCCATGACTCAATGAGATGGAACCGGTTGGATAACTCTATTGAAGTGCCATCATAAAGAGAGAGGGCTGAATGGCCTCCTTCAGTGCCCAGTGACTCTATATGTTTTCTAATTCAGTTTAAAGATTCTTGGCAATTCATATACCAGTTCAGATATTTTTTTAAATGCTGTGAAACTATCTGTCTCCACCAGCCACTAATTACATGAAGAACGCCCTCTGTTGGAGCTCTCAAACTGCTTATATCATGCAACATGTTCCAGATATCAATCACCCTTTGCGAGAGACAATTTTCCTCGGATCACTTCTAAACTTCTTTCTTAACCTTAATTCACCCCCTAATTCCTAATGCTCTTCTTCCCCCTGCTCAAGATGAACTTGGAAGATTTTAGGAGGAGGTTATCGAGTTAATTTCCACTTGATGGTGCAGTGGGAGGATGTACTGGCTGTTATCTGTTCTCTGTCTCTCCATTCTGGGTACTCCGCTACAAATGGCCATTGCCTGCACCATAAAATCGTAAGCCCCTTTGTTAAAGGTCACAGCTACTTCTAAACAGAGATGGTTTCCACATGTTAGGCTTTCAATCAAAGTCAAGGAGAAGTCCTAAGTAGAGATTGGGTAATGATGCATAAGTGAAGAGTAATAGTGCTGGGTTTCAGCCGAGGGGTTGCTGTGGGTTTTGAGGAGAATTGCTTGTTCAGTCAGTCTGTCCAGATATATTACACAGTGAGTCCGTGGGGCAGAAGAACCACCAGTATTTCCATAGTCTGTCAGGTGCCTTGACTCAGTTAACACTGTGGTTCAGTCCGTGCCATGTTTAGTTTAGTCTAGTTTATTATTGTCAGCTGTACAGTAAAGAGCTTTTGTTTGCGTGCTAACCAGTCAAAGACTAGACTTTAGACTTTAAATTTAGAGATACAACATGGAAATAGGCCTTTCAGCCCACTGATTCCATGCCAACCAACGACCACATCGGTACACTAACTCTATCCTACACACGAGGGACAATTTACAATTATTACCGAAACTAATCAACCTACAAACATGTACGTCTTTGGAATGTGGGAGGAAACCGGAGCACCCGGAGAAAACCCATGCAGTCGTATGGGGAACATACAAACTCCGTCCAAACAGAATTCATAGTCAAGATCGAATCCAAGCCACTGGCGCTGTAAGGCAGCAACTCTACCGCTGTACTGCCTGACACATGATTACAATCAAACCATCCACAGTGTTCAGATAAAGGATAAAGGGTACGACATTTAGTGCAAGATAAAGTCCAATTAAAGATGGTTCAAAGGTCTCCAATCGGTTAGGTGGGAGGTCAGGACCATTCTCTAGCTGATGAGAGGAACATTCAGTTGCTGATAACAGCTGGGAAGAAACTGTCCCTGAATCTGGAGGTGTGTGTTTTCAAGCTTCTGCACTTCGTGCCTGATGGGAGAGGGGAGAAGAGGGAGTGACCAGGGTGACACTGGTCCACGATTACACGGGTGGCCTTGCTGAGGCAGCGTGAAGTGCAGATGGACCATGAATATGACCGAGCAATGGCCCAAAGATGCACTCAGGTCCAGAATGCACTCTACTTGAGTATGCATCTTAGCTCAGTGTAGCCAGTGATTGGTCATGTACCCTCATCCTGTATGTAGAGGCGGCATAGTGGCGCAGTGGTAGAGTTGCTGTCTTACAGAGCCAGAGACCTGGGTTCGATCCTGACTACGGTGCTCTCTGTACGGGACCGCATGGGTCTTCTCCAGGTGCTCCAGTTTCCTTCCACACTCCAAAGATATGCAGGTTTGTAGGTTAATTTGCTTCTGTAAATTGTCCCAAGTGTGTAGGATAGGGCTAGTGTATGGGTGAACTAAACATACCCAATTCTGCACAGATAATAGAGCTGCTGTCTCATATCTCCAGTGACCCCTGACTTAAGGGCTGCCTGTGTGGGGTTTTCACATTCCCTATGAGACCACATTTTCTTTTAAACTACAGGTATATTCAGAATAAATATATTTACAAAACCAAAACCGTGCAAAAACTCTTCAGGCATTTTCAGCATCTATATATTAATTTAAGGATATTATTTAACCCAGTATTGTTCGCAACTAACATTAAGCAAAACCAAATACCCATGCTGCTCATGTGGCCTCCTGGGGTGATATCCCTTCCCCTGTTTGAGGAGTGTCCCCACCAGACTCTGAGACTACATGGGTTTCCTCTAGGTCCTCTGTAGTCTTTCCACATCCTAAGAATGTGCATGGTTATATTTTGTATCAAAAATAATTTATTTAATTACGAACACGATATAAAACCAAACCATGGTAACACACCCCCCACCATAGCACAAAATCACCAAATCACCAATGTTTCGGGCCGAAACACTTCTTCAGAAGAAGGGTTTTGGCCCGAAACGTTGCCTATTTCCTTCGCTCCATAGATGCTGCCTCACCCGCTGAGTTTCTCCAGCATTTTTGTCTACCTTCGATTTTCCAGCATCTGCAGTTCCTTCTTAAACATCCTAAATCAGTACCCTGTTCCTGCTTTCTCCCCATATCCCTTGATTCTGTTAGCCCTAAGAGCTATATCTCTTGAAAACATCCAGTGAATTGGCCTCCGCTGCCATCTGTGGCAGAGGATTCCACAGATTCACAACTCTCTGGGTGAAAAAGTGTTTCTGCATCTCAGTCCTAAATGGCCAACCCCTTATTCCTAAACTGTGACCCCTGTTTCTTGAATCCCTCGGGAACATTGTTTCCTGCATCTAGCCTGTCCAATCCCTTAATAATTTTATATGTTTAACCCTAAATCATCATTACTGCTAACAGTTTATCTAATCACCATGGTAAGGCATTAATCTATTGCCTACATTACAACAATGACAAGAGTTGTGGGTGGAGGTTGAGCCAGATACAATAGTGGCCTTTAAGAATCTTTTGGATAGGCATATGCATACGAAAGTAAGGGAAGGATATGGATTAGAATTGGTCTTGGCATTATGTTCAGCACAGACATTGTGGGCCGAAGGGCCTGTTCTATGTTCTATGTTGTATAAGGCCAAAGTACTTTGGACCCCTGGAAATCATTAAAGGAGCAGTGTGAGCAATTTATGTCCATAAGGTATAGGAGCAGAAGTAGGCCATTCGTCCCATCAGATTTACCACGGCATTCAATCTTGGCTGATTTATCCTTCCCTCTCAACCCCATTCTCCTGCCTTCTCCCCATAACCTCTGACACCCGTACTAATTAAGAATCTGTCATCTTAAAAAATACCCAATGACTTGGCCTCCACAGCCATCTTTGGCAATGAATTCCACCGATTCACCACCCTCTGACTAAAGAAATTCCTCCTCATCTCCTTTCTAAAGGTACTTCATTTTATTCTGAGGCTATGGGCTCTGGTCCTAGACTCTCCCACTAGTGGAAACATCCTCTCCACATCCGCTCTATCCAGGCTTGTCACTATTCGGTAAGTTTCAACGAGGTTCCCCCTCATCCCCCCCCCCCAGTGCCTTCAAACGCTCATCATATGTTACCTCAATCATTCCTGGTTTTGTATGTTTTATATTCCGTTTTGTGTTTAAAACTAGGGGTTCACTATATCGCTTCCATGAGAGTCACACAAAATTTAGAAATGAGAGATAAATATGACTCAATGAGATGGAACGGGTCCATCTGGTTTCCTACGACTGGGAACTGTTTGAGGGAGGTGTCACAGAATGGTACAGGTTATGCTCTAAACCATCTGCAACGCAACAGAATTAATGACATCAAAATGTCAGTGGGAGGGAAAGAAATAATTCACTTCTCATTACAACGAGGGCATCAGGCCTCGCCTTGAACTCCTGGAAAGTATCAAAAGATTCCCCTCCCCCCCCCCCCCCCCCCCCCACTCCAGAAACAGCAAAGCATTTCAATAAATCCAATAGCAATCCATTTAAAAACAGTCAGTTTATTAGCAACAAAACTTAATTCCATGAAATCAGAGGCTTCTTTTAAATTCTCCTTCAGAAACGATGTGAAGATTATTGAGTGAGGGGATGCCATTGGCGGCTCGGTTGTTGTAGATTAAAACATTAGAGAGTCTGGGCCCATTGCCAGCCTCGGGGGTGTCGAGGAGTGATGCCTTTGCTGGGTCTGCGATGAATGCTCTCGGAGGCCTCTCACACATCCCATGTTCCTCTTCCGTTCTGTAACCAGAGTGTCCCTAATGAAGGATCTCATTAGCCGGCATGTTGACAGGAAGTATTTGATTTTACTTCTGCGGTGCGAGGGGGTCAACTGGCCCGTGTTTCTCTACAGCTCCCCGTCCCGTAGTTTAGACTTTAGATTAAGTGTCTGAAGAGTCCCAACCTGAGACGTTGCCTATCCATGTCATCCGGAGATGCTGCCTGACCCACTGAGATACTCCAGTACTTTGTGCTGTACGCTGTATTCCAGCATCTGCAGTTCCTTGTGACTACATTGAATGTTTATGTTGGTAGTAAGTTCATAAGTTATAGGAACAGAATGAGACCATTCAGCCCATCTACTTCGCCATTCAATCATGGCTGATCTATCTATTCTCCTACTTTTTCCGCATAATCCCTGACACCCGTACTAATCAAGAATCCGCCTTAAAAATGTACATTGATTTGGCCTCCACAGCCTTCTGTAACTTTACAGATACAGTGCGGAAACATTCCCTTCATCCCACTGAGTCCGCACCGACCAGCGATCATCCCGTACACTGGCACTATCCTCCACGCCAGGAAAAATCAATTATTTTACCGAAACCAATTAACCTACAAACCTGTACGTTTTGGAATGTGGGAGGAAACCGGATCTCCCAGAGAAAACCCACCCGGTCATGTGGAGAACGTACAAACTCCGTACAGACAGCACCCGTAGTCAGGATCAAACCTGGGTCTCTGGCAGCAACTCTACCGCTGCACCACTGTGACAGATTTGTTTGCAGCCACCCTCCTCCCCTACCCCCAACCTGCCCTGACTTGCCTCCATCCCTTCCTTGACCCTCTCACCAGCTGGGTCATCTCATCCACTGAAAACATGCAGAGGAATTAAAAGACCTCCAGCAATTGATAGGGACCAGGTACCGCTCTGCTCAATGTGATTGCCTGGGGATTACTTTGTGCCAGTCAAACAACACTTTACTTCTAAATAGCTGCAGTTAATTTCCCAGTGGCATATTTACTTTTTTTTTTAAAAAGCAGGAAAATAATACCCCTGCCAGATTTATGTTGAAGCATTGCACTGATTTGGAATAAGTAAAGTATCTGCAAAGTGTTCAACAATTAAGGTGATGACTTTTTTTGTTTTCTGTCATTATCCATTAAACTAATGATAATATTTAGTTTCTGTGTGTATTGCAAAACAGACAGCTAATGGGAACATCGAACACACATCACTCTCATTTTCCACCGTCTGGTCTTGACTGTGGAGATTCCCAACCCAGGGAGAACACATACAGATAGTCCACTGCAGGAGGCCTCATAGTCTGGAATAAATCACACTGCAATCTCTCGAGTCCCCTCAATCTTCCTGGTTTGTGCAGAGTGAAACTCCAATTAAAATGTACACAGTGATATTGCTGAGTGTGATCTTCCAGCAGCATCTTGTGTCAGAGTGAGAGAAAGCCAAAACCAAGCAGAAAGACTTTGCGAGATTTTTCAGGGCGGCACGGTGGCGCAGCGGTAGCGTTGGAGGCCCAGGTTCGATCCCGACTACAGGTGCTGTCTGTTCGGAGTTTGTACCTTCACCCCGTGACTGCGTGGGTTTTCTCTGAGATCTTCGGTTTCCTCCCGCACTCCAAAGCCGTTACAGAGAAAGGTTGAACAAGTTAGGGCTTTATTCTTTGGAGCGCAGAAGGTTAAGGGGGGACTTGATAGAGGTTTTTAAAATGATGAGAGGGATAGACAGAGTTGACGTGGAAAAGCTTTTCCCACTGAGAGTAGGGAAGATTCAAACAAGGGGACATGACTTGAGAATTAAGGGACTGAAGTTTAGGGGTAACATGAGGGGGAACTTCTTTACTCAGAGAGTGGTAGCTGTGTGGAATGAGCTTCCAGTGAAGGTGGTGGAGGCAGGTTCGTTTTTATCATTTAAAATAAATTGGATAGTTATATGGATGGGAAAGGAATGGAGGGTTATGGTCTGAGCGCAGGTATATGGGACTAGGGGAGATTATGTGTTCGGCACGGACTAGAGGGGTCGAGATGGCCTGTTTCCGTGCTGTAATTGTTATATGTTATATATGTTATTATATGTATGCAGGTTAATTGGTTTGGTGTATGTGTAAATTGTCCCTAGTGTGTGTAGAACAGTGTTAATGTACGGGATTGTCGATGGTCGGCGCAGACTCGATGGGCCGAAGGACCTGTTTCCGCCCAATATCTCTAGCAAAAAAAACTAAAGATAGTAAAATAGTAAAATAGTAATCTAGCTCGCTCTTGAAAGTATCCAGAGAATTGGCCTCCATTGTATTCTGAGGCAGCGGAATTCCACAGATTCACAACTCTCTGGGTGAAAAGGTTTTTCCTCATCATTCGAAATGGCCTACCCCTTATTCTTAAACTGTGGCGCCTGGTTCTGGACTCCCCCAACATAGGGAACATGTTTCCTGCCTCCAGCATGTCCAATCCCTTAATAATCTTGTATGTTTCAACAAGATACCCTCTCATCCTTCTAAATTCCAGTGTATACAAGCCCAGTCGCTCCATTCTTAATCTCAAATTCTACTGTGGCACAGCTGGTAGAGTTGCTGCCTTACAGCGCCAGAGACCCAAGTTTGAATTTAATTTGGTTTTTGCTGTCTGCATGGAGTTTGTATGTTCATCTCGTGACCGTGTGGGTTTTCTCCTGGTGCTCCAGTTTCCTCCCACACTTCATAGACTTGCACGTTTGTAGGTTAATTGGCTTCTGAAAATTGCCCCTGGTGTGTAGGATGCAAAACTGGAATAACACGTAACTAGTGTACGGGTGATCGTTGGTCGGCGTGGACACAGTGGGCCAAAGGGTCTATTTCCACTCTGTATCTCTAGACAGAACTCAGCTCAACTCGTTGAGGAAACAGACAAACAAAGGGTGGACCATTCCCTCAGGGACAACATTCATCCTTCCTGGCTGCGAGCTGGGAATGCTGCCAGCTCATTCCCAACCCCTCAGCAACTTGCCATGACTGGCACACCCGGATGCCTTGGCGCCCAACTTTCAACAGGCCCCTTATCCTGACACGTTAAATAAATAAGCTCGTCGAGAAAATAAAAATTACTTCACGTCATATTGCTCGACGGTCTTCCGTTCCCCCCCCCCTCCTATGTTCATGGTTTGGCACTTTGAATAAGCCATGTTTGTGCACAAAATGGAACAGCGAGATAGTCAGATAAAGAACTAATCCCTGTCGGAAGTGTGACTAGTTGACAAATTTGATTTCTTGCTTTAGACATTGAGTCTGCACATGTTACTTGATCGTGTCAAAGGTGAATTCTTGATTTATTACTGGAAAATAGGCCCGTATGTCTTATGTTATTAGGTCCTTGTCAGCCCATGCAGCTTTGCCAAGAAAAGTTCTGCTATGATCAGGATTTGTACATCAATGCAGATAAAATATGAATCCATTTGCAGATTTTAGTCAGACAGCTTATTTAATGGCCTGCTCAACTACATAGACAAAACAAAAACCACCAGAAACATGAAGCTAACCCACCATTTTACACCGCTGTGGCTTGGCTAGAGTTCAAATGGAAACGGATAGTAGGCAGGAGTTTGATTGCATTTACTAGTCCGCACCTCCAATGTATGATCAGTTTGTTACAGAATTTTACATTTGAGTATTGGACTTGATATTGAGCAGAGCAGTTGCCCAATAGGTTGTGGTGCATGCTGATAGGATGCTTTCTATGGCGCATCTGTAGAATGTGGTGAGTCTTTGGAGACAGTCCGAACTTCCTTAGTTTAGGAGTCAATCTGCAAAAGGGTCCAGACCCGAAACATTATCTGACCATGTCCATCTACAGAGGCTGTCTGATCCACCGAGTTCCTCCAGCAGTTTGTTTTTTTGTTTCAGAGTACATTAGGCATAGTGTCAGTCTTCATATACAGTCTCATAAGTCTATGAGACGGCACAATGGCAGAGCTACTGCCCCACAGCACCATAGACCCAGGTTCGATCCCGATCTTGAGTGCTGCCTGTGTGGAGTTTGCACGTTCTTCCTGAGACCACCTCAAAGACTTGCGGGATTGTAGGTTAATTGTCAGCTGTAAAATTGCTGCTAATGTGTAGAGAATGCGACAACATCGAACTAATGTTGACGGGTGAGGGAACTTCTGTGGACTTGGTGGTCCAATGGACCTGCCTCCATGCTGTATCTTTAAACTAAACTAAGAGAATGATCAAATAAACTTTGCACAGAAAATGGGAGGGAAGGGATTTCCCATGGTTATGATGCTCCATTAAGGAATGCCTGAAGAAAGGTCTCGACCCGAAATGTCTCCTATTCCTTCTCTCCAGAGATGCTGTCTGTCCCGCTGAGTTACTCTAGCTTTTTGTGTCCATCTTGTGTTATTCAAATAAATATTTATTCAGCACAGCATCAAAAAAGTAGAATTAATTTTTCAGTCATGGTATTAATATTTACAGTTGTTTTTCTTGTGGTTTGGTGAGGTGGATAAACAACGCCCCTGATACGGGTGATTGATGATCAGCATGGACATGGTGGGCCGAAGGGCCTGTTTCCATGCCGTTTGACTCTATAATGATTATCCGGGAGTGGATGAAGGGAAAGGAAAATAAGGTTCCTGGAAAACGACCCAGTGTACATTTGCAACACACCTGTACAAATGTTGTGGAAAAAATCAAACCCTGCGTTTCAGCATAAATCACCCCTGCAGCCTCTGCGGCAACAGAACTATGATGGAACATGATTTTTTAGCCTGTTGTGATGATTCCAAGCCTCATGGGAGAGAACTCCCCAAAATGGACACTTCGTTTCGAGAACATTGTCAATTTAGGAATAGTTTGGTCATTTGAACCAACCTATGGCATGGTCTGGTCTGATCTCCCCTGCAGTGGTCTCCCTGTCTTGGCTGGAGAGCAAAACCAATTTATTTCTTATTTCCAGTCAAATCCAAGTAATTACACTTTCATGGTGTTACCCATGAGAACAGACAGGAAAATGGGATAAAGAATCTGTTCAAGGAGAGAAACAATAGCCTACACAACAAAAAGCAAAGCAGTGAATGCTTGCTAAAGGAACAGTAAATTGCTTACATCATAGGGCTATTTGCAGTCTGAGTATATACTGTACCAGGGGGATTGGGGCTAATTACTTGTAAAGTGTGGTCACTGTTGTAATGTAGGGAATATGGTAGCTAATCTGTACAGACGACAAATGTAGGAGCTGCTCAGGAGCTGTTGCCTCACAGTTCCAGGGACGCAGGTTCAATACTGACCATGGGTGCTGTCTGTATGGAGTTTGTACATTCTCCCTGTGATCACGTGGGTTCCTCCTACTTTCCAAGGACGTGCGTGTTTGTGGGGTATTTGGTGTCTGTAAATTGCCCCTCATGTGTAAGGATGAGAAAATGAGATACCATAGAACTAGTGTACGTATGATCGGTGTGGCCACGGTGAACTGTAGGGTCTGTTTCCACACGTTATTTCTAAACTAAACTAAATGAAACAATTGAGGATAGTAACAAATACAGGCCTTGTTATGATAAAAAATGAACTGCTAATGCTGGTTCATACCAAAGATAGATACAAAATGCTGGAGTAACTCAATGGGTCGGGCAGCATCTCTGGAGAACACAAAATACTGAGGAAAAAAAACTGGCCTTGAAACCTTTGTTCACATCCCATGAATAAATGAAAGAAGTGCCCTCGTGGCTACGGCAATTTTAAGTTGAATTTTAACAAGCTCTTCGTGATCACTGACTTTACAATTTACATGAATTCCTTTCTTACACAAAGAAGCTTGTGTATTAATATATTTCTAAAATATGGCCTTATTTATCCTGCTTAAGAAGGAACTGCAGATGCTGGAAAATCGAAGGTAGACAAAAATGCTGGAGAAAGCACAATGCCATTGGGGTACAGTATATTATCATCACACTAACACAAAAATGAGTATCTGAATACCAGGATAAATAAGGCGAAGGAAATAGGCAACATTTCGGGTCGAGACCCTTCTTCAGGGTCTGAAGAAGGGTCTCAACCTGAAACGTTGCCTATTTCCTTCGCTCTATAGAAACTCAGCGGGTGAGGCAGCATCTATAGAGCGCAGGAAATAGGCAACGTTTCAGGTCGAGACCCTTCTTCAGACCCTGAAGTCTGAAGAATGGTCTCGACCGGAAACGTTGCCTATTTCCTTCGCCTTATTTATCCTGGTATTCAGATACTCATTTTTGTGTTAGTGTGATGACAATATACTGTACCCCAATGGCATTGTGCTTTAAATATATAACAGTTCGAAGGTGCTTCTACTGATAAAGATAGCCTACGGTATATCACGGTATATTATATCCTGACTTTACTGCACTTCATCTTGCATTAAACATTATCCCCTTTATCTCATATCGATACACTGTGGACCGCTCGATTGTAATCATGTATAGTCTTCCCCCTGACTGGTTAACACGTAACAAAAGCTTTTCACTGTACCTCGGTACACATGGCAATATACAAAACTGATTTCCCTCCCATTCTGGTGCCTGGTTGATAGCGACCCGGTGTGAAATCATAGGTACAATCCAATATCCAACACAAGGTCCTACAACTTCTTGACCAAAAGAGCTTTGTTGCAAAGGTCATTCACGGGAGTCAAAGCTGACAGCAAGGCCTTTCCAAAAACAGCGTTTAACGTAACAGCACTTGATACATTCATTGCCATAATTGGAAAAGTGGAACCATTCACCGCGGACAATCTTTGCATTTTCCTTTGTGAAGGCTTGAAAATCACTTCCAGTTGGTTGAACGTGGGAAGAGGTGTCCCATGGGGTTCTGGTGAGGGAGGGCTTCTGTTCACTATGAACATCAATGCATTGGACATAGGGCCAGAGAGACAGGTGTCCAAATAGGCAGATGTACCAAAGTAAGAGGCTTTGTACCTTATTCTCAGGGGTGATGGAAGCTATACAGAGGTTGACTGGGGAGTTTCAGGCCAGATGCCAAAGTTCAGAACCAGCTCGTTCAATTTGTGAAATGTGTCTACACTAAATAGAATTATTAGATGTTTCAATTCAATAAATAAGAATTGCTTCTGTCAAGTGTCACTTTAAAATCTGCGTTTCCTAGATTTTATTAGCAAACGATGAAATGCAAGGGTGTAAAGCAGCAGAGTAGTCGTGAATGTTGGGACAGATTCTAGAAATTTCTATTCCCCTTTCCTATGTCGCTTATGTTTTTCTGGTAAAAAGTACACACAATATATAATGGGGTTGAATGTAAGTGCAAGGAGATACATTTTGTTTAAAATATAACCTTAATACTTATTCCTTGAATGGAACAGAGCAGGGTGAATAGTGAGTGAATCCTTCGCTCCATAGATGCTGCTGCACCCGCTGAGTTTCCCCAGCAATTTTGTGTACCTTCGATATTCCAGCATCTGCAGTTCCCTTTTGAACACTGAATAGTGAGTGTGATAGTTTGTGATCACATTAAATACATCCCCTCAAGTAAATGTGGCCATGAATAATCATGATGCTTGTTCTACAATGCAATTGACAGAATATAGGAATTGAGATGGACACAGAATGCTGGAGTAACTCAGTGGGACAGGCAGCATCTCTGGATAGAAGGAATGGGTGACGTTTAGGGTTGGCAATTTTGTGTCTTTCTTCAATGTAAACCAGCATCTGCACTTCCTACACATGACCTCCATTATGTCTGGGACTTATCGATTCGATGATTGTGTGGATACATGCAAGCAGTTTAAGGCAGGGTAGAGTAGGTGAGGCTATACAATGCCCCAATAATTGAAGCACAGGCCATCTCATTGTCACCTGATCGGTGTTGTAACGGAACAAGGCAGGCAGGTGAGGTTTGGACTCACACTCGCCTGGAAGCTAAACACCAGCATAAGACAGTTACTGCCTTGGAAGGAAGGAGAACTACCACCAATGCCCTCCCTCCCCCAACGCCAGGTTTCTCGAACACCACCCCTTTTGTAAAGGCAGGACAACTTCCAGAGAAGCCATTTGCAAGAAAGGAACTGACCCTCCTGGACACTGCCCGGGACTGGAAAATGCAGGCTGATCTAGACCAGAAGCTCATCTATCCACCAGAGATCATCACAACTAATCTCAGGCTGGACCTGATCTTGTGGTCAACCTCACAGAAGTCCCTGTACATCGTGGAGTTAACTGTGCCTTGGGAGGCTGCAGTTGGTGAAGCGCATGAACGCAAATGTCTGAAGTATTCAGACTTAGCAGCCGAGGCAGAACAACGCGGCTGGCGTACTCATGTGCTCCCTGTAGAGGTTGGTTGTAGAGGGTTTGTAGCCATGTCAACAACCAGACTCCTGAAGGGAATGGGGTTCCTGAGGTCGCCGTCAGAGGCTGCCGAGCGAAGCAGCAACTGGCTGTGGCTGAAGAGGAAGGACTCCAACTGGGCTGCAAAATGACCAGCAAGAGGGGTCAAATGGAGGGGAGCGCATCTGAAATGCCAGGTGTTGCTGTTGAGCCCTCTGGAGGTGCCGTGGGCCTATCAACGAAACACCAAAGAAGGAGGGTGCCCACCTGATGACCCCAATGAAGTCTTTACCCCGACCCCCACTCAAGATATTTAGAAGGTGCCAATTATAGCAGGGATTATAATATCAAGTCCTATAAACTTAACTAAGATGTTTGGCTCAGTCCATGTTCCAGACTCATTAGTTCTGTGTTCTGGGAGTTACGGGTAGTTCAAACAAAGAATTGTTATGTAAAATCAATAAACCTATCAGCAACTTTTTCCCATGTTTTTTGATTAGTTTGTAGGGCTCGGGAGACCTGATAACCATTAAGGAGATTTATTTTTATGTAATGGGCTGTCTTTGAATAGTTAAAACATTGAAGGAGAAGTCTCCCTTCCCCTTGTTATACTACAGGCGATTACACAGTTGCGGTGCATTGCAAACTCATTAGAACCAGAGATATGCCGTCTAAATGATAGGGTCCAGACCTGGGAAACAAATAGTGGAAGAGTAATCCACTAATTCAATGTGTTCAGGTCAGAGTAATCGGGTATGAGTGTTGACATCTTCTTTGAACTCCCTTGTCACTGAGCACACACTTTGCTAACAGTCTCGGACATGGGCTGACACCAGCACCACAGTTGAATCAATATATTGCGTTGAACCTTCGAACCGAACGGCAGCAGCCTGCCAGCTCTTCAAGTCTCACCAAGCTCTGGCTGATAGGCTGACATTAAACACGAGGCCTAACTGGGAGATGATGATGGTCACAGTCTGAAATTAATTGATCCAATATTGGTAACTGATGACAAACCTCTAACTCTGGAATTCCCTTCCTCGGTTTCTCCCCTTCTTTACCAATCTTCAAAATGCTTGTTAAAACCTCGTCATGCCCGTTTAACTTAGGGTGGCACAGTGGGGCAACTGGTAGGGCTGCTGCCTCATAGCGCCAGACACCCGGGTTCGATCCTGACCTCGGGCGCTGTCTGTGTGGGGTTTGCATGTTATCCCTGTAACCGAGCGGATTTCCTCCGGGTGCTCCGGTTTCCTCCCACATCCCCAAGACGTGGATTGCCCCTTGTGTGTAGGGATTGGGTGTGAAAGTGGGATAACATTGAACTTGTGTACATGGGTGATTGATGGTCAGTGTGGACTCAGTGGGCCGAAGGGCCTCTTTCCATGTAGTATCTCTAAACTAAACACGAGCGTTTGTTTTAAAATGAACCTGTGATTCCTGCTCCCAATGCTAAATATATATTATCTTGAACCTGGTGTTGATGAGTGTTTCAGGACTTATTAAGAACTCAATCCGTGATCTTAATTGAATAGATGTGGTTTTAACAGTTTAACACTCCGTAATGTCTAACTTTTTAAGAGAAAGCTGCATTGTTCTGAATCATTATCAGTTCAGCTTGTATAAAGTACACAAAAGTACATTGGCTCGGAGGGATAGGGACTTGGTTAATGTGCCCTTATTATTTATTGACGGCAGCTATTTAGTGCTTTTACTTTGTTCTCCGTTCTCTGACTTAATGGTGGTTAACGCGCCAAGCTGAAGGTCAAGGACTTGTTCACTTGGCTGCATGTCCGTGGAAAGGAATAGGCGCAAAGGCAGTAGGATTCAGGAAAGCACTGCGCCATTGCTTTAGCAGCTTTCCACGGCTCAGGGAACCCACTATTATTACCCCGCTCACCGAGGGAGATCTGCCATCAACACCGTGTCTTTCAGGTAGTAAAATGTCCTGAAGCACTCGCGTTGCTGGCAGGGCTCTGATGGACTACACCAGTGGAAAGACACTGGGGTAATAGGTCGCAGACTTGGGACTCCATGCTTGACAGGCAATTAGAATTGAAGATGGAGAAACAGATGGCGGGTCTCAGACAATTCCTGTACAAACCACAATCATTAACAACGATCTTGTAGCTAAGTTAATTTCCTACTGTTTCACCTCGGGAATGCGGAAACAACCTTTGCAGATGATGCATTACTTTTCCAGTCTCAGTGACTTTTGCTTCCCATCCATCATAACATCCTTCACTTAAGAAACAAGCCTTAACCTTGCCGCAGGTGGGATGGGGTAACACCCTGCGCCAAGCAACAGATTGTCCTTGTTATTTAGTAGGACGGCTTGGTAATTTGGCCAAAGTATATTATCCGGCTTCTGACTGTGCTCAAAGCCGAAGGCAAGTAACACTTTTTTTTCCCCTCTTTCTCTCCAGAGGACATCTTCATTCAACAGACCCAAGACATAAAGAACCCGATCATCTACGCTGCATTCACAGCCTCGGGGTAGGTACAATGGGGCTCCGTTCAGGAATGGGTTGATCTTACGAGGCACAAAATGAACAAATTTGTTCTACAAACGTTGCCTTATCATTGCAACCACCCTGAAGAAATGATTTAGTCACACTTTGCATTTCCATGTTGTGTTGTATTACTGGAAGAAAGAGCAAATTTAATTTTATGGATTAGTCAGGAACTTTTTCAGAATTCAGATAGTTAGAACAGTTCCAAAGATGTAAAGTTTGTCGGTTAATTGTCTTCGGTAACAATTGTGAATTGTCCCTAGTGTGTAGAATAGTGCTTGTGCATGGGGATCGCTGGTCAGTACGGACTCGGTGGAGAGAGTAAAACCCTCAGATATATTTACTGGGACCATGGTAAACGGAGACAATGGCTGCTAGGTGGTTGAAGCAAGAACTTAGAGGAAATGGGGTGGGTGGTGCAGTGGTAGAGTTGTTGCCTTACAGCGCCAGAGACCTGGGTTCGATCCTGTTTACGGGTGCTGTCTGTATGGAGTTTGTTCATTCTCCCTGTGGCCGCGTGGATTTTCTCCAGGTGCTCGGGTTTCCTCCCACGCTCCAAAGACGTGCAAGTTGGCAGATAAATTGGCTTCTGTACATTGTCGCTCATGTGCAGGATAGTGCTAGTGTGCAAGGTGATCGATGTTTAGTGCGGACTCGGTGGGACGGAGATACCTACTTCCTCGTTGTATCTCTAGAAGTCTGAAGAAATCTGTGCATGCAGAAGGTTGTTGGAATGTGAAGATATCTGTATGTGTTTATCTGGATGATTTATCAATACTTGTAACAGGGCATTGAGGGGTGGTTCAAAGGCTGGTGAAACTACCGGGTGGCTCTTTCACAAAGCCATTACAAATGCAGGAGCTCAAATGGCCCTTTGCAACAAACGGCTGAAGTTCAGCGCCACACAGCACCTGCATGTTGGGTCATAGAGTCATCACAGCACAGAAACAAGCCCTTCAGCCCAACTTGCCCATGCCAACCAAGATGCCCCGTCTACACTAGTCCCACTAGTTTGGCCCATATCCCTCTGAACATTTCCTATCCATTTACCTGTCCAAACGTATTTTAAGTGTTGCTGTAGTACCTGCCTCAACTACCTCCCCAGGTCGCTTGTTCCATATATCCACCACCCTCTGCGTGAAGGTAGGTCCTCAGCGAGGCCATGCAGTGCCAACGTCAGGTTGCTTCAGAATCCTACCAACTTGTTGCCAGAGAGCAGTCATGCCAATGAGCCACCCACCAGTGAATAGCAAGATGGCACAGGACCTCAAATCCTGACCTTATGATCCAAACGAGAAAGCAGATCTGGAAATGGAAACCAATTTGATGAAACAAATTGACCAAAGTGATCAGAAGACAGGAGAGAGTAAAACCCTGAGATATATATCGTGTAAAATCCCAGGAGAAGTGAATCACCCCCGGAAAGATAATTAGGTGAATTAGAATTCTGCATAATCAGAGAGTGGTGGACATTGCCCAGCCCATCACATGCACTGACCTCCCCACCGTTGGAGGGATCTAGAGGGAGGTTGCCTCAAAAAGGTAGCCAATTTCATTTAAAAAAAAACACACACCACCCTGCCCCCATTCTTATTTAACTCCTACCATCAGGAAGAAGGTACACAAGTCTGACCATCAGGTTCAGGAATAGCTACTTCCCAATAACCATCAGGCTCTTGAACACCACACAATACTAACCTCAGCTACGAACTTCTATGGACTGTCTTTAGTTGCACAAAGGACTTTAGGTTTTGCACTATTGTGGTTAATAATTTATTGGCATTTTTCATTATATGTTATTGATGTGTGTGGGCCTGTTATGCTGCTGCAACTAAGAGTTTCATTATTCCGTTGTCGGTTCATATGACAATTAAACACTCTTGATTAAAATGACCCCTAAGAGTATGAATGCACCGCCATATCACTGCAATATTCCTTGCAACAGCATTACCTCTACACACTCCCAGTGTCATTTCACGATCTTTATCCTTCTTATTAAAAGCTGGGAATTATTGTGCGGTCTGACCGGCCATTCATTCATGGTCTGTTCATTCTTATGTCAACAGATCAGTATTTAAAGGGTCGGCTGTGTGTGTGTACTCAATGACCGACATCCGTACGGTCTTCAACGGGCCCTTCGCCCACAAGGAAGGGCCGAATTACCAGTGGATGCCTTACACGAAGAAGATACCGTACCCCAGGCCCGGCACCGTAAGTAACGTGGCTGAACTTTCTCCCCATCGCTGAGTGCGGGAGGGAGGGTGGTAGATTGGTCTTCTGCATCTGAAGCAAAATACTCACGGCCTTCTACCCACTAGAGTTCATGATTGGGTTGGGACGACAGATGGCACAATGGGCTAAGTGTTCGGCTGGCGACCGGAAGGTGGCCGGTTCGAATCCCGCTTGGAGTGCATACTGTCGTTGTGTCCTTGGGCAAGACACTTCACCCACCTTTGCCTGTGTGTGAATGTGTGTGAGTGATTGGTGGTGGTCGGAGGGGCCGTAGGCGCAGAATGGCAGCCACGCTTCCGTCAGTCTGCCCCAGGGCAGCTGTGGCTACAGAAGTAGCTTACCACCACCGAGTGTGACTGAGGAGTGAATGAATAATGCGATGTAAAGCGCCTTGAGTATTAGAAAGGCGCTATATAAATCCCATCCATTATTATTATTATGATGTGGCTCCATCTGCTTGTTCTGGAGAGGAAGAATACACTCCCTGGAGACACAGAGTTATGACTTTGGTTCATTCAGCCAATTCGTGTCCACTGATCCTCAGGAAGTGTGGGGACTCCTCCACGTTTGTTTCCGTCACATGTTCCCCTGCTCTTCCTCCCTACTGGATGATTCATGGTCAGAGAGTTTGCATACCCTGAAATATTGATCAATTGATTGATGCTTTACTCAGTTCTGTTTAGTTTATTGTCCCGTGTACCGAGGTACGGTGAAAAGCCTATTGCCGCGTGCTATCCAGTCAGCGGAAAGACAATACATGATTACAATCGGGCCATTGACAGTGTATTTAAGAGTGTGGAGCAATTGTAATATGTGATTGTATATCCGCATCTGTGATTAGCACGCAAATAGTCGCCTGGGTTGGGCGCTATCTTGGATTTATCACGTGACGCGTCACGGTGACATTCTTTGTTTTGCGCACCATGAGCAAAGTATGGGCCATCGACAAAGTAATCCCCAACGGTCCCTCTTTGTTCTTTGAAAGAGTCCTTTATCTGTATTAATCTGACTCCTTTATCTGTCATAACATTTATTGATGTCTAATCTCCTTCTAGGTAGTATTAGTTGGTAGGTGTAACAGAGAAAAAGATTCCTCTGACAGGAAGACCCTGTGAAGGTTAATAGCACCCTCCCTGTACCACAGCTTCAACTGGGAATCATTACATTTCCTCTTTCAGAGGATAAGGGCTTATCCTCCACACCCTTCTGAGCAAAGCCTGCAATAACCCGCTGCACCATTATTACAGCAGCAATCAGATAGCACGAGCTTCAAAGGCGACCCCTTTAAGAATACTTTTTCATTGATATCGACGGGGTGGGACAGCTATTTGCGTCATCCTCTGCAGCAAATGGCTTTCAGTCGGTGCCAGTTAGTGGAGCTGGTCAAAAATAACTGGGCCTCCTCCCTGCCAATGAAGTCATGGGAACAGCTGAGCTGCTTCTTCTGTTAAGAGGAAACGTCTAAAAAAAATTGTGACCGAATACTCATGGAAAATGCGTGGGAAAGATGGATGAGGGGGAGGGGGGGGAGAGGACCTCATTGAAACTTACCGAACAGTGAAACGCCTGGATAGAGTGGATGTGGAGAGTATGTTTCCACTAGTGGGAGAGTCTAAGACCAGAGGGCACAGCAGCAGAATAAAAGGACGTACCTTTAGAAATTAGATGAGGAGGAATTTCTTCAGTCAGAGGGTGGTGAATCTGTGGAATTCATTGCCACAGAATGTTGTGAAGGCCAAGTCAATGGATATTTTGAAGGTGGAGATTGATAGATTCTTGATTAGTACGGGGGTCAGGGGTTAAGGGGAGAAGGTAAGAGAATGGGGTTGAGAGGGGAAAGGTTGATCAGTCATGGCGGAGATGACTTGATGGGCCGAATGACCTAATTCTGCTCCTATAACTAATGATACCCATCCACTTGTAAACAGACAGTGGGAGAGAGTGGCATTGCCAACATTGATGTCAGGGCCGACATGATCAAGGGTGATTACGTGTCTACCATTATTGTTGATGCTGGGATCTTCCTGGGCCCAAAATGGCCACCACGAACACCATGTTCTAAGATTTCTGGAGTAGGACTTGATCTCACAATCCTCTCTGACCAGACACTGAGACCTCTACCCAGTGACCCAGTGCTGGGGAAGACACAAAGTGCTGGAGTAACTCAGCAGGTAAGGCAGCATCTCAGGAGAACATGGATAGGCGACATTCTTTTGGTCAGGACCCTTCTTCAACTTACCCATAGCCATACCATACCCATAGATTGGCATGGACAACATGTCACAGAGTCTTCTTCTTCTTCTTCTTCTTCTTGCGTATGGCGTGCACAGCCTAAAGTTGTCGGACAACTTGTTCTATTTGATCTTATTTGATTGTGCACACCGGGTTGATTGCATTTGTCGAAACAGGGCGGACCACGTGAAGGTTGCAATCTCCCCCACCCCATCACAGAGTCATACAGCATGGAAACAGGCCCTTCGGTCCAATTGTCCATGCCGACCAGAATGTCCCACCCCAAAAGTTCTGGGGTAACTCAACGATCCAGGCAGCATCTCTGGAGAACATGGATAGGTGACGTTTCTGGTCGGAACCCTTCTTCAAACTGATTACAACATGACACAACCAAGCGAGTCCCATTTGCTCGTGTCTGGCCCAAATCCCTCGATACCTTTCCTATCCCATGTACATGTTCAAATGTGAACTTTTGAATTGAGGGGATTTTCTTCTTGATATGTTTTGCAGTGTCCCGGTGGCACCTTTACACCTTCAATGAAATCTACAAAAGATTATCCGGACGAAGTGATTAACTTCATGAGGAACCATCCCACCATGTACAATGTCATCTATCCAGTGCACAAGCGACCTCTGGTGGTCAGGACCAACGTGGACTATGAATTCACCACCATTGCCGTGGACCAGGTGGATGCAGCAGATGGACGATATGAGGTGCTTTTCCTCGGCACAGGTAATGGATCCAGCGTAGACAATTAACCCTTTCCTACCCAAATACAGCGGGAGGGAGGTGGGTAGGGCAGGAAGCTGGGTGGAAATGTCCAACACTTAGAGGTCATAAGTATAAGGTGAGAGGGGGAGTTTTTATTACACAGCGAGTAATGGTGGGCTGGAACGCATTGCCTGGGGTGGTGGTGGAAGCAAATATGATTGTGGCATTTAAGAGGCACATACTGCAGAAGTGCAGGCAAAAGAGAGATGTGGATCATGTGCTAACAGATCAGATCAGTTTAACGAGTGGAGATCACACTGAATGATAATCACAAATATAATCCACGTTTACCTCCAAATGACTGTGGACTGATTTCAACACAGGTAAATCACAGAACTCAGACACAAACTGCTATTTCCTTTCATTCATTCTTGGGGCAAGAGCCCAACTAACATTTAATTCCCCTGGAGGAGATGGTGGGAGGCCTCCTTCATAAACCAACCCTATCTATGTGGGAAGTGGGGAGTGGTGCTCCCCTAATGTTACTGAGTTGGGAGTCCCACATTTGCTCTGCATAATGACAGCAGCAACTAAACTATATGCGATCCACCTGATTTATCAAATCAAAACTACTTTCCACTGCATAAGCAATTGTCAGCATTTTATAATCTCCTGTGATTTCTAGTTCACGGTGTCTCTGTGATGGCCGCTGGATTCTGTAGTCTGACTGCAACCTGAATGATGCTCTCAACTCATTCTCAGGATGAAGGTGAAACCCTCCATTGCAGTCCATTCACTGTTCTTCCTGCTTTTTCCCATGCAGATCGGGGGACAGTGCAGAAAGTCATCGTGTTGCCCAAGGATGACATGGAAACTGAAGAACTGATGCTTGAAGAGGTCGAGATTTTCAAGGTCATTGTCAATTTTTTCAGAACTACACAACAGTAAAGTTGCTGCATTTTACAAGAGGCCGAAGTATTTTTATGGTGACACAGATGTGCAGGCAGTGGGGACGCAGGTTCAATCGCAACCTCCGGTGCTGTCTGTGTGGAGTTTGCATGTTCTCCCACATGGGTTTCCTCACATATCCCAAAAGCAGGCAGGTCGGCAGGTTAAATGCTACAGTAATTTGCCCTAGTGTGTAGGTGAGTAGTAGAACTTGGCAAGAATTTGATGAAAATGTGTAAACCAGATAGGTCAACACCACACCTCTCCAATAGCAGCAGTCAGTTTACAATACCAAATCGCCCCAATTTTAAAGATTTGTTTTAAAACTATTAATTTCCTAATAGGGATCACTCTCAAGTCACGAGTGCTAATATAGTTTTTTTAAATGACAAATATTTCTGGTTATGAAGTACTCATACATTCTCTGTCCTCATCTCACTCCAAGCCATTTGCCACTATAGTATTCATGTTCAGAGTGTTGATAACGCCAGCAATATCAAACAAATAGTGTATGGAACGAGCTGTTGGAGGAGGGAGTTGCGGCAGGGACTATTGCAACATTTAAGAAGCAATTAGACAGATGCATGGATAGGACAGATTTAGAGGGGTATGGGCGAAGCGCAGGCAAGTTGGACATGTAGATGGGACATGTCAGATTCAGATTCAGATTCAGATTCAGATTCAATTTTAATTGTCATTGTCAGTGTACAGTACAGAGACAACGAAATGCATTTAGCATCTCCCTGGAAGAGCGACATAGCAAATGATTTAAATAAATAATAATAAGTGATAATAAGTGTCAGGGGGGTGGGGGGGTGATTGGCAGTCACCGAGGTACGTTGTTGAGTAGAGTGACAGCCGCCGGGAAGAAGCTGTTCCTGGACCTGCTGGTTCGGCAACGGAGAGACCTGTAGCGCCTCCCGGATGGTAGGAGGGTAAACAGTCCATGGTTGGGGTGAGAGCAGTCCTTGGCGATGCTGAGCGCCCTCCGCAGATAACACATTGATGTGGTCGACAAGTTAGGCTGAAGGGCCTGTTTCCACACTGTACGACTCTATAAAACAAATCAAATTTCACTAATATTTTTAAAGAAGCAAAATATTGCAAGGCATTTCACAAGATTCACTGTTGCAGTGTCTATGGTTGTGTTTGTGTTTCTGGAAGTAGGGCTGAACATATTTTATTGAAGGCAGTAGCTTTCAACTGGGCAGTAGTGTGTATTACAGCAATGTATTGAGATCAATCTATGTGATACACTCTGTTCTCAAAGGTACCTTTACATTTTATTTATGATATGACAGTAACTGAGCAACATATATGGTACGGGCAAAAGTAAGATTAAAGATCTTACATGTTAAATGAAGAAGGAGAATTGGAGAGGTTTGAAGGGCAGTGGAATTTCAGAGTTTTGTGCCTTTGTAGATTAAATATAGTCATCAGTGATAGATCAGTAAAGTCATCAGCAATAAGATTCAGTAATGGTGAAGAGATCAGAATTAGAGGAGCATAGGTCTCTACAATGGTCAGATGGCAAGAGATGATTGAGATGGGATTTGGGAACAAGATCATCAACTATACCTTGTCCCTGGTTTGCCCTTGCGAGTAAAAGATAAAACTGTTCAATGAACTTTTTGTAACTGTGTCGGCACCGAAAACGTGGCGACTCTTGTTCACTTGTATGGTTTTACCGGGTTGTATGTAAAACAAAGCATTTCACTGTACCTGGGTACATTGGACAATAAAGTGTCATTGAATCATTGACTTGAATCGTTGAATCATTGAATTGAATCATCATACAACAATTCTCACTTATGACAATTCCTGGCAGAAAGAGAGAGCAAAGAGCCAAAAACACAATAACCAAGGTTGCGTCTCTTCCAAACTGCATCAGCCACAGGAAGAGTTAAAACTTGCAATTGATGTTACAATTTAATTTACTTGACGTGCATCTACCATGCATTAATGATCTACTGCATTGAATTTTACAGACGCCGACACAATTGAGGACAATGAAGATCTCTTCCAAAAGGGTGAGGATCCCTCTGTTACTTGTTTGATCCCTAAATCTTCAGTTTGTGGCACAGTTTATGTTTAATGGAAGAAAATCGAATTAAAAGAATTAGTTCCACGTTTTCAATAATGGTGAAAAAGCTTAAAGCTTCCTTTAATAAAGCTTGGACGATTTGAAATCTTATTCAAGAGATAACGGGATAAGCGGAAAAAGCACTGAAGCGGCAGTTTTTATTGAACAGCTAGAAACTGATGGATCTGAGTGGCTTTAATCACAGCACTGGAACAGGCCCTTCGGCCCACAGTGTTCGTACCGAACATGATGCCAAGTTACTACAGGCTTACTGTAGGGCGATACAATGGCACAGCTATCGAGTTGCTGCTTCACAGCGCCAGAGAACTGGGTTCGATCCTGACTATGGGTGCTGTCTGTACAGTGTTTGTACGTTCTCCCTGGTTTTTTTCCGGGTGCCTGGTTTCCTCCCACACTCTAAAGATGTACAGGTTTGTAGGTTAATTGACTTGGGTAGGATGTAAAATTGTCCCTAGTGTGTATAAGTTAATGTATGGGGTGATCGCTGGTCGGTGCAGACTCAGTGGGCTGAAGGGCCTGTTGCCGTGCTGAATCTGTAAAGTAAAAAAAAGAATAAAGTCCCAGCTTCGTATGTAATATTGAGATATGACTAGCTGCACTGTCGGAGCGACTGTGTTTCTGACGTGCCAAGCTAAAGAATTCTCAGGCTGACTAAGGATCCACTATCTTATCTAATCCCTGGAATGCACGAGGGCACCAGTGTAGAGTTTGACAATTTAAGTTAACGATTAAGAACCAATTGGACAGGTACATGGATAGGACAGGTTTTGAGGGCCACGGACCAGGTGCACAGAGGTGGGACTGGTGCGGATGGGGTAGTTGGGCCGAAGGGCCAGTTTCCAGGTTGTACGACTCTAAAGGGCCCGTCCCACTTGGGCGTCATTTGCGCATCATTTACACAACATCATTTACGCATCACGACGCAAGACGCGCGCATGGTGTGCATTACTCGCACATGGTGCGTGGTGACGTAGGCAGTGATGCGCATGATTTTGGGATGTATAAAATCTTCGCGCTCCATCTGCGTGACGCGCAAATGACGCCCAAGTGGGAGAGGCCCTTAGGTCTCCAGAGTGGTCTTGAACCCACAATCTTCTGACTCAGAGCCACAGCACCCAGTCTAAACATCATGTACGATCAAATTGGTGCCAAACATCGGCAAGAAAAAGCAGCATATTTTACACATCTGATTAGTTTTCCATGTGTTACATTTATGTCTGGGTTCTTTATGGTCTAAAGAGAATAATTTAATGTACCATGGAAAACAGATTTATGAACTGACTCTCTTATTCACTCTAACAAACAGGTTGGTGGGACTAGTGTAGATGGGACATGTTGGTAGATGTGGCCAAGATGGGCCAAAGGGCCTGTTTCCACATTGTATGACGCCATGACTAATCTTGTTCAGAAATGGTCAGCTCCAGATATAGTCTTAGCCTTTGTTTGTTTTTCATTCTTCTGCAGCAACAGTTGTATGTCGGCTCTGCCTTGGGCATTACGCAGGTTACCCTTCACCGCTGCGATGTTTACGGAGAGGCCTGTGCTGACTGCTGCCTTGCTAGAGACCCGTACTGTGCTTGGGACGGCAATGCTTGTTCCAGATATTTGGCATCGTCCAAGAGGTAACTGACAATGGACTTTGTCACCAGTTGTGCTCACTGGGGACTTTGAACTATCTTTGATCGGACTTTATTGGACTTCAATGTTATATCTTTTGCACTAAATTGTCAATGGTTTCTTTATTATCTCGTTCATAAGTTCATACGTTGCAGGAGCAGAATTAGGCCATTCGGCCCATCAAGTCCACTCTGTCATTCAATCTTGGCTGATCTATTTTCCCCTCTAAACCCCATTCTGCTGCCTTCTCCCCATAACCCCAGACAACCGTACTATTCAAGAACCACGTGTACCAGTGAAATACATTTGTTGCATACAGATCAGGAAGACTATCACCATACATGAGCACAATTGCCCGGTTTGTAGAATGTACAGAACATCCCACTGAGTCCACATGCAAGAGGCGCCATTTTGGCGCCAGGGGTGATCACATTAGTTCTGTTATCCCACTTTCACATCCCCTCTCTACACACTAGGGGTGATTTAAAGAGACCAATTAGCCTGCGAGCCCGCACGTTTTTGGGGTGCAGGAGGAAATCAGAGCAGCCAGAGGAAACCCACGTGTCAGAGAGAGAGAATGTGCAAATTCCACTCAAACGGCACCCGAGGTCGGTATCGAACCCGTGCCTCTGGCGCTGTCAGGCAGCAGCTCCATGAACTGTACCATTGTGCTGCCCCCAAACTTCTTGCAACTCCTGCCAAGGTAAGCTAGAAAATCTCCCAACTGAACCTGTGACAGGCACAAGTTCAGTGTCACTATTGGTGAGGAATGGCCATCAAAAAAGAGGAATGTTTCATGTAATTTGTAAAAAATGTTAATTAATCAAAGTCACTTAAACACATTTAATCCCTTTCCGTGATCTTGTGTTTTAAATGGTTTCTTTTTTTTTTAGAAAATAATTATGTGATGCATCTTATCCTGTCCCCATCCCCAAATGTTGCCTCAGTTTGACAGTCAGGTCCATAGCAAGTTTTCCAATAGCACCTGTCAAATTGAAATGTCTGACATGAATTTGGTTTGGGAATTCCTTGGCTCTTAAGAAGCAGGCATTTTGTGTCACGCGCCCTCCAGGAACGTCGATGTGAAGTAGTTGATCTGTGTCACTTTTCATGAGTGGTTGCATCTTGAAACTCAATGCTGAGGGTCACAGTTTTTGTGCAGTTTTCCCACAGGAGAGTATTAAATTCTGACAAATGCAGAGATGGGGCAAAATACATCTTGACTCCCAAAAGCTGCAATAAGTTGTTCTCTTTTAGACTTGAGAGATACAGCGTGGAAACAGATCCTTCGTGCCTGCTGAGTCTGCACCAACCAGCGATCACCCCATACACCAACACTATCCTACATAGGGACAATTTATAATTTTTATCAAAGTCAATTAACCTACAAACCTATACATCTGTGGACTGTGGGAGGAAAACCACGCGGCCACAGGAGGAAAATGCAATCTCCACACAGACAACACCCGAAGTCAGGATCGAACCCGGGTCTCTGGCGTTGAGGCAGCAACATTACCACTGTGCCGCCCATGTCCAACTGTCCCACCGTCCTCTTTTGTCTCACACTTTCTTATTAAGTACTAATACATCATGGAGAAGACAACAATAACCCAAGTCCACGTTACAGCTACTCGTCATACAGCACAGAAACAGGCCCTTTGGCCCAACTTTCCCTTGCCGACCACGATGCCCCTAGTCCCACCTGCCCGCGTTTAACCAATATTCCTTTAAGCTTTCCTATCATGTACCATGTACGGGCGGCATGGTGGCGCAATGGTAGAGTTGCTGTCTTACAGCGCTTGCAGCGCCTGAGACCTGGGTTCGATCCCGACTACGGGTGCTGTCTGTACGGAGTTTGTATGGTCTCCCCGTGACCGCGTGGGTTTTCTCCGTGATCTTCGGTTTCCTCCCAGACTGCAAAGAAGTACAGGTTTGTAGGTTAATTGACTTAGTCTAAGTGTAAATTGTCCCTGGTGCGTGTCGGATAGTGTTAATGTGTGAGGATTGCTGATAGGTGTGGACTCGGTGGGCCAAAGTGCCTGTTTCCGCGCTGTATCTCTAAACTAAACTAAACTACCTGACCATATTAACTATTAAATATTGTTATTTTACCTACCTCAACTAAAATACTAAGACCATAAAACGTGGGAGCAGAATTAGGCCATTCAGCCCATCAAGTCTGCTCCGCCATTGGATTATGGCTGATCTATTTGTTGCTCTCCACCATATTCTCCTTCATTAACATTTGATGCCCTTGTTAATCAAGAACCTGTCAATCTCAGCTTTAAAAATACCCAGACTTGGTCTCCTCCATCGCCCGTGACAACTACCTCTTCTATCAGCTTGTTCTACAGTATATACCAGCATGAAAAAGTTACCCCTCAGGTTCCAATTGAATCTTTCCCCTCTCACCTTAAACCTATGTCCCCTCAAGTCAAGAGTCAAGTGTCAAGTTTTATTGTCATGTGTCCCAGATAGGACAATGAAATTCTTACTTGCTGCAGCACAACAGAATATATAAACATAGTACATCATGGGAGAAAAATAGTACATAATACATAACGGGTTCTTGATTCCCTTACTCTGGGCAAAAGACTGTGTTTTTACCATATCTTTTCTCCTCATGATCTTATACGCCTCTATAAGATCACCCCGACTAATAAATCAATTACTATTTATCGCACTCGATGGGAAAGTAAATTGGATTTAAATTTGTTTGACACTACAGGGACAAACGTCATTGCCAGGCTTTGTATTCAACTACAAAGTTACTTATTAAGATTCTTTCCCAATAGGATATATCACAGCCAGCTGTGAGATGCAATGCGTAATTGTACTTGTCAGTCTAACTGAAGCACATTGATGAAGGGCTTTTGATGGATTATGTAAAAGGTGCCACTTTCCACTGCTGGAGATGGGAGTGTAAACAGATGACAATTTAAGAAGATCAGAAAAAGATACATTGGGAGATGAAGTTGATTATTTTTTGCTGAAGATTTTTGGGAACTATATTGTGCCACCTTGAAAATTGGAGTGAGATTTAATGGTAACCTTCAAAATACCTTGGATGAATGCATAACGAGGAGAGACTTTTGATGTAAGAGTACACGAGCTAGAATGAATTGGGGAGCCAGAACAGCCATGTCGGGCCAAATGGCAGATTTCTGCATTATATGATCAATGATGACCCATCAATAGAACAACAACATAAATGCATTTCAAAAAAATAGCAATATTCAAACAAACAGCCCCATGTGTAACTCTGGTATTGTGCGGGTCTGCAGCCAGGCTGGTTGGCAAGCTGTGCAGTTTGTAAACCTGACCTCGGGTGCTATCTGTGCGGAGTTTGCACGTTCTCCCTCTGACCGCATGGGTTTCCTCCAGGTGCTGAGATTTCCTCCCACATCCCAAAGACGTTCGGGTTTGTAGTTAATGAATGAATGAAATATAAAATGTGAGGAAAGGTAAATCAGGCACGCTGATTTATTTGGTGGAGGATGGTCGACCAATCTGGGATGTTTTGATGTTGACTCTTAGTACACAATGAACAATGATGATCACTTCCGCTGGAAACAATAATAAACTAAGCACTGCAAAATGCATGTTTAATGGCTCTCACCGGAACCCGTTCTCCTTTGGTTTTGACAGGCGAAGCCGGAGGCAAGACGTGCGGCACGGCAACCCGATCCGGCAATGCCGAGGCTACAACTCCAACGGTGAGTGCTGAGACTTTTCCTAGTCCCCAGAAGGTGGACATCACCTTAGTTCTGTGTGATGGGCATTATAGTGAGAGGCAAGGGTGTGTTAGAGGTACGAACACAATGAGATATCAAAAACAACAACTACCAGTTGTACAATATCTTTAAATTTCTTAAATGTAAAGTACAGTGGGATTTGAGCACACTAAAATATTTTAAGATGTGTGACTTTGCATTTTGGAACATAAAACATAGAACAGCACAGCACAAGATCAGGCCCTTCAGCCCACAATGTCTGTGCTGAAAAGACCATCATTTATCCACCCGACCATAACGCATATTCTTCCATTCACTGCATATCCATATGTCTATCCAAAAGGGTTTTTTTAATGCCCCTAACATACATGTTTTAACCCCCAAGCCTATCCACTAACAGATCTGCCTCATACCCAACCCTAGCAGCACGTTCCAGAAACTCACCACCATCTGTGTAAAATAAAATTGCCCCGCACAACTCCTTTAAACTTGGCCCCTCTCATCTTAAATCTAGGCCCACTAGTTTTTGATTTTTCCATCCCGAGAAAAAAAGATTCTGCCTGCCCACTCTAATCTCTGAGCTTTTAGCTCTGATCAAGTTCACATTTATTCTTCACTGTGATGGAAGGCAATAAAGTTCAGTCATCTTCCTGCTTTGTTCACCCGTGGTCGGGGCCTTGAACCCTCCGCAGTCGCCGCTACAGGTGTTCAGGCCCTCTTGTCGGGATGATCGAAACTCCGACATCGGGACGGATCGGAACACACTCTGTGGCTTGGAGCTCTGTGCAAATTTAGCTGATCATTGTTGAAATTACAAAGAATCCACAAGTTGCCCCCAATTCCCATGGATAAGAGAGGATTTAAATCGGCAGTTGATCCCACAGTAACAATTGGTTTTGTAATTGAGACCTCATTATAGATGAAGTTTCACACGGCTCAGCGACCAGTCCCATGCAATGAGTGTGGTAAAAGATAGAGAAAAACTGAATTCAAAATCAAAATGTTGGATATCGAGTCTGTGGTGAGATAGCTTCTGGTAATAAGTAAAGTCAGGCCACAACAAGCTACAACAAACCCCTCCCCCACCCTAGTCATCCTACCAGTTCCATTGTTTGCATCCTTGTATCCCTTCTTTATCACCTCACCCCCAGCCAACAATGGACCATTATGGGCTCCACCCTTCCTTGGTCATCTGATGCCAGCCCTGCTTTGTTCTGGCCTTTTCTTACCACAAGCTCCCTCCCCTCCACTTTCAGTCCAGCGAAGGGACCTGACACGAGACGTCACCCGTTCTTTTTCTCCAGAGATGCGGCCTGGCCCGCTGAGTTACTCCAGCACTTTGTGTCCCTTTTATGCAAGATGGTGTGTGTGTTTGTACAATTGTAGAGTATCCTTGTGCATTCTAACGGTAAGGTGGTATCACGCTGAGTCCTAACGCACTATCGATACGTTGACAGCTAACAGGAAAACGGTGGAGACGGAGCAGTATGGTGTGGAAGGCAGTAGCACGTTCCTGGAGTGCCAGCCCAAATCACCCCAGGCCAGCATAAAGTGGGTGCTACAACGACTTGGCAGTGACCGGAAGAAAGAGGTAAATGTATAGCTGGCGTGGATAATATCTGACCCACCCTTTCCCAGCGTTCAATCACCAGGGTCTACGCTATGACCTTTCACTAATTTCATGGGCAATAAAAAGGTTTATATTCCTGCAAGGGCATCTGAGCTTGTGTTTGCACAGTAGGTAGGGGGGTGGGGGGTTGAAGACATCACTATGATGATAAAATGCATACAATTTTACATAGACCATTCGGCCCAACCGATCAATGCTGAGCTTCAACTTTTTTCCTAAATTGTCCTATCAAAGCATTGAAAGCAAGAATTTCATTGTCCTATCTGGGACACATGACAATAAACTCTCTTGAATCTTGAATCTTGAATTCTTCACCCCATATGCTTATCACCATCGAAACCCGACCCGAATGGTCACCTTTCTATGTTGTCCGGAGATACTACCTGACACGCTCCATAGAACAGGAACCACCATCTCAAACCATTGTCCATGCCACCAGGGAGGAGCTCCCCAGCTGACATAGGTCTCCGGCACTGATGTGAGAACTTCCCAAGACCAGCGGTCCACGTGTCCCCATCAGCCGTTGATCCTCAGCTGGTGGGAAATGAGTCACTCGGCACTGGGGCTGCGGCACTTCCTTTCACATGGAAAGGGCGGTGCTTATCATTGTCTTTCACCCAAAGCCGGTCATGCACAACCCAAGCAGGAAGGACCTTTGCTAAATGGGAAGGGTTTTCGCGGTGATCATTGTGCAAGATTTAACACATTCACAGCAAACCTCCACTGAAGAGTCCAGATCCTCATAGCTGGGGAATCGAGAGCCAAGAGGACATAGGTTTAAAGTGAGGGCAAAAAGATTTACTAGGAACTTGAGGGGCAACTTTTTTACCCAAAGGGTTGTAGGTATATGGAACAAGCTACCAGAGGAGATAGTTGAGGCAGGTACTATCACAACACTTCAGAAACATTTAGACAGGCACATGGATGGGGAAGGTTTAGAGGGTTATGGGCGAAACACAGACAGATGGAACCAGTAGATGGGGCATGTTGGTCAGTGTGGGCATATTGGATCAAAGGTCCTGTTTCCACACTGTATGACTCTATGACTAAGAAGGGTCTTGACATAAAATGTAACCTATCCATGCTCTCCAGGTATGCTGCCTGACCTGTTGAATTACTCCAGCACTTTGTGTTCTTTTTTGTAAGCCAGTAACTGCAGTTCCTTGTTTCTACTATCTTTTCGCATAGCTATCATCAAGTTGTACGTGCAGAAATAGGCCCTTTGGCCCACTATGTACATGCTGATTTTTCTTACTCAGCTAACTAATCCCATTGACTTGCATCAGAACCATCTACTTCTACGCCTTACCAATTTCAGTATCTGTCTAACTGCCCCTTAAATATAGACATTGTTTATGATTCCATCATCTCCCCTGACATAGTGTTCAGGATATCAGCCACTCTCTGTAACATCTACACAGGAAGCTAGTAAGCTGTGATAGTGGTCGGCAGAACCATTGATTTAAAACGTGCATTTTCTCCATCCAAGGGTGATCGCAGCAGACAAATGCAGAAACATGCAAGTAAGCAATGTGAAGGGTTAACTAAAGCTGAGAAAGCACTTTAGACACGACACTTTCAGAAAGCCCTATCTAAAGACATTCTATAATTAGAAGGCAGACTATCTCAAAAGGCACAATGATGGGTTTCGAGAGGCACGAGAATGGCAGTTAACTCTTCTGAAGGAGCATAATAACATTAGTGAGCCCTTCGAAAGAGCACTCTAATTATACCGATGCTGTGTAAAAGGGAACGAGAGCTCAGCGTGGTGCTTTCTGCATGGAAACTAGGTTTGGAGTGGCTAATTTATGGACCAACAGCTCTTGACCCCAAGGGTTCCCAATGAATAATATTTCACGCGTTAGCAAGTCCGTACATTATTATTCGATAAGTAGCTCAGCATTCCTGCCTAGACTCACAGTAAAAAAATAAGCTCCCCATTTCAGCACAGACTCACCTCAGCGGACCAACATGCCGCTATACACCTGGGATTTGCGTTCAGGCTGTTACCAGCTGCTGTGAAAAACGTGGCCTGAAACGTAGAAGTCAGGGCTTGTTACTGTGATCCCTGTACGTCGGCCTCCTGCATTCAGGAAGATTGGGGCACACTTGTCCTTCTACTTAATGTTTAAGAAGGAACTGCAGATGCTGGAAAATCGAAGGTAGACAAAAATGCTGGAGAAAATCAGCGGGTGAGGCAGCATCTATGGATTCGGAGGGAGGAGAAGAACTTCTTCAAAGTAGGAATACCTTGAGGAGATTTCGCAGTGGCTGGAGAAGTCTGGAGTGTGGAGAAGGGTTTTTACCCGAAACGTTGCCTATTTCTTTTGCTCCATAGATGCTGCCTCACCCGCTGAGTTTCTCCAGCATTTTTGTCTACCTTGTCTTTCTGCTGTTGTCTGGGCATGATGGTGAAGTAGTTGCAGGATCTAGAGGCATCATCCCATGGATGGGACCATGGAACAGATCAGTGGGTCTGTGTCTGTCCAGAACCAGGATATTGGAACAGGCCTCATGGGTGGCATAGAGGCACACCAAAGAGAGATGATACACGAAAGTAAACTCTGGGTGCATTTCTGCAATAACTAATACACAAAGTGCTGGAGTAACTCAGCGGATCAGGCGGCACGGTGGCGCGGTGATAGAACTGCTGACAAACAGCGCCGGGGATCAGAGTTCGATCCTGACTACGAGTGCTGTCTGCACTGAGTTTGTACGTTCTCCCTGATTTCCTCCCACACGCCAAAGACGTACAGATTTGTAGGTTAATTGGCTTTGGTAAAATTGTAAATGTCTCCAGTGTTAGTGTTAGTGTACTGGCTTTCACGAGCTTGGGAAATTCCCAAAGAGATATTAGCAGAGAAAGACACAAAGTGCTGGAGTAACAAAACAGGTCATGCAGCAACTCTGGAGAACATGGATAGGTAAAGTTTTGGGTTAGGACCCTTTGTCAGACTGATTTACATTACCCAATGTCCTCCAGAGATAGACACTGGTGTAACTCAGCCGGTCGGGCAGTATCTCTGGAGAAAAGGAATAGGCGACGTTTCGGGTCGGGAGCCTTCAGAATGTCCTCCAGAGATGCTGCCTGACCGGTTGAGTTACTCCAACATCTGCAGTTCTTTGTTTCTACGTAGATTTGGAAGCTGTATTAATCCGCCATTGACACTGTTCTCCTCTGCCACCCCTTCTCTCTCTCACGACTATCTAGATCAAGGTAGACGAGCGGCTGGTAAGGACAGGCCAAGGTCTTCTCCTCCGAGCCCTGCAGATGGCGGATGGTGGAACGTACCAGTGCACGGCCACGGAGAACAACTTCAAGCACGTGCTGGCGCGGGTGCACCTCCGGGTACTGAACAACAACACGGTCAACGCCGTGCTCTCGCAGGGCGGGCTCTCGCCGGGCGTCGCCAACCTGCACGTCGGCAGCCCCGCCACCTCCAGGAGCCCGAACCCCGGATACAAGGACTTGCTACAGCTCCTGAGCCAACCGGAGATGGGACTCATCAACCAGTACTGCGAGGACTATTGGCAACGGCCGACCCACATCCAGAAGGAAAACCTCAACAAGCAGCTGAAACCGAAGCCCATCAGAGAAAAGAAAAAGCCCCGGAGTCGCAGAAATTACCACACATCCATTCTCCAGCAAACATGAAGCTCTGAGAGATTAGAATTTCTTTAATATAAAGTATAACTACCCTTACAACAGACAGTATTTATTGTAGGCTGTATATAGTATGATAATTCAACTTCCTTGTACTTACAACAGGCCCCATGACATTATGTATGATATGTAGGTACTCACAATGGGAGCAGTATTCTCCTGAATTGTCCCATAACTTTAAGGCATTGTAAAGTATTTTGGTTGTACCCTATCAACTAGGTCTGTTGATTATTGTAGAAACAAGGGGCTGCAGATGCTGATTGACAAAGAAGACACAAGGTGCTGGAGAAACTCGAGTCAGTGGGGTCTGGCAGCATCTCCGGAGAACGTGGCGTTTTGAGTCTGAAGAAGGGCCCTGGCCCGATACGTCAACTATCCATGTTCTCTCAGGATGCTGCCTGAGCCACTAAGTTACTCCAGCTCTTTGTGTCTTCTTATGGTGATTATTGCTTCATCCTGCATTGGCTGGAAAAAAAAAGCAGGAGCCCAGAGCTCTAAGGGGCAAATGAGTTAATTGTATAAAATGGAGAGGATGGATAGATACTCAACTGGTAAGGGACGCACTCTTGACTCCTGAGCATCTCTTTGTCTCAGCTTGGGCCACTTTAAATACTTCACCAGCTCCCTTTCCCTGAAGGGGAATCAAAAATACATTCAACCATTACAGTTCCTAACCTAAACAGCCAAACATCTAGACTGACCCTTCACAGCTATAAGATGGGACATTTCCATCAATTCATGGGAAATCCAACCAAGACCTCAGCATCCACTGTCCCCATTGCCCGCCCATCATTCCCGCAACCCTGCACCACATGGGACCGAACTCCAGAGTTCCCAGGAATATAAACTTCTCTGCAGCAATCCCATCAGTTACACAGAACATAGAACAGTCCAGCACAGGAAAGGGCCCTTCGGCCCACATTGTTCGTGCCGAGCGTGATGCCAAGTTAAACTGATCTCATCTGCCTGCACATGAACCATATCCCTCTATTCCCTGCACTTCCATGTGCCTATCTAAAAGCTTCTTAAACACCACTATCATATCTCCACCCTTGGCAATACGTTCCAGGCCCCCACTACTCTCTGTGTAAAAAAAACCTGCCACGCACATCTCCATTAAACTTGCCGCCTCTCACCTTATAGCTAAACCCTCTAGCATTAGACATTTCCACCATGGGGGAAAAGGCTCTGACTGCCTACTCTATCTATGCCTCTCATAATTTTAGATAGTTCTATCAAGTCTCCCCTCAACCTCCAAAGTTCCGGAGACCCTCGAATGCTCCAGCAGTGCTGGAGAAGGTGGGGGATGTGGGGTGCGGGAAGGGGGGAAAAGTGGTTGGATCATGGACAATATCTCAACAATAACATAACGTTTCGATCCAGAGGCTTAAAAGAAATGGGAGACACGGAGCCATGAATGGAAATCCTCCAAAATAGAATGGATATACTGTACAGACACTCCCCAACTTACGTACCGGGTTATATCCAGCAGACCCTTGCATAAGTTAGATGTTAGGTAAGTCGGAAATGGAAGTGCTACTGCGCACACATAAATTGACTATTCATACTGTATAGTACCAGTTGGAGACCACAAGGGAGCTCAACGCAGAGTCAACATGGGAGCTCCAACGTGGAGACTACAGGGTAGCTCCGATGCAGGGACCATGGGGGAGCTCCAACGTGGAGACCACAGGGTAGCTCCGATGCAGGGACCACGGGAGAGCACCAATGCAGGGACCACGGGGGAGCTCCGACGCGGAGACCACGGGGGAGCACAGATACAGGGGCCACAGGTTTCATAAGTCGGGGAGTGCCTGTGATATCACAAAATATTTCCCTCTATCTCCTAATGCAGTGGAGAGCAGGCACAGTTCCTGTTCGGAAACATCACATAGAGAAGCTGAATGCTGATCATTGTTCCTCGGCTAAATGGCACAGGATCACAGACAATGCACAGCTCAAGAGTATCTCACTGTTCGTGCAGGCATTTCATGCTCTATGTAAACCTCCTCACGCATCCTGGCAGTATTATGGAAGAAAACACACGAAAGAGTGAGGACTGGGAATTTCCAAGCATAAATATGGTATCAGTGACAAATGTACAGACTCTAGAGCATTAAGTTATCATGCCTCAATTCAGGTGAATAGGAAGCTTCTTTAACAATTATTCAGTCTCATCTGTAGATTTTTTTAAAACTTGCATTGTATTTTATATTAGAATGCATTAATAGTTAATGAGAGTCTACACTCAGACTGCTCTTTGATTTTACTTACTGTCATAAATGAAATAGCTTTGGAAGAAAAGGATGTATAATTTGTTAAAGTTGGTCATGTTTTTTTCTAAATGAAATTTTTTGTTGTTGGTGCCGTTACTTTTATTAAAAGAACATTAAAAAAAACGAAATTGTGTGCTGGCAAAATGCGCATCAATAATTCCTCCCCTTGGTGCATTTCTCCAGTAATGGTATATAATATATTCTGTGATGTCACTTAACCCAGCTTCTAATATTTGTTTTTTAAAGGAAGCAAGTTTATTTTTAATAACTTTATTAAACTTGGCTCAAATGTCAGTGAACATATATTCTGTTACATGTAAATACTTGTAAATCAAAGAAAAGAAAGATTCTTGAGTGTATTTGTTATTCATGTTTGGTGCAAATGACAGTGGAGTGAAATAACACAGAGTTCCTGTGGATAACAGCAAACCAAATAAATACTGGCTCATCTCTTTAATGTAAATCGCACTTGCAGATTCCAGTCATTATTATTTTTATTGCTGTGACTGATTTCAACCTATATAGATTTTAAACACACACACACACAAGAGACTGCAGATGCTGGAGATGGACACCAAATGCTGGAGTAACTCAGCGGGTCAGACACCAAATGCTGGAGTAACTCAGCGGATCAGACACCAAACGCTGGAGTAACTCAGCGGGTCAGACACCAAATGCTGGAGTAACTCAGCGGGTCAAGCAGTATCTCCGGAGAAAAGGAATGGGTGATGTTTCTGCGTCGAGACCATCTTCAGTCTGAAGAAGGGTCTCGACCCGAGACATCACCTGTTCCTTTTCGCTAGAGATGTTGCCTGAACCGCTGAGTTACTCCAGCATTTGGTGTCTATCTTTGGTGTAATCCAGCATCTGCAGTTCCTTCCTACACTGCTGATGCTGGAATACCTTAATTAGTTGCTGCCTCAAAACCCTGGGCGAATTAGTGGCAGAGCGCCAGGGACCTGGTTCAATCCTGACTACGGGTGCTGTCTGTACGGAGTTTGTACATTCTCCCTGTGACTGTGTGGGTTTACTCTGGGTGGTCTGGTTCCCTCCCACATTTCAAAGACGTGCAGTTTTGTTAGTTAATTGGCTTCTGTAAATCGTCTAGGATAGAACTGGTGTATGGGTGAAATGTTCTGTGTGGACTCGGTGGGCCAAAGGTGGGCCTGTTTCCACACGGCATCTCTAACTTAAAATTTAAATTTAAATTAAATCACACTCTCATTTAACTCCTGTCATCGGGAAGAAGGTATAGAAACAAGTAAACCGTAACACCCAGGTTCTGGAGCAACTTCATCAGGCTATTAAACACTAAAACCTCCCACTAAGCTCTGAATTGCATTGACTGGGGGGATATTTTTTATTATTCTTTGCACTATTATTGACGGTTTGTTTTTTTAATGTACTGAACATCTTTTTGTTGTTTAAAATGGTGTTTACAGACTACTATGTTTATATGTCTGTTGTGCTGCTGCAAGTAAGAATTTGATCTTCTCTTTTGGGACATTTGACAATAAAACACTCTTGACTCTTGAATCTTGAGCGAAAAGCAAACTGCTGGAGGAACATAGCTGGTCAGGCAGTTTTCTAGTCCAAAATAGAATTTGCTGATGTTTGCTGAGATGAAAAATTTTGAAACCAAGATGAGTAAATCTTCATTAATCAAAGGATCGAGAATAGGCTTCAGACTAAAGAAGGGCCCTGAACTGAAACATCTGTCCATTTCCCTGCAAGGATGCTGCTTGATCCACTGAGTTCCTCCAACAGTTTATTTATTGCCCCGGGGGATAACTCCATAAGGTGCTTCGGGGATCTACGGCAAGGGGGCATGGTCTAAAAATTGGAGCCACCATTTCCGTGAGTGAACTCAGAGGGCAGTCGACATTTGGAATTCTCCGATGTTGAATAAGATGTAACATTTGTAAATCTGAGATCTTCATGAACCGAAGGATGAACCAAAGGACAAAGGGTGGCACGGCAAAGTTGCTGCCTTACAGCGCCAGAGACCCAGGCTCAATCCTAACTATGGGTGCTGTCTGTATGTTCTCCGTAACCACATGGGTGTTCCTCAGGTGCTCCGGTTTCCTCCCATATTACAAAGACGCACAGGTTTGTAGGTTAATTGGCTTTCATAAAGTTTGGAAATTGTCCCTAGTGTGTAGGATAATGCTTGTGATCATTGATCGGCACGAACTCAGTGGGACGAAGGACCTGCTTCCACGTTTTATCTCTCTTAAACTAAACTAAACCTTCCTTTGTTATCTCTGGCCTTTGTTCCAACCATTTACCCACCTCCAGTTTTTTCCCCCCCATCCCCCCACCTCCATCTTTCTGAAGGAGGTTCTCGACCCGAAACGTCACCTAACCATGTTCTCCAGAGATGCCTTACCTGCTGAGTTACTCCAGCACTTTGTGTCCTATTGAAGGATTGAGGGCTTCAGCTATGGATCTGCATTAATTGTGCTGAAGATGGGTACAGGCCTGAAGGGATTCTGCTCCCATATTCTCTGGGGAAATGGCCAGGGAAGGCAATATCTTCTGGAGAATGTATCCATGTCCAGCGATTAACCCAGCAATAATGGCTGCTTGAATTTCTGGTCTCCACATTGTAAGTCATTACACAACCATAAAAACAGTTTGAAGAAGGGTCTGGGCCCCAAAATCTTCCCTGCTCTTTTCTCCCCATGGATGCCACCTGGCCGGCTGAATTTCTTAGGCATTTATTTTTTTCTTGAAGATTATAGTATCTGCACTCTCTTGTGTCTCCATGAATGGAGGTCTGAGCCGTGAGCGCGAGAATTACAACCAAGTGCTTTCACCTTAGTGGGCAATATTGGGACGCACCTAGTTTTTTTAGAGAGATTCAGCACGGAAACAGGCCCTTCAGCCCATCAAGTCCGTGCCGTCCAACAATCCCCGTACACTAGCATTATCCTACACACTGGGAACAATTTACAATCTTTACCAAAGGCAATTAACCTGCAAACCTGTACGTCGTTGGAATGTGGGTGGAAACCGGACAAAACCCACGCTGTGGTGGGGAAAACGTACAAACTCTGTAAAGACAATTGAACTCGGGTCGTTGGCGCTGTAAGGCAGCAATTCTACCGCTGCACCGTCTACTGCTCAGATTTTTCTAATTACAGAGAAAGAGACTCCTTGGCCCATCAAGGCTATCCTGACCCTCAAATCAGTCCCATTCCTCCCCTCATCTCCCTTTAACCTTTCGCTTTGACATGGCCATCAACAATTCCAGATTCCACTGCCGCCCATCTACACCAGGCCTCATTTACAGCAGCCTGTTAACCCATCTGCTCACCATTGAGATGTGGTGGGGGGGGGGAGCTGGAGCACCTGGTGAAAGCCCACACAGACACACAGAGAATGTGCACAAGGGTAAACTTCACACAATCAACACCTGGGGTGAGGATCGAACCCAGACTGCTGGAGGTGCAAGGCAGCGGCTATTAAACACTGTGCCACCCCAAGCAGACTGATATGTGCTTCCTTCCTTTCCTCAGTGAAGGGACCTCGCACTCATTGCACCTTCCAGCTTTTAACCAGGGAGAACATAGTTGACCAGTTCCCACTACACTTGTGTAGATCTGTCTTACCTAATACTAATACACACATGCCATACATCACTCGGATCTATAATCCAGTCTGGGTTTTATCATACTCTCACCAGTTATTAGTAACGCTTCTAGACACTAGCGGGTAGTCGGTATGTAGTCACAGTAGTGACAACTTGCTGTATAACTTTATTATATGCTAATAAATCTGTTGGATCATTACTTGGAGTATTTCTTAATAGCTCTACAACTTGTTCTGACAATATACTTACAGGAGCCATTAAGGCTCAAATTGAAGTGAAGAAAGCTAATGGCATGTTGGCCTTCATAACACGAGGAGTTGAGTATAGGAGCAAAGAGGTCTTTCTGCAGACAATTTTACAGGGCCCTGGAGAGACCACACCTGGAGTATTGTGTGCAGTTTTGGTCTCCTGAATTGAGGAAGGATATTCTTGCTATAGAGGGAGTGCAGCGTAGGTTCACGAGGTTAATCCCCGGGATGGCGGGACTGTCATAAGATGAAAGAATGGGCTTGTATTCACTGGAATTTAGAAGGATGAGAGGCAAAACTTTTTAAATTATTAAAGGATTGGACACGCTGGATGCAGGAAACATGTTCCCGATGTTGGGGGAGTCCAGAACCAGGGGCTACAGTTTAAGAATAAGTGGTAGGCCATTTAGAACTGAGATGAGGAAACACTTTGTCACACAGAGAGTTGTGAATTTGTGGAATTCTTTGCCTCACAAGGCAGTGGATGCATTCAAAAGAAAGTTAGATAGAGCTCTTAGGGCTAGCGGAATCAAGGGGCATGTGGGAAGGCAGGAACGGGTACTGATTGTGGACGATCAGCCATGATCACATTGAATGGCGCTGCTGGCTCAAAGGGCCGAATGGCCTACTCCTCCACCTATTGTCTATGTATCTATGTACGGCCTCACTCTAAAAACGTCAACATCAGATTGTTCAGTACATCTCTCAGTCACACTGCTACTTATCACAACCTTCACCTGCTGTTACCAGCTGAGCCACTTGAGGAGCTCTAAGCAAATTTTAGAAGCAAAAATGCCTGGATGATGATGCTAAACACATTATCTAAAGCAGGTCAATGCTTTATCTCCATCTCCGAAATTAATTTCACTAAGGTCAGATATAGAAGCAGAACGGAGAAACAAGGAACGACAGATGGCAGAATCTTGAGCAAAGTGCTGGAGTACCTCAAATAAACAAGGAACTGCAGATGTTGGTTTACAAAAAAAGACACAAGGTGCTGGAGTAACTCAGAGGATCAGGCAGCATCTCTGGAGAACGTGGATAGGTGACTGAAGAAGGATCCTGACCCGAAATGTCACCTATCCATGTTCACCAGAGATGCTGTCTGAGCACTGAATTACTCCAGTACTTTGGTTTTTTTTTTTGCTGGACTCAGCTGCTCAGGCAGCAGCTCCAGAAGACATGGACCCATAGTCAGGATCGAACCCAAGTCTCTGGCGCTGTAAGGCAGCAACCCTACCGCCACTGTACCACCCTCACAGTCATTTAAGTTTACTTCAGAAAGCACAAAATGTCTATGGTTAATAGAAATGCAGGCTCTCCAACAATTAACCCAGAAACTGCCACGTTTGGGAAGTTCATTTGATCAGGGTGCTGCACAGCCCACAAGCCAAAATCTGCAGAACACTCAAAACTGCCATATCTGGATATTACTGTAGAACGCAGTGGTACAACTGGTAGAACACAATGGTACAGCTCACAGCAGAGACTTTCTTCAATACTGACATCGAGTGCTGTCTGTGTGGAGTTTGCATGTTCGCCCTGTGACCACTTGGGTTTCCTCCAGATGCTCCGGTTTCCTTCGACGTCCGGAAGATGAGTTTGTAGGTTAATTGGCCTCTATAAATTGTCCCTCGTGTGTAGGGAGTGATGAGAAAGTATGATAACATAAAACTAGGGTGAACGGACGAATGATGGTTGGCGTGGAGTCTGTGGGCCGAAGTGTCTGTTTCCACGTTGTATCTCTAAAGTAAACTAAACTTTAGTTTCTCCTACACGCTCTGGATATTTTTTTACAAGAGCCAATTTACTTACAAACTTGCACATCTTTGGAATGTGAGAAGAAACCGGAGCAACGGCAAAAACCACACAAGGTCACGGGGAGAACGTGCAAACTCCATACAGGCAGCACTCGCAGTCAGGATTGAACCCGGATCTCTGACGCAGTAAGGCAGCAACTCTACCGCTACGCCACCATGCCATCTTTTGTCTTTTGGTTAATCCTTCGGTTAATGAAGATCTCAGGCTTTACCTTTGCGACACTGTGCCGCCCCCAACAGCACCCGTAGGGAGGATTGAACCTGGGTCCCTGGCGCTGTGCAACCCCAATCACTGAAAGCCCAGTAGCCTGAACACTGTGAGACTATATCATGCTCCTGGTTTCCCCAGGCCAGGGGCTCCCAACCAGCCATGTTGTGGAGGCCAAGTGGTTGCTCACATTGAAGGAGTGATGAAAGTCACCCTGAGCAGTCTCCGCCTACCTGGTGGTGGATTTCTGAGATCGGCTCATGAAGGGTTAGACACTAATACATTTTACACCTTATTGTCCATTGCTTGGAATAACACGGGGAGCAAAAGTTGTGAGATCTGATGAAGATACGTTTTGGTCACCCTGTTGCAGGAAAGATGTTGTTAAGCTGAAAAGTGTGCAGAAAATATTTACCAGGATGTTGTCAGGACTTGAGTGCCTGAGCTATAGGGAGAGGTTGAGCAGGCTAGGACTTTATTCTTTGGAGCACAGGTGATCTTATAGAGGTGCATAAGATCATGAGAGGAATAGATCGGGTAAATGTACAGAAACCTTTACCCAGCATAGGGGAATCTAGAACGAGAGGACATCAGCTTAAGGTGAGGGGGGGAAAGATTTAATAGGAACTTGAGGGGTAATACCATTACACAAAGGGTTGTAGGTGTATGGAACGAGCTGCTGGTGGTGGTTATTGAGGCAGGTACTATCTCAACACTAAATAGGTGCATGGATAGAATATGATTAGCGGGATATGGGCCCAACATAGATAGGTGAGATAAGTGTAGATGGGGCACGTTGGTCATTGTGGGCAAAGTGGGCAGCAGGGCCTGCTTCCACGCTGTATGACTCTATGACATGACTACTACCTTCACTAAACAAATATAGCGCTGTGTCAGTGAAACAATTTATAATTTAACAGCTGGAGAATTCAATATTTGTGGAATCCTTGTCTTCAATTACTCAATTTGGATTATGCTACATACACCTTGCGCATTTCAAGGCTAATCCTTCTAAAT